>NC_035448.2:20233436-20607049 GCF_002127325.2 Helianthus annuus | reverse complement strand
GAACAACATAGTGGGTTGCTAAGAGGCACACTCCTCGGTTACGTAAGGGCGTAGTCCCTAGGGTAACTAAACATGAGCAACATCGTAACACAACATTGAATCGCATTAACATATATCTGGTAACACAACACGTAAGCAACACTTTGAACTCACCAGCGTAGTCTGACACACTTGTTTGCATGCTTGTAGGTCGTTAACGTTGGAACATGGACTTGCTATCTGGGAGTGCTGGAGTGGTCATGGATCGAGACTCTTGGATTCTTATAAGATATATTGATTTTGATTTTATTAGAAATATTGCTAAACGATTACATGCTTCCGCTACACAACTTTTGAATTGATAACATGTTGACATTTATTTGAATTATGACATGTTATTTAAATATTTATCATTGGTTCAATGTGATTGGTGGCTCGAACTCTGATGCGTAACACGCCTCGCGGGGTTTCCGCAGGTGGAATTTTGGGGGTGTTACAGTTGGTATCAGAGCCACTGGTTATAGTGAACTAGGTTTTAAAACGTTTTGTAAAACCAGACTATAACCGAACAACTTCGAAAATCGATCATGACACTCAGCTCCAGATTGCAAGGTTCGTCTCTCTCTCACTTTATACATTACTTGCTTAGCAGTCACACACTCACAGCGTATATGAACTGAAACATTTAACACCATAGTGACTTGATAGTGTGACACTACTCTTCGACTCATGTAAACCATAGAACTGTGATATCATCTGTTGTGTTGTTTGAACGGGGGAAACTTCGAGCGCAAGCTAAGAGGCACTGAGATAAGCATGCAAATTGCCTTATTATTATGGGTGCACACTTAATAATAACGCGGGGTGCATGCAAGTCCCAGTGAGGCTTATCGAGCGTGAGAAGGGTTCTGCCTTACTATGTGTGAACTTGGTAGTACGTAAATATCAGTATGATACTTGACTCCTATCTCGTTTCGATTCCTAAATCGGTTTATTCCCAACTATAGAAACATGAGTGGACGAGGACACGGACGTGGTAACATCACCATGACTCAGGCTGAGTTGACTGACCTAATCAATACTCGCGTGGCTGAGGCTTTAGCAGCCTATCAAGCTGGTACGGAATGTACCAAGTACTTTTTACTCTTATACCACGTACACGTCTTTTCATCCTATAATGTGTTCCTTCCGTCATCTAGGTCAACAAGCGCAACCTCAACCTAACCAGCCTGCGTGCACATTCAAAATGTTTATGGACTGTAAGCCACAGACCTTCACCGGGACTGAAGGGGCTGTGGGACTCTAAGATGGTTCGAGAAAGCAGAGTCTGTGTTTGCTATCTGTAACTGTCCCGCTGGGGACAGGGTGAAATATGCTGCGGGTACCTTGGCGGATGGTGCCCTAACGTGGTGGAACGCCCAGGTACAGTTGTTGGGCATCGAGGCAGCGAATGCGACAACCTGGGAAGACTTTAAAGAACTGATCAGGGAGGAGTACTGTCCTCGGGACAGTCCAGAAGTTGGAAAACGAGTACTACGACTTGAAGATGGTTGGATCTGAAGTCGAAGCGTATGTGAAGCGATCGTATGAACTGGCCGACATGTGCCCAACTTGTCCCGGCCTATGTCTCGGAGGATTGAGTTATTCATCAAAGGGTTGCCTCCGCGTGTGAAGAGCTTGGTCACTGCAGCCCATCTCAATGATTGACACAGATCGTTCGTCTGACTCATAAGATTGTGGACCAAGAGTGGAAAGCGAATTCGTTACCCCGCGTATTTCGCCGCTACTGCTGCTACACCCACTGCCACTGCGTCCGCTAATGATAACAAGCGGAAGTGGAGTGATTATGACAAAGCATCTAGTGCTGGCCAGACTCAGAAAAGGCCAGACAACAGCAACCGCAACATCAGCCAGTCGTCTTCTGTCAATCAAGGCCAGGGAAGTGACCACAGCCAGGGTTCGTATGCAGGGAGAAAGCCACGATGTAACAGGTGTGGCTATCATCATTGGGGGCCGTGTGGTCGGACGTGTAACAAGTGTGGTAAGCCGGCCATGAGGCCAGGGATTGTAGGACCTCACAACCCAAACACCAGCAGCAACAGAACCAGCAAAACCAAGGACAACAGGGGCAACCACCCAGCAGAACCAGGGTTCAGGAAGGGGTGCTATCAGTGTGGTGATGAGGGTCACTTTAAACGGGATTGCCCTCAGTTAAACCAGAACGCCAACACAACAACCGCCGAATAACGACAATGCTGGAAACAACAACAATGGCAACGAGGCAAGAGGTCGAGCTTTCGTGTTAGGACAAGGGGACGCAATGAACGATATTTGAACTTATAACTTATTTTGGGTTTTCATTATTATGTTTTCGCTACTCAAACAAAGTTTGGTTTGAACATCAATCGTATTGGGTTTTATGAATTATTTTAACTACTATACTTTATGTTTGATATGATGGATGGTTTGATATTATTGAACGCACCTGCCGTATTTATGAACCTTGTGAACAGGGTGTGCAAACCCTATCTTGACAAGTTCTTCATTGTCTTCATCGACGACATTCTGATCTACTCCAAGAGTCAGGAGGAACACGAGCAGCATCTACGCCTTATTTTGGAGCTTCTTCGAAAGGAACAGCTGTACGCCAAGTTTTCGAAATGTGACTTCTGGCTTCGTGAAGTCCACTTCTTAGGCCACGTAGTGAACAAGGATGGGATCCATGTCGATCCATCCAAGGTAGATCGATCAGAACTGGCCTGCACCACGTACGCCAACGGAATACGCCAATTCTTGGGTTTGGCAGGTTACTACAGACGGTTTATTAAAGACTTTTCAAGATTGCGCAGCCTTACACTACTGACACAGAAGGGTGTCACCTATCGTTGGGGAGAGCCCCAGGAGACTGCTTTTCAGCACCTAAAGGATAGGCTTTGCAGCGCACCTATTCTCTCTTTGCCAGAGGGCACAGACGATTTCGTAGTATATTGTGACGCATCCATCCAAGGTCTTGGATGTGTGTTAATGCAGCGCGACAAGGTCATTGCTTACGCTCCGCGCCAACTTAAGATTCATGAACGGAACTACACGACGCACGATTTAGAGCTGGGAGCTGCAGTTTTCGCGCTTAGATATGGCGACACTACCTGTACGGTACCGGTGCACGATTTACACCGATCACAGGAGTCTCGAGCATATTCTTAAGCAGAAGGATTCGAACATGCGTCAACGACGATGGGTTGAACTACTGAACGATTACGATGCGCTATCAAGTACCATCCAGGCAAGGCCAATGTTGTGGCTGACGCCCTCAGTCGGAAGGACACTTTACCTCGGCGCGTGCGAGCGCTACAGCTTACGATTCAGCCTAGCCTTCCAGCACAAATACGAAATGCTCAGGTAGAAGCATTGAAACCCGAAAATGTCAAAGCTGAAGTCTTACGTGGCTCACGACAGCGATTAGAACAGAAGGCAGACGGCGCTTACTACGTAACTGGACGCATTTGGGTCCCATTCTTTGGCAAGCTTACTTTACGACGCGTGAGACATTCGGATTACTGGAACAAACGGTGACTTGGCTCACAAACTCAGGCTAATTGATGAAACGGGATAACTATCGTAATGGTATGTATGCCTTAGGTTTAAGGCAGTGGTGCCCGATGAAACCCTGGTGATACCCTTACCGGAATTTGAGGTCATCGGATCAGTTGTATATATCAGGGAATCTATCGAAAGCATGGGCTAAGAAGTCAAGGTTCGCTAGCATGAGTCTTATGACAATCGTGAGGGCTTGTTAAACTTCAATACGTGGACTGAAGTTCACATAGGAACGGAAGGATATGTTAAAACTTCAATGTTCTCAATTGTTCAAGGATTGAACCAACTCTTGATATCACTGGTAAATTTCGGGACGAAATTTCTTCAAGTGGGGAGGATGTGACACCCCAGGAAAACCAGCAAACGATATAATTACCTAGCTTTAACTTATCTAACTTTCTCAGTGAGTGCGTACCAAATTTCGGGACGAAATTTCTTTTTAGTTGGGGATACTGTGACAACTCGTGATTCGAACCTGCTTCTGTGTAACGTTACGTGCTTACGTGAACTGTGTTAATTAAATGATTATGTGTTTATGCTGTATGTGATGTGCATTATACATGTTTGAATGAACCCGAACCACACCCATAACCCGATCGCACAACACCCACGAATCACATAAGCCCTTTGGGCCGTTTTGCTTGTATTCGGGACACATAGGCAGCCCAATAAGGAATTCGGCCCACTCCTATTGCACGTATAACACATGGGGATAGGGTATACCTCTCATATTTTGGCAAATATCACAACACACTTAAACCTAGTTCTTCCTTCTCGTTGCTTGGAACCCGACGGCACACACACCCTTACAACCGAAGATCATTCCGTGTTCGGATCATCCTTGTTCCTTCTCTAATCCGGTTAGTTTGTTAAGTGTTTGTTGTTGTTATTTGATGTTGTGTTATAGCTATTAATGTCAAGATGAATCGGCTTATTTGTGCTTAGCAAATGTAATCGGATTGTTTGATATATGAAACCGAATGATGTTTGTTAACCGGGTACAGGTTCATATGAAATAGATGGCATGATTGTGAAATCGGAATTATATGATGATGTTATCCACTGTGTTGTTTGATAGATTCGGATTGTTAACTTGTTGATATGTTAGTGAATCGGGCTATGTATGAAATCGGCTTGCATGAGGTTGTTATGTTTAATCCGACTGAATGTATTAGGATGTGTTCTTGAACTATGATGAATTGCATGTCACAAAGCTTGTTTAAATCGGTTTAGGGTTCTTGTGAGATAGTCAATAATTGCATGATTTGATCGATTATGTATTGGCCTCGAAACTGTTAAGATGTTAATTGATTTGAGATAAAATTGGAAACTGATTAATTGTGTAACCAATTGCCATAAGTTTCGGGTAAGTTAGATGGATCGCACAAGGGGCTCCGATCGCATAAGAGCTCCAATCACACAAGTGCACGTCGCACAAGATGTTACCAGTCGCACAAGGCCCATTGGACCTCATCGGCTGTAATGTTGTTAAGCAGTGGGCCGATCAGCCCAAATTGAACCGCACAAGTCCAATTCAGTCGCACAACCCAAGCAGATCGCACAAGTCTGCTTGGATCGCACAATGTCATTTATATGTTATCTTTTGGGCCGTACGCTATTGGACTGTTATGTGGGCCGGGTGTTATGTCGGGTTGGGCTAGTTTGGATCGCACAACCCAAAGGGTTCGCACAAGCTATTCGGATCGCACAAGTTATGCTCTCTTGATAATTGTTGGGCCACACGAGTATGTAGAATGCTTATAAACTGTTGGGCCTTGAAGCCCAAGTCACAAGCACACACAACCCAGTCCGATCGTACAAAAGGTCTGGATCGCACAATATGAACCCAGTCGCACAAGATGTATGAATCGTACAAGTTGAATTATCTGTTTATTGTTTGGGCCGAGAATGTTGTTGGGCTGGTCATATGATTTGGGACGGGCACAAGGTGTAACGCCTCGCTTTTTGAAACTTACTTTAATTAGAAAGATTAATCATGTACCTATTTTGGAAACTTACATACGTATCGTATTCGCATCTCGCCTCCGTTTTTGTAATTCGTAACTTCGATCATAATGAAATTCTGTTTTTATACATGCTTATACGGGTTGCAATACTCAGTTAAACGTTACCAAGCTCAAATGTATACGCGCAACCGATACTCGGCATACTAGTACTCATAACTTATACATACTTGTTAACTATTAAATATATGATTAAATAATAATAATAATAATCCTAGTAATATAATAATAATAATAATAATAAATCTAATAATATAATAAATTATAGTATATTAGTAATATGTAACATCATTTCAACGTAAAGTTACAAAAAATATATATATAAAATAAATAAATAAAAAGAAAAGGAATTATGAAAACCCATTTTTTTTACAGCCAAGTATTGGCTGATTTTATGACTACACCTTCCCAACTAATTATATTTAATGTCAAGCCCACTAAATTAAACCTAACTATATAACACTAGTAAAACCCTAAATGAAATTTGTTTTGCAGCCGTTATCAACCCTGTTCCCCTCATTTGTCCTGTGCAACTTCATCTCTCCCAAATACTTCACACAGACTCATAATCTTTACCCCTCACACGCTTATAACATCACCTCAAATCATTAGCAAGTCGCCGGAAAGTTCGAAACATCCAAACGTAACCGCGTCGGAGAAACTTCGCCGGAGTTTGAAGTTCGTCGGGCCCATTAACGAAGATCGTAGTTTTATGCCGGAGTAATCAAGCAGCCGGAGCCGTACGGGAATAGACGACAGTCCTTTTCTTTCGTTACGTCGGAACCGAAGTCGCCGAAACCTGCAAGTCACCGGAGACGAACCTGCAACACGTCGGAATTACCAAACCTTCGCCGGAGGACCTGCACGTGGTCGGAGTCGGAGAATAGCACCGAAGATACGCCGGTCTCGAGTCGTCTTGCGTTCGGTATAATTTTCTGGTCCTCTTTGAACTTCGCTGAAACACCTGTTACTTCGAATCAATTTATTGGCTTTGTGCAATGTTCAAACCACATACATTTATGTGTATATACATAACAGTTTATATATGCTTTAATGATGAAGAAGATGACGCGAACCGGAGTTCACCGGAGCCGCCCGTAATCCGCATTGGAGTTCTTCCCGTATCGTGTCGGTATACCTTCTTTCCGCTAACTTTTTTTTGGTTCTTGTTATTTATATATTTTTTTATATAGTGGACTATGAACCAAATGAAATGTCAAACATTGATAATATTCATATATATAAAGATGATCACAGTAGTTAAGTATATGTTTTATAAAAATGAAGAAGATGACTTTTCTGATGTCATTTAAATGAAATAAAAACCAAAATGAAACACATTGGACATCACAGTCCAACCAGTTTGCACGTGTGTTTATAGTTTTTATTTTATTTAATTTATTTTATCTTATTAATTTAAACTAATTAATGTATTTTAAAATCCATAAACTTTATTTGTAAATTAGACCTTTATATTAACCAAAATATCAAACCAACTACGTCGTTTCTTTTAGACATCGAATAATACGAAACAAGGCAAATCCTAACGTTAAATTTAACCAAGTCGTAAACCTTAAAAGCCTATTCTTTTCTCAGTATTCTCAAACCATAAATATGAGGGATATTATCCATCTATAAATATTAATTAGAGCGTTATCGTGTTATTCCCTATTTAGGATAACTACTTCGATCTCTTGGGATAATCTCAACTCTTTACTCGTGCGTATTTACAAGAAACGCAACGCAACCAATGTGAGTATACTCGAACCCATTTTTACTTTTAAACACTTTGGGTGCAACATGTATTCTATATTAACGCACATGACACTTGAAACTTATTTGAAACATACTCTATCTATTTAAACATGAAACATGAAACTTGTGATACTTGAGACTTTTATGCTATGTGAACGTTTAATCCCTGTGTGTAGTTCCGCCTTAACAATAGTAGCGCTATAGGAGTAATGCACCTCCCCGTTAGTCTTTGGGGTATTGTTAGGAGGAGACATATCAACCTCCCGTTAAACTTTGGGTTAGGTACTTTAAACGCATTGGGAAACTTGGGCTATCACTTGGACTACGTAAACTAGCACGTTGAAACTATTTTGTTATGTTCATGTTGGATATGAGTTTTTATTCTATTATGCTATGTAAACAAACTTGTATACTCGCTCTTTGCTTTTGCATTGAAACTCTATTTTAATACATGTTGCAGGTTGATTATTGAAGTATGGATGATTCATGAAACAAGTTTAGGGTGGACTAGATACACACCTAGATTAATTTATCTTTTATTGTTATGATTTATGTTGAAACAATGTTGTTATCTTTATTTGAACTTTGTATGACATTAGTATTGGAAATGAAAGTTGAATTTAATTAAATATTGTCACATAGCGTTATGAAGTCTCTTGCAATCTATACACACTTCGTCTCATCCCGATGTTTCCGCCATCGGTTGGGGTGTGACAGATTGGTATCAGAGCCATAACTATAGGGAATTAGGAAAAGTAGGAATGCTTTAACCTAGTCTATAGTTTTAGAGCTTTATTCTCATGTTTTGCTTGAAACTACTTGCATGCTATCTTATTTGCCTTTAATTATTCTCTTTTCATCTTTCAAACATATATGTCACTTATGTGTTAACACTTGACATGCTATACTTGTTTTATTATGTGTTAATACTTGTTCCATTGTTCGATTCCTTATGTGTATTCTTGGCATACATCTCTATGTGTTGGTACTTGTTTTATTGTCCTATTCTTTATGTACCGTCGTTGATGTGCATTCTTATGTGTTTATACTTGTTTTCGTATTCCTTTAACATACTCCCCTTTTCTAAAGCATTTTACTCGATTTTTCTTAAACTCGAAAACACTCGTATTGTACGAACGAGACGAGTTTACCAAAATAGGCGTGAAACCCATAATTTGGTAAACGACTTTCATTTCGTTTGATTCTATTTTTGCACGAAATTCACCATTAAGTTAGGAGTGAAATCCACATCTTAATGGAAATTTCAAATTTAAATTCGTCAAGTTAGGGTACGAAGTCGTCAAGCTAGGGGTGAAACCCGCACCTCGTCGACTAGTCCCACTCCTTGATTTTCAAAAATCCCGCCAAGTCTCGAATTTTCGATGGATTGGGAACATGTAGTAACTGGAAGGGTGAATACCGTTAACCGAGATATCGGCGAGAGTATTCCACCTATTAGGCCAAAGCATGTTTCTCAATTTCAAAAGATCTTTCGACCACTTTGGTTAGTCAATGTTCCGTTTGGAACCATCCAAGTTTTATTCGAGCTTACGCTTTATTATTTTCGATCTTTTGTCACTTTTGAACAATTTTTCGAGATTTCATTTTTGCACAACATCATACTATTACCTTTCATACGATTTTACACTATTAACATGCATAATTTCACATAAATTTTATTTACACTTTTGTAACAACAAGTGGAGCCCTATCATCGAGATAGGAGTGATTTCCTTACCTTGACGATTAACTCCGCTTCTCTTTCTCATCTTACAACGACCTCGCCAATGGGTTAGGGGTGATTCCCTTACCTAGGTGATCGTTACCAATACCTTATTTTAATAGACTATATTATGTAAACACCATCATGCTTATATTCAAATCGTTTATCATTAGCCAAACCTCTAAATAATTCAACATGCATTGTTTATATGAACGAATTTCTTATCCTACAATCTATTTTCATATAGCTCACACACAATATTCTTAACTTTTACCATAAACGCTTATTCTTCGATTTTCAAAATTCACGAAATGCTACTTATCAATCTAGTTGGTCTAATAAATCAATTGCCCATGAAATTTTGTATTCATCGTAACTATTGAAACAAGCTCATCTCATGTCATTAAACTAGATATTTCTATCTTCAATTGGGAATCAAACCAATTTTTTTTGTTCTCGCACACACCTATAAAAATATTACCAATATTATTCAATCACTTACAAAAAAAAAAAAAAAATTCTTTCAAAATCAATTAAACGTTTTATTAAAGACGCTTTTTCAACAATCACTAAGTTCGTATACCAAAATCCCCTTTTCTTAAGAATCAACGTTGTCACAAGAATCTCTAAACCCCGAATTTCTTCGTTAATGAAAAGTTATTCAAAACAATGCAACCTTGTGTATTTATAGAACCTTTTTCAACCATTATTCAATACGTCAATTAAATTTAAAAACATATGGGCACGGAAACTTCATAAGAACCAATAATTTTTCAACTTATGTAAAAAAAAAAAAAAAAACAAGAGTAGCATTTCATTCTTTTACAAAGTACCATTTCATGCAACCAATAAATATTGTATATTTTCTACAACTTCACAACCTAGAATCCACATTCCAAATCGACTCAATCTATTTTGATTCCATTTTGCTCAAATGATTATACATACATGCCATCTTACACGTTTTAGTCAATACATCACAACAATCGCACGCATGCGATTTGTTTTCTTTCTTTCCTACCTAAAACTTTGTGCTTAAATTCGTATATTACGATTAATATTGTAAACAAGAATCATTATTACTTACACTCATACTTATACTTTTTTTTACACTTATATACATACTTACACATTTATGTTATAACCCAAAATTTATACATTTTACGTTTACACCCATACTCACAATTATACATATACTTCATACTTATATTCACGTTTATATTCGTACCCATGTTCATACATTTTACGTTTATATTCACACTTACACACTTCTCACACTTAAACGTGTTTTACACTTATATTCATATTCACATTCATCTCATACATTTCACTTACACCTACATTTATACAAATTATGTTTGCACTAATATTCACAACCATGTTTATACTCATACCTCCTACTTATTCAATAATGCTTACACTTATCTTCATGATCATACACTTTGTTCACACTTATACAATTATTCTCAAGCTTATATTTACACTCATACATTTTATTCCTACTCGAACCTTCATGTTTTTTTTTTTTCACTTATGCTCACATGTATATTCATGCTCATGCATCTTATGTTCATACGTATACTTATACTCGTATTCATACTCATACGATTTGTATTTAGTACTCATCACAACACATTTATACACATATTTGTACTCGTATTTACACTCACATTTTTACAATTTATGTTGTACTCGTACTTGTATATATACTCTCGTTTATACGATTTACGTTTGTGCTCACGTTCATTCGTTTATGCTCAAATTCGTACTCACATTTATACTCGCTTTTCATATACGCTATACTTGTGCTCATACTCTTAACATGTGTTTTGTGTCTATGCTCGTATACACGTTCATATTTAAGCTTATACTATGCTCATAATTATACTCATACGCACACTTATATTCATACTCATATTCATGCATACGTACCTATACGTGAGTGTAACCCGAGGGTTTCACTTACCTTGGTCTCATACATACTTGAGCATATACATGCTTATATACTATATTCTTATACGTACACATCCATATATTTTTAATTTTAAATTATGTATACCCTGATTCATACTCAACTAGTACAAGCTATGCGGATCATGCGACAATCAATATAATCGCGGGTGCACACGGGATTATAGTGATAGGCGTATGAGAACCATAGAGTGTACTACTGTGTATGGTATGACACGGAACGTAACATGACACCGAATACGAAACAGACGCAATGTGGTCAAAACATGGTGGATATGCCGCTCGCACTTCCTATATATAAGTGTTTTCACCATGTTACCAAACTTTCGTAAAACGTGCCATGAGAAATTCAGTGTTTTGCAGACCTTTTAGACCTAATAGAAACTTTAGAACTCACAAACACATTATATCCGATCATCCATGACGAGACTTCATTCTTACGCCATTCTAATACTCGTGTTCGTCTATTAGATCAATCGTCCACTTTTCATATCTCCCATTATCCCCCATTACCCTTGCCCTATTCAAACCCCGTTTACAATGTAGTTTATTTAAACGTTCGAATCCTAACATATCCCTTGTTTTTAAGACTACCTGGCTATTCCACAAACTATCTCACTTTTTATTGAATTCAAACCGTTTAATAAAAAAAAATCCTTCCTAATACAACACATTTTTAATACGTCTCCAATTATTCAAAATTGTTTGAACTCGCTTTACCTATATGCGCTCCTATGCGTTTTCAATTATGCTTGGTACCTCAAATCAGTTTAGGCAGGCAAACTCCTTTGCGAACCTATCTTGTAATTCGTTAAAATTTCATACGTTTTTACACTTCGAATTTCGAGTCTCAATTTTAAAATTTTCACCTTTTGCCAAAACTTTTTCAAGTCTTACTCTTAAATAAATTTCGGGACGAAATTTCCTAAACGAGGGGAGACTGTAACGCCTCGCTTTTTGAAACTTACTTTAATTAGAAAGATTAATCATGTACCTATTTTTGGAAACTTACATACGTATCGTATTCGCATCTCGCCTCCGTTTTTGTAATTCGTAACTTCGATCATAATGAAATTCTGTTTTTTATACATGCTTATACGGGTTGCAATACTCAGTTAAACGTTACCAAGCTCAAATGTATACGCACAACCGATACTCGGCATACTAGTACTCATAACTTATACATACTTGTTAACTATTAAATATATGATTAAATAATAATAATAATAATCCTAGTAATATAATAATAATAATAAATCTAATAATATAATAAATTATAGTATATTAGTAATATGTAACATCATTTCAACGTAAAGTTACAAAAAATATATATATAAAATAAATAAATAAAAAGAAAAGGAATTATGAAAACCCATTTTTTTACAGCCAAGTATTGGCTGATTTTATGACTACACCTTCCCAACTAATTATATTTAATGTCAAGCCCACTAAATTAAACCTAACTATATAACACTAGTAAAACCCTAAATGAAATTTGTTTTGCAGCCGTTATCAACCCTGTTCCCCTCATTTGTCCTGTGCAACTTCATCTCTCCCAAATACTTCACACAGACTCATAATCTTTACCCCTCACACGCTTATAACATCACCTCAAATCATTAGCAAGTCGCCGGAAAGTTCGAAACATCCAAACGTAACCGCGTCGGAGAAACTTCGCCGGAGTTTGAACTTCGTCGGGCCCATTAACGAAGATCGTAGTTTTATGCCGGAGTAATCAAGCAGCCGGAGCCGTACGGGAATAGACGACAGTCCTTTTCTTTCGTTACGTCGGAACCGAAGTCGCCGAAACCTGCAAGTCACCGGAGACGAACCTGCAACACGTCGGAATTACCAAACCTTCGCCGGAGGACCTGCACGTGGTCGGAGTCGGAGAATAGCACCGAAGATACGTCGGTCTCGAGTCGTCTTGCGTTCGGTATAATTTTCTGGTCCTCTTTGAACTTCGCTGAAACACCTGTTACTTCGAATCAATTTATTGGCTTTGTGCAATGTTCAAACCACATACATCTATGTGTATATACATAACAGTTTATATATGCTTTAATGATGAAGAAGATGACGCGAACCGGAGTTCACCGGAGCCGCCCGTAATCCGCATCGGAGTTCTTCCCGTATCGTGTCGGTATACCTTCTTTCCGCTAACTTTTTTTTGGTTCTTGTTATTTATATATTTTTTTATATAGTGGACTATGAACCAAATGAAATGTCAAACATTGATAATATTCATATATATAAAGATGATCACAGTAGTTAAGTATATGTTTTATAAAAATGAAGAAGATGACTTTTCTGATGTCATTTAAATGAAATAAAAACCAAAATGAAACACATTGGACATCACAGTCCAACCAGTTTGCACGTGTGTTTATAGTTTTTATTTTATTTAATTTATTTTATCTTATTAATTTAAACTAATTAATGTATTTTAAAATCCATAAACTTTATTTGTAAATTAGACCTTTATATTAACCAAAATATCAAACCAACTACGTCGTTTCTTTTAGACATCGAATAATACGAAACAAGGCAAATCCTAACGTTAAATTTAACCAAGTCGTAAACCTTAAAAGCCTATTCTTTTCTCAGTATTCTCAAACCATAAATATGAGGGATATTATCCATCTATAAATATTAATTAGAGCGTTATCGTGTTATTCCCTATTTAGGATAACTACTTCGATCTCTTGGGATAATCTCAACTCTTTACTCGTGCGTATTTACAAGAAACGCAACGCAACCAATGTGAGTATACTCGAACCCATTTTTACTTTTAAACACTTTGGGTGCAACATGTATTCTATATTAACGCACATGACACTTGAAACTTATTTGAAACATACTCTATCTATTTAAACATGAAACATGAAACTTGTGATACTTGAGACTTTTATGCTATGTGAACGTTTAATCCCTGTGTGTAGTTCCGCCTTAACAATAGTAGCGCTATAGGAGTAATGCACCTCCCCGTTAGTCTTTGGGGTATTGTTAGGAGGAGACATATCAACCTCCCGTTAAACTTTGGGTTAGGTACTTTAAACGCATTGGGAAACTTGGGCTATCACTTGGACTACGTAAACTAGCACGTTGAAACTATTTTGTTATGTTCATGTTGGATATGAGTTTTTATTCTATTATGCTATGTAAACAAACTTGTATACTCGCTCTTTGCTTTTGCATTGAAACTCTATTTTAATACATGTTGCAGGTTGATTATTGAAGTATGGATGATTCATGAAACAAGTTTAGGGTGGACTAGATACACACCTAGATTAATTTATCTTTTATTGTTATGATTTATGTTGAAACAATGTTGTTATCTTTATTTGAACTTTGTATGACATTAGTATTGGAAATGAAAGTTGAATTTAATTAAATATTGTCACATAGCGTTATGAAGTCTCTTGCAATCTATACACACTTCGTCTCATCCCGATGTTTCCGCCATCGGTTGAGGTGTGACAAAAAAGGCGTAAGGTTCACAACGGTGTTCAATTAAAAGGGGATATATCGGGCTAGGATCCGAGTTACAGGAACAAGGGCCAAACCAACCACCCAAGAATGGAATCGTCGAGCGAAAACACTTGACAACCTCCTAGAAGCAGCTCTTCTTGCCACCAGACCTTTCTCCATCAATTTAGAATCTGATGCCGTCAATAAACACATTCCATAAATTGTAGCCATTTGTTGAGTGTTTCTTTTTTGTGTCTAATCCGCATATATATCACCATTGCCCTTGATTTTCTTGACTTTATATCTCTTAAATGTCAACATATACACGTGTGATTTAGTTTACGAAGATTCTTCAATGCCGAGAACCTCGATTTGAGATTAAAAAAGGCGTAAGGTTATCAATGGTGTAAAATTAAAATGGGATATACCGGGCTAGGATTCGAGTTATAGGAACAAAGGCCAAACAACCCACCCAAGAATGGAATCGTCGAGCGAAAACACTTGACAACCTCCTAGAAGCAGCTTTTCTTGCCACCAGACCTTTCTCCATCAGTTAGGAATCTGATGCCGTCACTAAACCCATTCCTTAAATTTTAGCAATTTGTTGAGTGTTTTTTTCGGTGTCTAATCCCCATATATATCACCATTGCCCTTGATTTTCTTGACTGTATATCTCTTAAATGTCAACATATAAACGTGTGATTTAGTTTACGAAGATTTTTCAATGCCGAGAACCCTGATCAGAGAGTAAAAAAGGCGTAAGGTTATCAATGGTGTAAAATTAAAATGGGATATACCGGGCTAGGATTCGAGTTACATGAACATGGGCCAAACCAACCACCCAAGAATGGAATCGTCGAGCGAAAACACTTGAGAACCTCCTAGAAGCAGCTTTTCTTGCCACCAGACCTTTCTCCATCAATTAGGAATCTGATGCCGTCACTAAACCCATTCCTTAAATTGTAGCCATTTGTTGAGTGTTTTTTTGGTGTCTAATCCGCATATATATCACCATTGCCCTTGATTTTCTTGACTTAATATCTCTTAAATGTCAACATATACACGTGTGATTTAGTTTACGAATATTTTTCAATGCCGAGAACCTCGATTAGAGATTAAAAAAGGCGTAAGGTTATCAATGGTGTAAAATTAAAATCGGATATACCGGGCTAGGATTCGAGTTACAGGAACAAAGTCCAAACCAACCACCCAAGAATGGAATCGTCGAGCGAAAACACTTGACAATCTCCTAGAAGCAACTTTTCTTGCCCCCAGACCTTTCTCCATCAGTTAGGAATCTGATGCCGTCACTAAACTCATTCCTTAAATTGTAGCCATTTGTTGAGTGTTTTTTTTGGTGTCTAATCCTCATATATATCACCATTGCCCTTGATTTTCTTGACTGTATATCTCTTAGATGTCAACATATACACGTGTGATTTAGTTTACGAAGATTTTTCAATGCCGAGAACGTCGATCATAGAGTGAAAAAGGCGTAAGGTTATCAATGGTGTAAAATTAAAATGGGATATACCGGGTTAGGATTCGAGTTACAGGAACAGGGGCCAAACCAACCACGCAAGAATGGAATCGTCGAGCGAAAACACTTGACAACCTCCTAGAAGCAGCTTTTCTTGCCACCAGACCTTTCTCTATCAATTAGAAATCTGATGTCGTCACTAAACACATTCCTTGAATTGTAGCCATTTGTTGAGTGTTTTTTGTGTCTAATCCGCATATATATCACCATTGCCCTTGATTTTCTTGACTGTATATCTCCTAAAAGTCAAAATATACACGTGTGATTTAGTTTACGAAGATTTTTCATTGCCGAGAACCTCGATACGAGAGTAAAAAAGGCGTAAGGTTCACAATGATGTAAAATTAAAATGGGATATACCAGGCTAGGATTCGAGTTACAGGAACAAGGGCCAAACCACCCACCCAAGAATGGAATCGTCGAGCGAAAACACTTGACAACCTTCTAGAAGCAGCTTTTCTTGCTACCAGACCTTACGCCATCAATTAGGAATCTGATGCCGTCACAAAACCCATTCCTTAAATTGTAGCCATTTGTTGAGTGTTTTTTTTTTGTGTCTAATCAGCATATATATCACCATTGCCCTTAATTTTCTTGACTGTATATCTCTTAAGTGTCAACATATACCCATGTGATTTAGTTTACGAAGATTTTTCAATGCCGAGAACCTCGATCAGAGAGTAAAAAAGGCGTAAGGTTCACAATGCTGTAAAATTAAAATGGGATATACCGGGCTAGGATTCGAGTTACAGGAACAAGGGCCAAACCATCCACCCAAGAATGGAATCGTCGAGCGAAAACACTTGACAATCTCCTAGAAGCAGCTTTTCTTGCCACCAGACCTTTCTCCATCAATTAGGAATCTGATGCTGTCACTAAACCCATTCCTTAAATTGTAGCCAATTGTTGAGTGTTTTTTATGGTGTTTAATCCGCATATATATCACCATTGCCCTTGATTTTCTTGACTGTATATCTCTTAAATGTCAACATATACACGTGCGATTTAGTTTATGATGATTTTCAATGCCGAGAACCTCGATCAGAGAGCAAAAAAGGCGTAAGGTTCACAATGGTGTAAAATTAAAATGGGATATACCGGGCTAGGATTCGAGTTACAGGAACAAGTGCCAAACCAACCACCCAAGAATGGAATCGTCGAGCGAAAACACTTGACAACCTCCGAGAAGCAACTTTTCTTGCCACCAGACCTTTCTCCATCAATTAGGAATCTGATGCCGTCACTAAACACATTCCTTAAATTGTAGCCATTTGTGGAGTGTTTTTTTTTGTGTCTAATCTGCATATATATCACTATTGCCCTTGATTTTCTTGATTGTATATCTCTTAAATGTCAACATCTACACGTGTGATTTAGGTTACGAAGATTTTTCAAAGCCGAGAACCTCGACCAGAGAGTAAAAAAGGCGCAAGGTTCACAATGGTGTAAAATTAAAATGGGATATACCGGGCTAGAATTCGAGTTACATGAATAAGGGCCAAACTGTAACATCCCGAAAACGGGTTTGGTAATCAAACTCCGTTAATACTAAAAGACGGGTAAAGTACTGTTAGTAGTAAAAATAACCTGGTAAATATTTGGATTTAAATAAGAAATACTAATATTAAATACAAGCGAATCAAAGTTTTAAGGAATTAAGTTTATAAGAGCCCGAGTTAACGGGACTTAAAATAAAACGGGTTATAACTCCCGGGACCCACCAAGTAACTAGGAATATTAACCTAGTTAGTTAGTGTCTTGAGATAATAGAACAAATATGGTAAAAATACCCTTTAAATAACTTGTGTAAAGTTGAGGGACTAAACATGGGCAAATGTAATGAAGTTTAATTAAATCAAAAAAATTAAAACACAAAACACACATACGTGTGTTGATGTCTGCGATTTCATCAGAGCCACAAGGAGCTCTCAAAACTCAAACCTAATCTTCAAGAAAATCATCAAATTGAAGGGGCAAATCAAGCCCGAATCGAAATCCAAGCATAGATTAGTGATCACCTCAGTAAAGGGATCATGAGGTATGCGAAATTTTACTATGTGGCTCCATCTTAAATTTTAGATGAACTTGTGAGATTCGAATCTGAGCTTGCATGTTCGTTGTTTGGATGAAATTAGGGATGAAACTATGTATAGGAGTAAACCCTAGTCATTTATTTGTTGAGTTGATGTTCATGGTTGTGAATTCATGATCATACACTCATGTGTCAAGTGGGTTTTGTAGAATTATGCTAAACACTAGGATGATCTTCTTTAACCTAGTGTATTTGAGCTCCATGAAGAAAATCCAGAATTTTTGATATAAAAATTTAACATGAACATGTGACATGATGCTTATATTTTGGCTAAATAGTTAGTCAATAACTTGATTATGAATTATATGAAATCATGCACACTAGGTGTTTGTTAAAATGCCTAAATGAAAACTAAAGTGCTGAAATTGTAAATGAAATGCGTTATTGCCAAACTCGATTTATCCCGTATGATATGGGGTAAAATGAATTCTAATCATGATGTTGATTTAGTTCAAATGGTATTTGTCATATGGATAACGGTAGTTAACTTTTAGAAAGTTAAACTAACCAAAGATGAAGTCGAATGGTTGATTCGACATAAAATTTGTAAGATGGAATAGTCGTAGCTAATAATGACTAAACTAACCGTCTTACGGATTATGATGATAGTTTGACTCAGGACAAGCTAGATGGAGGCTTGGGAAGAATCGGGTCAAACGAAACAAGAAAGAAGAAAAGGCGTAACTTGGATACAAGGTAAGTTAAACTTACACCCCCTTTTTAATTACTATGCACTTACTAGCGAAAATTGATCGTGAATAATGTTAAGTAATTGAAATACGATGATCCGGCATGATACAATGCAAGTCGGAATGAATAAAAAGGTAGGAAATCATGAATTATGGAAAAAGGGGTAAAAAGGTAAATTAGTCATGTAATGACGAACAAATAAAAATGGTTTTGAGTAAAATGAGTTTAAAGGAAAACCGGGATAGGTTTAAAGGGATGAAATGGTAACTAAATACCATCTCATACGGATAAATGGTCAATTAGGCTAAATGGGTCAAATGGTGTTGTTAACACCATTTGACAACTTCATTTGACAATTGCTTGTTGAGTGTTGTAATCACAGGAAACAACATAAAAGTGCGTTGCTTTAACTAGAAAGATTTAAAGCAAAAAGTTATGTAAACGGGTCAATACCTTGACCCGAGCCAGGTACGCATAAATAAGCTTTTAGTTAAACATATAATTTATGGTCAAATATTTAACGAAAGTCCTTCGTCGTAAAGTGAGGGACTAAAGTGGACCAAAACAACCTTGAAGGGTATATTGAGTAAACGACCCATAGGGGTTGTTTAGGAACTTGCATCAAGATTATGGAATCATTAGATATGAATAAAAGTTACAAGAATACACATTCATGGGTCAAATGCATAAAAATGATCATTTGCGTAAAATGACCAACCAATGGGTAAATTTTGGGATAATAGGTTAGTTATGCTTAATCCACCATAAAAATAGTTGTGGTGGAAGATCATTTGATAAATATTGCGAAAATAAGATGCTAGAAATAAACGAGTACGAATTATGCGGAAAAGTGCTTAAATACCCTTAACGGGTCAAAATAAGCTTTTAAGTACAAACGAGTTTAAGAATATACATAAACTCGTGAATTGAACCTAATATGATAGACAACATTGAAATTATAAGATTCATGTGAATTTGGGATCAAACAAACATGTTTGTTTGATAAACGCATGAACGGGTCAAAACTTTGTAAAAAGGTATTAAGTCAAAGACTTAAAGGTCCGAAATTTTGTTATGCCGGATGTTGGATTTCAACTTCATAAGATGGAGAATTAAATTACGGACGCGTAGGAAAAAGAATCGGGTAAAACGGATTAAAAACGAGAGAGTTATGCTCGTTTCCGTGAAATCGGGTTATGCTGGGAATATGCAGCAACATAATAAGAACTTGCTGTCAAAAAGGGGGCTAGGTGGGGCGTCTAGCCCCCCCTGAATCCAAAAATTGTTAAATCTTGTTTGTTTGACCCATGTAACTTGTTTAAACTTATTATTTAACTATCAAAACTAACTTTTAAGTTGGTTTTGATCATAGGTGAATGTCAAGAGTGCCTGGATGAAGATAAAGCTCGATGAAGAACCGAACATATGATAACGAAGCTTCCGCATTAAACTTTGTTTTGATTGCATAATATGAATTATGGAAACACTTAAGATTGGTATTATGAATGTTTCAAACTTGTGTGAACATTCTTGATGGAAAAGTTTTTATTAAGTCGTATTTTTATATAAAATGCATATTTTATTGATATATTAACATTAAATTAGAATGGGTCTTACAAGTTGGTAATCAGAGCTCATGGTTAAAGAGTAAAGTGTGTTTGGTTCGAGGCTTGATCGCAAATCTGGTAAGTACATGTATGTTAATGGTTTAGCGTATTAAGGTGTTGTAAACAACACATAGGGTTATCGTGTAATACACGTTACCCCAATCAAATGATTGAAGTAGTTGACGAAATTTCGCGCGTTGACGCGTATAGTAGAAAAAGCCTGGTATTATAATACGGGCAATTATTGAAGGTGACGCTACTAACTTTTGTTAATGTTTTAATTTAAGTACACTCGCGTCTGAAGATGACGAGAGTTGAACGAATTGCGGATATGATAGAGGAACGGTCCAGAGTATGACAAGAGGAGCATGCTCGCCAAGGACTAAATCGCGTAACGACCGCGGACAAGGTTAATGGCAAGAGAAGCCCGTTAGGGCAAGCATTACCAGGTGCACACTTTAAATTTAATTGCACAAATAGTAATATGCAAGAAATACGTAGAGATTGAAAGTTGCACACGTAGATTAAAAACTTGAAAAAAAAACCCGAATAGAAAATCTATTCGGGATATTGTCTCCAAGAGAAACAAATAGAGGCATTACTTACATGGGGTGTAATGTAAAAATTATAAAAGGGTCATGTATACCAGGTATTGATCGCTTACTCTGGCCAAGTAAGTGGTGAGCACGTGGTACCATGAACTTTTTATGATGGACATGCTTATATCCGATGTAGTAAGGAAGGGGTGAATGGGACAAATTAAAAAGTACCCAAATGAAACAAATGAACAAAATATTTGACAATAATGTAAACGCACAGCCGGGTGACGGAAGCGTATTACATTAGAATAATGAACCCGAGAGAAGGAACAAAGATTAATGTAAATGAAAATATAAATGAACGACCTAAGGAAATTTCGCGAAAGTAAGTCATCATGGATGAAAGAGCCATGGTGGACCAAAAAGGGGCAGGTAAAACCATAGTATAGGTGACCCGCCGGGTCATAAAAACGAAGGTATTGCCCACATGAAAGGATAATCAAGGTTGTTAATTTTGGTTGTAGCAAGGAAAGGATGATGATGATAATCGTCACTCATAATCTATAAGGGCGTCAAGGACGGTCATATAAAGAATAAAAGACACGGTTGAATAAAAGCGATGGATTTCGCTAAGACAACCAAATAAATCGAAGCGAAGTCTTAATGCACACCGGGAGGGTTGCAATGATAATGACTTCGGCAAAACACCCGGTTGATGGGTAATAATTTAAACACATGCGTAGACCGAGAGACGGGAACTCGGATGGAAAGATAAAAGACTCGGGTTTTGAGTCATAACAAAAAGACGACAAGATAATGTAAATAGAAATTTTGAATAAATTATGTTCAACTATTTTAAAGTTGAACGGGTCAAAACAAAGAATGAAGTTGACATCCATAAATGATAAAATTTCACATGAATAAGTTAAACGGGTCGAATATAATATAATGCCAGATGGCATGAGTAAACGCAAGAGGTGTAACGGTAGCGTTAAAAGCAAAAGAATAATGAGCCCGACAATGGGACATAATCAAATACGAATATATGTAAACTGGACAATGGTGAGCATAAGATAAACCGACGCATAAATGACGTGAGAAGTCATAAAGTCAAAAAAAAAAAATTCCGAAAGGAAACGAATGTAGCCTTAGACTACAGTCAAGGTCAAAGAAAATACCAAGGCGAAAATAAATGATTTTAAACAAAAAAAAACAGGATGCCTAGACACCAAACATGTATTTTAAAGAATGACATGAGTAAGAAATGATCTATGGGATCAACCTAACCTTTAGAGCTGTAAACAATGGAAAGGTCTACGAGAGTAAAACGACCCACGGGTCATGATTATAAAGAAATTATAAGGACTTCGCCCTAAAGAGGTGAAAGTCTAATCAGGATAGCCCATAAGGCTAAGCAATAAAACCTACGGGTTAATTAGATAAAATGAGGGAATCAGTTGAGAATCCCCGCATAAAACTAAGACTGTAAAAGAATAAATTATGGACTGTCAATATCCATAATTCTGACAAAAGTTAAAGAGAAGATCTTAAAACTAAAACTTTGGTTTTAGTAAGAAATAACGTTTTTACAAATATAAATTCTGATAGGAATTTAAATAGTAAGCATGAAGGATACAAGTCTTGACACTAATAGGCGTAAGACGATATATTCGAAAAGTGATGTTTTCGAAAATGAAAGGTTGATATGAATTAAACATGATGTGACACGATCACGGTCAAGAAATGCAATGTGAGGTAGAATCACATTATAACCAAGCGAGCGGTAAAAAGTAACTGGACTAATAAGTCTAGTTAGTGAGACCGGTTAAGGTCAGCAATTCAAATCAAGAAATTTGGCTTGCTTGTAAGCAGTAGTTTCGGTATAACTGAACCGAATAAATAAATTTGAAAACAAAAGAATTTGTTGCTAAAAGTGAAAGATTTCACTAAAGACCATTAAACGGGTTAAAGTAACGGATTCATAAAGAATTCGATAGTATATGAAAACGATGGATATCTCTAAGTTAACTAAACTAGTGGAAATAACGAGATTACGTTATTTCAAGTTGCACTATGTCGTATGAGATACGTAGACAATTAGTGACCAAAAAGACGTTACCATACTTATCTGGTAATACTAACAATTGGTTAAAAGTATAAGTAATGTTTAAAAGATTTCTCGGATCAAATACATTGAGTTTAAACTCAATGAATTATGTAAGAAAAGGTTTCGAGGACGAAACCTCTCTAAGGGGGGTAGACTTGTAACATCCCGAAAACGGGTTTGGTAATCAAACTCCGTTAATACTAAAAGACGGGTAAAGTACTGTTAGTAGTAAAAATAACCCGGTAAATATTTGGATTTAAATAAGAAATCCTAATATTAAATACAAGCGAATCAAAGTTTTAAGGAATTGAGTTTATAAGAGCCTGAGTTAACGGCACTTAAAATAAAACGGGTTATAACTCCCGGGACCCACCAAGTAACTAGGAATATTAACCTAGTTAGTTAGTGTCTTGACTTAATAGAACAAATATGGTAAAAATACACGTTAAATAACTTGTGTAAAGTTGAGGGACTAAACATGGGCAAATGTAATGAAGTTTAATTATTAAAACTGATGTGTGTAAAATGCAACATATAAAACACATCAATTAAGGCATAAAACTAACCCTTTTTAAGTACTAATGTTGGAAAAAGAGTGTTTTTGTCTTCCTTTTGTATTTTCAGGATGAAATGAGCTCAAAATCACAAAAGAAGCAAAAAGACTACTAAATCTACCATAAATACAAGAAAAGGAACAAAAGTGAACTGCCCGGACCCTCAACGGCACCTCCCAAGACAAAGAGAAGAGAAACAGAGCCTGAACACGCCCCGTGTCCAGCGAACACGGGGGCGTGCCCAGGAAGCAGCAGAAAAGACAAACCAGTAGAAGCTTCCATTGCTCACCACGGGGCCGTGCCCAGCGGACACGGGGGCGTGTTGAAAGTACAGCAGATTAATGAAGAGAGAGAATGTCAGACGGGCACGGGGCCGTGTTCAGCGAACACGGGGCCGTGTCCAGCGTTCTGTTCAGCCTATAAATAGAGGAGCTTGGTTTCATTCTCTCTCATCCCTTGGCACACCACCTCTCTCACACTTCATCCACCACCCACCACCACCATAACACCATCATCCACCACCATCATCCATTGTCCATCATAGAGTGTGTGAGTCGTCTCGGGATCCAAGATTGATCGTAAGAGTTCTTGACAATCAAGGCCATGTTTGCCTAAGTCTCTTACATCACTTGGTGAAGACAAGTGTTTAGTATAATACTTTTTATTTTTAATCTTTTGCACTTTTTATTTGGTTTTGTATTAATGACTTTAATAACTAGTTACTTATGTTGAAGGTGATCTTTCCTTATCGTTTGTCCGTGGTGTCTTGGCATTATTTTACTGTCTATATAAAATAAAAGATTTTCACCATTCATATCTCCACGGTCTATATGGAGGTATGTTGGCTACCTGGTCGGGGGTTAAGGGAACGGTTTGGTAAAGGTCTTGCCCTTGTTCAGCGTTTAGAGGTCCTGCTTGGGACCTGGGTCAAATTTAGTAGGATCTCCTTCAATGCCCATAGGTATTGGATGGCGGGGATCCAAACTCTTTGACCCCCTCATAAGCTAACTACTATTAATACTATAATCCGGCTATTTAGGACTGTATCCCTGCTGACTCAGACTACTTAGCCGAGGGTAACGTCACCGCCAAAAGCGGGGCCTACCATAATTTGCATTAATAACTTAATTCATTATCTTTCAATAATCCAACCCTTTAGGATTGTATCCTTGCTGACTCAAACTACTGGGTTGAGGGTAACGTCACCTCCGAAAAAGGGGCCTACTACAATAACTAAGATAATCTCTTAAATAAGTGCAAAAGTGCAAAAATAATCAAAGGTTATACTAATACACTTGTCGGATCCAAGTGATTCATCTTGTCTATCTGTTTTTTTTTATTTTATTTTATTTTTCAGCATTTAGTTAGTTTTTATTTTTCTTAGTTTAAAACATTCTTCTAACTTTTTGATTTGATTAGACGTTGAGGATAAGCCGGTATTAAAAGCTCTTGTGTCCTTGGACGACCTCGGTATCTTACCAACACTATACTACGTCCACGATGGGTGCACTTGCCCATATGTGTGTTTAGTGTTAGTAAATATCGTGTTTTATAAATTTAAAACTTGGCTAAAAGTGTAAAAAGGGCTTAAAAATACATCAAAAATATATACACACTAACACGCATCAAGTTTTTGGCGCCGCTGCCGGGGACACAAGGATTTTAAGAAAGCTTAAAATCGACGGCCTAATCAGTTTTTCAAAACATTTTTAAAACGCGCGCATTTTTCTGCATTTTAGTTTAGCTTTTACATTTACAGTAGCCTGAACACGGGGTCGTGCTCGCTGAACACGCCCCCGTGCTGCATATTTTAGAGTAGATACCCAGATACAGAGTCTGAACACGGGGCCGTGCTCGCTGAACACGCCCCCGTGCTCAAAGTGACCAGTAAATTTAATTAAAACGCCCAGATACAGTCCCTGAACACGGGGCCGTGTTCACCCAACACGGGGCCGTGTTCAGCTTCTGTTTCCGTCTTATTTTTGTTTTCTGGTCCCGAGACTCAGTTGTAGTCTGTTGAGTGATTCCTATGGATCAATACTCAAGAGGTTACAACTACACCTATGATGAGGATGATTATAGGGGTAATTATTGCACTAATTGTCGTAATGCACACTCGGTTCAATATAATACTTCATATCAACCATCCAATTCATACAACCATTATGAGGAGTCCAGGTACGAGCCATCAACTTCATACACATCCTATGAAGACCAAAGGTATGAACCTCCTTCCTCATACTCGTATTTTGATGAACCAAGGTATGAGCCTTCATACTCATACTTTGAAGATTCAACATATGAGCCACCACCTTCATACTCTTATTATGAGGAACCATGGCGTGAACAACCCACCTCATATGAGTACTATGAAGAACAAAGTTTCGACCCTTATCCATCATATACTTACAATGAAGAACAATGGTGTGAACCATCTACTTCATATGAGTACTATGAAGAACCAAGGATCGAACAACCGGATTCAAGCTTTGAGGATCCAAATTCTTTCAATCTCACCGAAGTGACCAATAGGATATTAGAACACATTAAAACTATCGAACGTTGCATGAAAGAATCTCGCGCAAGGGAAGAGGAATCCCGCGCGAGAGAAGAGTTAAAAAATAATAATAACGTAGAGGTAGTTGAAAGTGTAAAAATGGAAGAACAAGAAAGTGAAAAACAGACACATGAGTTAAACAACGAAAATGGTGAGTCCGATAATGTAAAAATTCAAGAAGAGTCTAATTTAGATGAAATTATTCTCTTGTCACCTACTTTCGAAAACCATTGTTTAATAACCCCTCATGCTAAGTTTTTAAAAGAGTTAAACACTAGTGCTAAAATCAAAGAAATGGTAAGTGTTAAGTTAACTCATGATCAAACCTCGCTAATAAAAGAAGATCCTTTTGAAATTAACATCACACCGGTTCCATGTTTCTTTCAAAATTCGTTTATTAGTAATGTCACTATTGATAAAGATCTCTGTGTTAACATAATGCCCAACTACATTTTTGAAAAATTAAGTATTAGTGATTTTACTCCACTTCAAATACCCATTTTTCTATCCGACCGAAAAGTAATGAAATCAATCGGTGTAGTCGAAGATATTTTGGTTCAAACAAATCAAATGGTAATCCCAACCGACTTCATCATCTTAGATGATGCCCCCCTAGTCTTGGGAAAACCTTTTGTACAAACTCACAAAGCTTTGAAAAACCGGAAATTCAACAACCTAACTCTTCAATTAGGGGCATTCAAAAGGAGCATAGATCTTGAGCGCTCAATGAAATATCCTTTTGGCAACAATGACCCCCTAATTGAAGACGAAGCTGAACCACCTGATACAAACCACGAGGAAGACCACTTTGTCGACGAAGAGGTAGCCATAGAACAAACTTTTAAAGTTCTTGATCTAGATGAGCCACAAAATAAGGTGTCTCCTAAAGACCCACCCATCGAGCTCAAAGAACTCCCTAAGGGTTTGGAATATGCTTTTCTAGGCAAAGATGGTAGTTTACCTGTAATTATTTCGTCTGAATTAACTAGCATAGAAAAAGAAAAATTAGTTAACCTACTTAAAAAACACAAAAATGCGATCGCTTGGAAGCTTGTAGATATTAAGGGAATAAGTCCTTCCATGTGCACGCACAAAATTTTAATGAATGATGACTACAAAACGGTGATTCAACCACAACGAAGAGTGAACCCCAATGTTCAAGAAATGGTAAAAAATGAAGTCATCAAACTGCTTGACGCCGGACTAATCTACCCTATCTCCGATAGCCCGTGGGTAAGTCCCGTCCAAGTAGTCCCGAAGAAAGGAGGTATGACGGTAATAACTAACGAGAAAAATGAATTAATACCCACAAGAACCGTCACAGGATGGAGAGTCTGTATAGACTACAGGAGATTAAATGAAGCAACAAGGAAAGACCACTTTCCTTTGCCCTTCATTGATCAAATGTTAGAAAGATTATCCGGTCATAAATTTTATTGTTTCTTAGATGGTTTTTCAGGTTACTTTCAAATACCGATAGCACCAGAAGACCAAGAGAAAACAACTTTCACATGCCCCTACGGAACTTTTGCATATCGACGCATGCCATTCGGTCTATGTAATGCGCCTGCAACATTCCAACGTTGTATGGTCGCCATTTTCCATGATATGATTGAAAAAACCATGGAAGTCTTCATGGATGACTTTTCCATCTTTGGAGACTCATATGATCAATGCCTCGATAATCTTGAACGAATGCTATCCCGATGTGAGGAAACTAACCTCGCCCTTAATTGGGAAAAATGCCATTTCATGGTAACAGAGGGAATAGTACTCGGACATAAAATCTCAAGCGAAGGAATGGAAGTTGATCGAGCAAAAATCGAGACCATATCTCGATTACCTCCTCCATCCTCCGTGCGAGCAATCAGAAGTTTCCTAGGGCATGCCGGATTCTATAGAAGGTTTATCAAAGACTTTTCGAAAATTTCAAGACCTCTAACAAAATTGCTTGAAAAAGATGCACCCTTCATCTTTGACAAGGAATGCAATCAAGCATTTCTGACCCTCAAGGAAATGCTAGTCAATGCACCTATCATGATAGCGCCAGATTGGAAATTTCCTTTCGAAATCATGTGCGATGCAAGCGACTTTGCTGTTGGAGCAGTCTTGGGACAAAGAAAAGAAAAACATTTCCACCCAATTTATTATGCTAGTAAAACTCTAAATGATGCACAAGAAAATTATACAACTACAGAAAAAGAGCTACTAGCGGTGGTGTTTGCTTTTGATAAATTTCGTTCTTATCTTGTTCTTTCTAAAACAATAGTTTATACAGACCATGCAGCCATCAGGTACCTCTTCAAGAAGCAAGACGCAAAACCCCGTTTGATAAGGTGGATTCTACTCCTCCAGGAATTCGACATCGAAATCAAGGACAAAAGAGGAGCAGAAAACACTGCTGCAGATCACCTCTCACGCTTAGAAGACCCAGCTTTGGAGACAACCAGGGACGAGCAAATCAACGAAAAATTTCCCACGGAGTCCCTGGAAATGATGGAAAGCAGACAAGAACCATGGTATGCCGACTACGCTAATTTCTTAGCCAGCGGTATAGTCACCAAAGGATGGCCACATCATCAAAGAAAGAAATTCTTTGCTGATGTAAAGCATTACTTTTGGGAAGACCCCTATCTTTTCAAAATGTGTGCTGATCAACTCATCCGAAGGTGTGTCCATGGTAATGAAGCACGAAGAATACTCCGTCATTGTCATGAAGGTCCATACGGAGGACATCATGGTGCCTCAAGTACCGCGAGAAAGGTATTTGATTCTGGATTTTACTGGCCAACCATTTACAAGGATGCACAAAACCTTGTAAAGACATGTGATGCCTGCCAAAGATCAGGTAATATTTCTTCCAAAAATGAAATGCCTCAAAATGGCATTCTCGTTTGTGAAATCTTTGATGTGTGGGGACTCGATTTCATGGGACCTTTCCCACCTTCAAAAGGAAACAAATATATACTTGTGGCGGTCGATTACTTGTCTAAATGGGCAGAGGCCGAAGCTCTTCCAACAAATGATGGAAGAGTAGTGGTAAAATTCCTAAAAAAATTGTTCTCACGTTTCGGCACACCAAAGGCATTAATAAGTGATAGAGGTACCCATTTTTGTAATCATCAACTCGAAAAAATCTTAACAAGATATGGGGTCTATCACCGGGTCTCAACAGCATATCATCCTCAAACAAATGGGCAAGCCGAAGTGACTAATCGAGGTTTAAAACGAATACTTGAGAAAACCGTAGGGATAAATAAAAAAGAATGGGCTGACAAACTAGATGACGCTTTATGGGCTTTTCGAACCGCTTATAAAACCACTATAGGCACAACCCCATATAAACTAGTCTATGGAAAAAGTTGTCACTTGCCAGTAGAAATCGCTCACAAAGCCTACTGGGCAATAAAAAACGTAAACTTAGATTTAGAAGTTGCCGGTAAGAATCGATTTTGTCAAATAAACGAATTAGAAGAACTTAGGAATTATGCATATTCTAACTCCGAAATTTATAAAGAAAGAATGAAAAATTTGCATGATAAATATATTAAATCTAATGAATTTCGGATTGGAGATCAAGTTCTACTGTTCAATTCGCGACTTCGATTGTTTCCGGGTAAATTAAAATCTAGGTGGTCGGGACCTTTTTCAGTCACCCATGTTTTTCCACACGGTGCAGTAGAAATTAAAACTCGAAATGGAACACCATTTAAAGTCAATGGCCAACGGCTGAAACTCTACAGAGGATCCATTGAGGATGAGGAAGAGGAAATCGCACTTCAAACGGTCAACGAATAAACTCATACCCGACATGTTACAGGTAAGTATACATTCGAAACTGGTAAAATCATCTAACCATTATTCGGAGATAAGGGGCATGCACACAAGCACGTAAAAAAAAAAAAAAAAAAAAAAAAAAAAAAATTTAAAATTTTCACCCGGCACGGGGCCGTGTTCGCTGAACACGGGGCCGTGTCGAGGCGACTGTCGGGATAAAACCCATTTGTTCTATCAGTTACACCATTCCACACGCCCCGTTTCGCCGAAAACTCTCTGGTATAGAGCGATTTTCTGCCGATTTCGAACGTTACCACCAAGCCTAACAACGTCAAGGTATGATTCTATCCTTCTTAGTAGTTAGATTAGTTACTTGCATGTAGTTAAAACATCAAAAATTGGGGGAAATCTAGGGTTCTTCATGTTCATCCGGATCGAACTCAAAATTTTTGATAAAAATTGTTAGTAGTAGTTTAGAGTAGAGTAATAGGAAGTAAATAGCCATGTATTGTTGATAGATTTGTCCGATTTCCAACTAAAAACACAAACCCTTGTTCTTGAACCGAAAAACTCAAAATTGAAAGGGTAAATGGTTTGATTTTGGAAAAATGACACTTAGGGTTTCATTTTCGGGGGAAACCGCTGCTATTGGGCTAAAAATTTTCAGGTTTTCGAAACCGGGACGAAAAAATGAAAAATAGGTGTTACAGACGCCTGAACACGGGGCCGTGTTCGCTGAACACGGGGCCGTGTCCAGCCCACTGTTTGCAGTTTTCAACCCGAATTTCCATGTTTCGCACTAACTTTTGTTGTATTCTTTTCAGATGTCCAAATTCACACGGTTCAATGCCAACGAACTGGATGCCAGGGCTCGCTACGAGGTCCTACAAACAAGGCCCGAGGAGTATCCAAGGCGGGCATGCACCGATCTGCTGACAATGGTAAACCAACTGGACCGCTTCAACAACATAGTGACTGGTCCACTGCACGTTGCATTGACTGCCCGACTCCGGTCGGTCCATCAGTGCACATTGGAATTCTATAGCACGTTTATCTTCAACTCAAGACGCGAACCGTTTGATCACGAGGCGGTCGAGTTTCGATGTGGGGGTGTAACCTATAGAACATCCATGGCGCAGTTCGGATCAATCATTGGGCTGTACACAGACGAAGAAGCGGGAAACGAGGAGAATACCGGGGGATTGCGAGACCTGGACGCAAGTGAACGTCAAGCAGCATGGGCACAAATCGGTGAAGGGATCTATAACTCCAGCAGCACAAAGAGTACCAAACTAAGGGACCCGCTATACCGTTACATCCACAGGCTCCTCACGTACTCGTTGAACCAACGCCATGACAGTAGTGGCGTTGTTGGGGTTAGAGATTTGGTTGTCCTCCACTGCATCCATAACCGGAAGCCTCTCGATGTTCCTTACCTCCTACTGCGGAACATGCACTTAAACCGCCTTGCCACTGCTCCTACACCAATCTTCTTCGGGGGATGGGTGTACCGTCTTTTCAAGCACTTCGCGAACATCCCGAAGTCCTTCGAAAGGAGCCCATGGTCGGGACGGGTTGATTACCATATCTGCCGGGCCATGAACTTGCTCTATGAAGCGGAGGACGGGACGGTGAGCTTTCAGAGGACGCAAGGCTACGCATGGAACCCGCAAGAGGCTCTAGTTCTTCACGCACCACCTCCACATTACCAATACCCTCCCCAAGGCGATCAGGGTCAATCCTCCTCTCAAGGAGGCGGTTTTCCTAATTTCCAAAGTTTGCATGATCTTTTGCAGGAAAACCTCATGTGCACCCGGAACACCTACAACCTCGCCAACAACACACATCTCCGGGTGGGAGCTATCGAACGAAGCGTCAACGACATACAAGATGACATCGGTAGCATCCGGGAGTACATGGCGAGGCAGGGAGGCGGAGGTGAAGACAGTGATGAAGATATGGAGTAGGAGGCCGGGAGGAGCAAAGGGCTAGCTGGTTATGAGCCCACAGGTTTGATTACCCTTCCTATCGAACAATTCATGGCCTGCGTGCCATTTGTCAAGACAATTTACTTTCCTTAACTCTTTTCTTTTTATTTTTACTTTGTTTTTACTTTGTGTTAGATAATGTTTAACTATGGTAAGATTAGGATGTTTGGTGCTTGGTTGGATGGTATTGAATGCTTGAACAGGTGCAATGCAAGGGTTAGAATGCTAAACATTAGCACTCGCAGCCCTAGGAGGAAGAAACCGGGAGAAAACCACATTTTTCTGGCTAACAGACTGTCCACACGGGGACGTGTTCAGCCGACACGCCCCCGTGTCCATCTCCCAGTTCTGCTGTTTGGCTACTGACCTGCAGATTATTGTCGGACACGTGGCCGTGTTCACCCAACACGCCCCCGTGTTCACCCTCTGTAAGTTTTTCGTTACTGGCAGTTCAACACGGGGCCGTGTTCAATGAACACGGGGCCGTGTCCAGAGCGCCAGTAACACAAATCTTTGTCTTTAAACACACTTTTACATATTCTAATCAACCAAAAACTCTATTTTTGGACACATTGAGGACAATGTGTAATTTAAGTGTGGGGGGGATGCTAAAACCTTGGAATTTTGCAAAATCCTAAAAAACAAGCCTTACACAAAACTCTATTGGAACCGCTAAACACCCCAAATTTTTTTCAAAAACTTTTTCATTTTTTTTATTTACTTGTCTTAGTTTAAGTTGGGAATAACAAGTTATAAAAGGGTTATATTTTTACAAACTTACAACTGATAGCGTCGTGATAAAAAGAACTAACATAAGAAAATTATGAAACGGTATAACAAGTCTAGCTAAAATTCGATTATATATGCTTGGTCACATTAAAAACCCATTCCCACAAAAAGTGAGTTTTGAGCCTATATTGAGCATAAAAATACACATACTTAGATTAAATGCTCATTTTTCGTTTCTTGTGTGAATAGCCGCTCGGTCTTTACAAATCTAGAACTTGCCACGACGATACATTCCCGGTCCTTACCAACTTAAACCCAAGTAAGTAAATGATGGAGGCATTAGGACTAACTATTTTTCTTTCAAAACCATTATTTTTCAATTTTTTTTCACCTACCCAAAATCCCCCTAGAAAACCCCTTTGAGCCTAAACCTTTCATTTCATTACCCCCAAAACAATTTTCTACCCACCAAAAACCTTTTTCATTTTTTCACCTTTATTTTAGTGACAAACTCGGTTTTTCATAAACATACCCTTTACGTGACGATGAAAAAAAAAAAAATAAAAAATAAAAAAAAAAATATATAAAAAAAAAAAAAAAAAATATGATGAAGTCAAAAACAAACATAAGCTACAAAAAGCTTGTTTGGAGAAATACTTCAAAAATAAATGTCACAAAAAATAAGGTATTTTACGAAAACCGACACTTGTTACGACTTTCGCCCTTTTTACTAACCACTAACCAACCACCCACCTTTAAACCCAAGCCTTCACCCCAAAAGACCTCTTGATATTTACAAAGGTAAAAAGTTAAAAAGGAGGAGGATTGATCGCTTGGCAAGCATATGGAAAATGTAAATCCGTGCCGCTCTCGAGCGATTCACTTAAATATACACCTTCGGCCGAGTGATTGAGTGATCTCCCGTGAGGTATGTGAACTTGTATATAAATGGAATTTTAATAAGGCATGCTATGCCAAATTTAGTAATTTATCTTATGTAAAGTTCAAAATAAACCATGACGAATAAGATTGTAAATAAAATAAAAATAAAACCTATACAAACCTTGGATTCCCGACACTCTAGGACAAGTTAAAAAACTTCTCTTCTACCTATTCCATTTGGGAGTGTAAGCCACATTAAAAGAGTTTTGCTTGAGGACAAGCAAAAGTTCAAGTGTGGGGGTATTTGATGTGTGTAAAATGCAACATATAAAACACATCAATTAAGGCATAAAACTAACCCTTTTTAAGTACTAATGTTGGAAAAAGAGTGTTTTTGTCTTCCTTTTGTATTTTCAGGATGAAATGAGCTCAAAATCACAAAAGAAGCAAAAAGACTACTAAATCTACCATAAATACAAGAAAAGGAACAAAAGTGAACTGCCCGGACCCTCAACGGCACCTCCCAAGACAAAGAGAAGAGAAACAGAGCCTGAACACGCCCCGTGTCCAGCGAACACGGGGGCGTGCCCAGGAAGCAGCAGAAAAGACAAACCAGTAGAAGCTTCCATTGCTCACCACGGGGCCGTGCCCAGCGGACACGGGGGCGTGTTGAAAGTACAGCAGGCGCATTAATTGTAATTCGCAATTACAATTAATGAAGAGAGAGAATGTCAGACGGGCACGGGGCCGTGTTCAGCGAACACGGGGCCGTGTCCAGCGTTCTGTTCAGCCTATAAATAGAGGAGCTTGGTTTCATTCTCTCTCATCCCTTGGCACACCACCTCTCTCACACTTCATCCACCACCCACCACCACCATAACACCATCATCCACCACCATCATCCATTGTCCATCATAGAGTGTGTGAGTCGTCTCGGGATCCAAGATTGATCGTAAGAGTTCTTGACAATCAAGGCCATGTTTGCCTAAGTCTCTTACATCACTTGGTGAAGACAAGTGTTTAGTATAATACTTTTTATTTTTAATCTTTTGCACTTTTTATTTGGTTTTGTATTAATGACTTTAATAACTAGTTACTTATGTTGAAGGTGATCTTTCCTTATCGTTTGTCCGTGGTGTCTTGGCATTATTTTACTGTCTATATAAAATAAAAGATTTTCACCATTCATATCTCCACGGTCTATATGGAGGTATGTTGGCTACCTGGTCGGGGGTTAAGGGAACGGTTTGGTAAAGGTCTTGCCCTTGTTCAGCGTTTAGAGGTCCTGCTTGGGACCTGGGTCAAATTTAGTAGGATCTCCTTCAATGCCCATAGGTATTGGATGGCGGGGATCCAAACTCTTTGACCCCCTCATAAGCTAACTACTATTAATACTATAATCCGGCTATTTAGGACTGTATCCCTGCTGACTCAGACTACTTAGCCGAGGGTAACGTCACCGCCAAAAGCGGGGCCTACCATAATTTGCATTAATAACTTAATTCATTATCTTTCAATAATCCAACCCTTTAGGATTGTATCCTTGCTGACTCAAACTACTGGGTTGAGGGTAACGTCACCTCCGAAAAAGGGGCCTACTACAATAACTAAGATAATCTCTTAAATAAGTGCAAAAGTGCAAAAATAATCAAAGGTTATACTAATACACTTGTCGGATCCAAGTGATTCATCTTGTCTATCTGTTTTTTTTTTATTTTATTTTATTTTTCAGCATTTAGTTAGTTTTTATTTTTCTTAGTTTAAAACATTCTTCTAACTTTTTGATTTGATTAGACGTTGAGGATAAGCCGGTATTAAAAGCTCTTGTGTCCTTGGACGACCTCGGTATCTTACCAACACTATACTACGTCCACGATGGGTGCACTTGCCCATATGTGTGTTTAGTGTTAGTAAATATCGTGTTTTATAAATTTAAAACTTGGCTAAAAGTGTAAAAAGGGCTTAAAAATACATCAAAAATATATACACACTAACACGCATCAAAAACACAAAACACACATACGTGTGTTGATGTCTGCGATTTCATCAGAGCCATAAGGAGCTCTCAAAACTCAACCCTAAACTTCAAGAAATTCATCTAATTGAGGGGGCAAATCAAGCCCGAATCGAAATCCAAGCATAGATTAGTGATCACCTCAGTAAAGGGATCATGAGGTATGCGAAATTTTACTATGTGGCTCCATCTTAAATTTTAGATGAACTTGTGAGATTCGAATCTGAGCTTGCATGTTCGTTGTTTGGATGAAATTAGGGATGAAACTATGTCTAGGAGTAAACCCTAGTCATTTATTTGTTGAATTGATGTTCATGGTTGTGAATTCATGATCATACACTCATGTGTCAAGTGGGTTTTGTAGAATTATGCTAAACACTAGGATTATCTTTGTTAACCTAGTGTATTTGAGCTCCATGAAGAAAATCCAGAATTTTTGATATAAAAATTTGACATGAACATGTGACATGATGCTTAAATTTTGGCTAAATAGTTAGTCAATAACTTGATTATGAATTATATGAAATCATGCACACTAGGTGTTTGTTAAAATGCCTAAATGAAAACTAAAGTAATGAAATTGTAAATGAAATGCGTGATTGCCAAACTCGATTTATCCCGTATGATATGGGGCAATATGAATTCTAATCATGATGTTGATTTAGTTCAAATGGTATTTGTCATATGGATAACGGTAGTTACCTTTTAGAAAGTTAAACTAACCAAAGATGAAGTCGAATGGTAGATTCGACATAAAATTTGTAAGACGGAATAGTCGTAGCTAATAATGACTAAACTAACCGTCTTACGGATTATGATGATAGTTTGACTCAGGACAAGCTAGATGGAGGCTTGGGAGGAAGCGGGTCAAACGAAACAAGAAAGAAGAAAAGGCGTAACTTGGATACAAGGTAAGTTAAACTTACACCCCCTTTTTAATTACTATAAACTTACTAGCGAAAATTGATCGTGAATAATGTTAAGTAATTGAAATACGATGATCCGGCATGATACAATGCAAGTCGGAATGAATAAAAAGGTAGGAAATCATGAATTATGGAAAAAGGGGTAAAAAGGTAAATTAGTCATGTAATGACGAACAAATAAAAATGGTCTTGAGTAAAATGAGTTTAAAGGAAAACCGGGATAGGTTTAAAGGGATGAAATGGTAACTAAATACCATCTCATACGGATAAATGGTCAATTAGGCTAAATGGGTCAAATGGTGTTGTTAACACCATTTGACAACTTCATTTGACAATTGCTTGTTGAGTGTTGTAATCACAGGAAACAACATAAATGTGCGTTGCTTTAACTAGAAAGATTTAAAGCAAAAAGTTATGTAAACGGGTCAATACCTTGACCCGAGCTAGGTACGCATAAATAAGCTTTTAGTTAAACATATAATTTATGGTCAAATATTTAACGAAAGTCCTTCGTCGTAAAGTGAGGGACTAAAGTGGACCAAAACACCCTTGAAGGGTATATTGAGTAAAGGACCCATAGGGGTTGTTTAGGAACTTGCATCAAGATTATGGAATCATTAGATATGAATAAAAGTTACAAGAATACACATTCATGGGTCAAATGCATAAAAATGATCATTTGCGTAAAATGACCAACCGATGGGTAAATTTTGGGATAATAGGTTAGTTATGCTTAATCCACCATAAAAATAGTTGTGGTGGAAGATCATTTGATAAATATTGCGAAAATAAGATGCTAGAAATAAACGAGTACGAATTATGCGGAAAAGTGCTTAAATACCCTTAACGGGTCAAAATAAGCCTTTAAGTACAAACGGGTTTAAGAATATACATAAACTCGTGAATTGAACCTAATATGATAGACAACATTGAAATTTTAAGATTCATGTGAATTTGGGATCAAACAAACATGTTTGTTTGATAAACGCATGAACGGGTCAAAACTTTGAAAAAAGGTATTAAGTCAAAGACTTAAAGGTCTGAAATTTTGTTATGTCGGATGTTGGATTTCGACTTCAAAAGATGGAGAATTGAATTACGGACGCGTAGGAAAAAGAATCGGGTAAAACGGATTAAAAACGAGAGAGTTGTGCTCGTTTCCGTGAAATCGGGTTATGCTGGGAATATGCAGCAACATAATAAGAACTTGCTGTCAAAAAGGGGGCTAGGTGGGGCGTCTAGCCCCCCATGAATCCAAAAATTGTTAAATCTTGTTTGTTTGACCCATGTAACTTGTTTAAACTTATTATTTAACTATCTAAAGTAACTTTTAAGTTGGTTTTGATCATAGGTGAATGTCAAGAGTGCCCGGATGAAGATCAAGCTCGATGAAGAACCGAACACATGATAACGAAGCTTCCGCTTTAAACTTTGTTTTGATTGCATAATATGAATTATGGAAACAATTAAGATTGGTATTATGAATGTTTCAAACTTGTGTGAACATTCTTGATGGAAAAGTTTTTATTAAGTCGTATTTTTATATAAAATGCATATTTTATTGATATATTAACATTAAATTAGAATGGGTCTTACACAAACCAACCACCCAAGAATGGAATCGTCGAGCGAAAACACTTGACAACCTCCTAGAAGCAGCTTTTCTTGCCACCAGACCTTTCTCCATCAATTAGGAATCTAATGCCGTCACTAAACACATTCCTTAAGTTGTAGCCATTTGTTAAGTGTTTTCTTTTTTGGTGTCTAATCCGCATATATATCACAATTGCCCTTGATTTTCTTGATTGTATATCTCTTAAATGTCATCATATACACGTATGATTTAGTTTACGAAGATTTTTCAATGCCGAGAACGTCGATCAGAGAGTAAAAAAGGCGTAAGGTTGACAATGGTGTAAAATAAAATGGGATATACCGGGCTAGGATTCGAGTTACAGGAACAAGGGCCAAACCAACCACGCAAGAATGGAATCGTCGAGCGAAAACACTTGACAACCTCCAAGAAGTAGCTTTTCTTGCCACCAGACCTTTCTCTATCAATTAGGAATCTGATGCCGTCACTAAACACATTCCTTAAATTATAGCCATTTGTTGAGTGTTTTTTTTGTGTCTAATCCGCAAATATATCACCATTGCCCTTGATTTTCTTGACTGTATATCTCCTAAATGTCAACATATACACGTGTGATTTAGTTTACGAAGATTTTTCAATGCCGAGAACCTCGATACGAGAGTAAAAAAGGCGTAAGGTTCACAATGGTGTAAAATTAAAATGGGATATACCGAGCTAAAATTCGAGTTACAGGAACAAGGGCCAAACCAACCACCCAAGAATGGAATCATCGAGCGAAAACACTTGACAACCTTCTAGAAGCAGTTTTTCTTGCCACCAGACCTTTCTCCATCAATTAGGAATCTGATGCCGTCACTAAACCCATTCCTTAAATTGTAGCCATTTGTTGAGTGTTTTTTTTTGTGTCTAATCCGCCTATATATCACCATTGCCCTTGATTTTCTTGACTGTATATCTCTTAAATGTCAACATATACCCGTGTGATTTAGTTTACGAAGATTTTTCAATGCCGAGAACCTCGATAAGAGAGTAAAAAAGGCGTAATGTTCACAATGGTGTAAAATTAAAATGGGATATACCAGAATAGGATTCGAGTTACAGGAACAAGGGCCAAACCAACCACCCAAGAATGGAATTGTCGAGCGAAAACACTTGACAACCTGCTAGAAGTAGCTTTTCTTGCCACCAGACCTTTCTCCATCAATTAGGAATCTAATGCCATCACTAAACCTATTCCTTAAATTGTAGCCATTTGTTGAGTGTTTTTTTTGGTGTCTAATCCGCATATATATCACCATTGCCCTTGATTTTCTTGACTGTATATCTCTTAAATGTCAACATATACACGTGTGATTTAGTTTACGAAGATTTTTCATTGCCGAGAACCTCGATCAGAGAGAAAAAAAGGCGTAAGGTTCACAATGGTGTAAAATTAAAATGGGATATACCGGGCTAGGATTCGAGTTAGAGCAAAAAGGGCCGAACCAACCACCCAAGAATGGAATCGTCGAGCGAAAACACTTTACAACCTCCTAGAAGTTGCTTTTCTTGCCACCAGACCTTTCTCCATCAATTAGGAATCTGATGTCGTCACTAAACACATTCCTTAAGTTGTAGCCATTTGTTAAGTGTTTTCTTTTTTGGTGTCTAATCCGCATGTATATCATCATTGCCCTTGATTTTCTTGACTGTATATCTCTTAAATGTCAACATATACACGTGTGATATAGTTTACGAAGATTTTTTAATGCCGAGAACCTCGATCAGAGAGTAAAAAAGGCGTAAGGTTCACAATGGTGTAAAATTAAAATGGGATATACCGGGCTAGGATTCGAGTTACAGGAACAAGGGCTGAACCAACCTCCCAAGAATGGAATCGTCGAGCGAAAACACTTGACAACCTCCTAGAAGCAGCTTTTCTTGCCACCAGACCTTTCTCCATCAATTTGGAATCGGATGCCCTCACTAAACAAACTCCTTAAATTGTAGTCATTTGTTGAGTGTTTTTGTTTTTGGTGTCTAATCCGCATATATATCACCATTGCCCTTGATTTTCTTGATTGTATATCTCTTAAATGTCAACATATACATGTATGATTTAGTTTATAAAGATTTTTCAATGCCGAGAACCTCGATCAGAGAGAAAAAAAGGCGTAAGGTTCACAATGGTGTAAAATTAAAATTGGATGTATCGGGCTAGGATTCGAGTTATAGGAACAAGGGCCAAACCAACCACCCAAGAATGGAATCGTCGAGGGAAAACAATTGACAACCTCCTAGAAGTATGTCACACCCCCAAAATTCACAAGCGGAGTATCACCGCAGGGAGCTTGACATGACCAGGATCAAGCCCCCAATCATGGACTGCCCTTAGTTAGAATACAAAGAGTGTGGCCCAAATGGGCTTGTGCGAATAAACATGTGTTGTGCGGTTGGGTTCGTGTTGTGCGACCACCTTACATATATACATACATTACACAAAATCACATAACACAATAAACATAACGTTCCATTAACATCAATGTGTTACATAATCACTTAACATTCAAGCATGATACATCAGTGTACAACGAAAGGTTTGAAATACGAGTTGTCACATCATCCCCAAGTTGAACGAAATTTCGTCCCGAAATTTAGCACGTAGTCACTGAGGAAGCTAGTTAGGTTGCGTGGTTTCCTGGTTTTCTTGGGGTGTCACATCCTTCCCCCGTTGGTTTGGAATTTCATCCCGAAATTCCGTAGTAGCTTCAGCCGCAGTAGTGGTTTAGCTTCTCTCGAACAAATGGGGATATTTGTGTTTCATTTGGTCTTCTTGTTCCCAGGTAAACTCTGGGCCACGACGGGAGTTCCAACGAACTCGAACAAGGGGTATCCTGGTACGCTTGAGAACCTTAACATCTCAGTCCGTGATTTCTACTGGTTCCCTGACGAATCGCAGCTGATCGTCAATGGTGAGTTCCTTGAGAGGAACTATGAGGGTCTCATCTAACAGACACTTCTTCAGATTTGACACATTAAACACGTTGTGGACTCCACTGAGTTCTTCAGGTAGATTCAGCCTGTAGGCCACCTTGCTAATTTTCTCAGTGATTTCGAAAGGTCAAACATAGCATGGATTCAACTTGCCTCGCTTGTCAAAGCGAATCACACCTTTCCAAGGCGAAACTTTAAGTAGCACTCGATCCCCAACCTGGAACTCGAGTGGTTTCCTACGCTTATCAGCATAGCTTTTCTGATGGTCACGAGCTGCCGCCATTCATTGTCGTATTTGGGCAATCTTTTCTATCGTGTCGACGATGAGTTCTGGGCCATTGATTTGGCTGTCGCCAACTTTTGTCCTGCATAAGGGTGATAGGCATTTCCGTCCGTACAACGCCTCGAACGGAGAAGCCTGGATGCTAGTGTGGTAACTGTTATTATACGAAAACTCCACCAAAGGTAGATGCCTTTCCCAGTCGTTACCAAAGTCGATTACACACGCTCGAAGCATGTCTTCTAGAGTTTGAATGGTGTGTTCAGATTGCCCATTCGTCTATGGATGGTAAGCTGTGCTCATGTCTAGACGCGAGCCAAAGGATTTGTGCATCGCTTGCCACAAATCAGAGGTAAAACGTGGATCACGATCAGAAATGATGGAAGTTGGCACCCCGTGCCTCGAGACTACTTCCTTTAGGTAGACGTCTGCTAAGGTAGAGAACTTATCCGTTTCCTTGATAGCCAGGAAGGGTACAGACTTGGTTAGTCGATCCACTATCACCCAAATGGTATCGTTTCCTCGTTGAGATCTAGGTAAGCTAGTAACGAAGTCCATGGAATTCTGCTCCCATTTCCATGTCGGGATCTCTGGTTGTTGAAGTAGGCCTGATGGCTTCTGGTATTCTACCTTGACCCTAGCATAGGTCAGACATTTACTAACATAGGTCGCTATGTTAGCTTTCATGTGGGGCCACCAGTACGTAGTTTTGAGGTTGTAGTACATCTTATCAGAACCAGGATGTACTGAGTATCGAGACTTGTGTGCTTCATCTATCACAAGCTCACGTAGATTTCCATGAAATGGGACCCAGATGCGCGCCACTAAGTAGTAAGCCCCGTTTTCCTTTAGTTCTAACCGTTTCTCCAATCCTCGCAAGGACTCAACCTTGATGTTCTCTTCTTTCAATGCTTCGACCTGAGCATCACGAATTTGGGCAGGAAGACTAGAGTGAATAGTAAGTTGTAACGCACGTACACGCTTAGGTTTGGTTTCTTTTCGACTGAGGGCGTCAGCCACAACTTTGGCTTTGCCTGAACGGTACTTGATTGCATATTCGTAGTCGGTAAGGAGTTCGACTCATCATCGCTGTCGCATGCTCCATTTCTTCTGGTCAAGGATATGCTAGAGACTCTTGTGATATGTGTAAGTGGTGTACTTGGTACCGTCCAAGTAATGTCTCCATATCTTGAGTGCAAACACTACTGCTCCCAACTCCAAGTTGTGAGTAGTGTAGTTATTTTCGTGAACTTTAAGTTGGAGCGATGCGTAAGCAATGACTTTCTTACGTTGCATCAACACACAACCAAGTCCTTGGATTGACGCGTCACAATAAACCACAAAATCGTCTGAAACGCAGATTCCTGAGCATCACCCCAACAGTAGGTGACACCCTTCTGAGTAAGAACAGTAAGAGGCTGCGCAATCCTTGAGAAATCCTTGATAAACCTTCTGTAGTAACCCGCCAAACCCAAGAATTGATGGATTTCAGTGAGTGTTCGAGGTGCAGGCCAATTCCTGATTGAGTCAACCTTGGATGGATCAACGCGAATCCCATCCTCATTAACTACGTGGCCTAAGAAATGGACTTCACGAAGCTAGAAGTCACATTTGGAAAACTTAGCATAAAGCTGTTCTACTCGAAGAAGTTCCAGAATGAGTCGCAGATGATGCTCGTGTTCCTCCTGACTCTTGGAGTAGATCAGGATGTCATCGATGAATACAATAACAAACTTATCCAAATAAGGTTTGCAAACTCGGTTCATAAGTTCCATGAAGACCGTAGGTGCGTTTGGCATTCCGAAAGGCATAACCAGAAACTCGTAGTGTCCGTAACGAGTCCTGAATGTTGTCTTGGAGATGTCCTCGTCTTGGACTCTCAGCTGATGATAGCCCGATCTCATATCAATCTTTGAGTAAAAGCTCGACCCTTGCAACTGGTTAAACAGGTCATCGATACGAGGAAGAGGATAACGATTCTTCACGGTCACCTTGTTGAGTTGACGATAGTCTATGCACATACGAAAGGTACCGTCTTTCTTCTTCACAAACAAGACTGGAGCTCCCCAGGGCGAAGAGCTAGGACGAATGAAACCCTTGTCCAAGAGTTCTTGTAGTTGAGCGGACAGTTCTTCCAATTTTGTTGGGGCTAAACGATAAGGTGCACGAGCTATAGGCGCTACTCCAGGGGCTAGCTTGATTTGAAACTCGACCTGACGATGAGGCGGAAGACCAGGTAATTCCTTAGGGAATACCTCAAGAAAGTCACGTACGATCAGAATGTCTTCTATCTTCTTTTCTCTCATTGAAGTGTTAGTAACGAGAGCTAGTACTGCAGTGTGGCCCTTTCGCAGACACTTCTGGGCCTCTAGGAAAGAGATGATGCCCATGTTGGTGCACCAATGTCTGTTAACTTCGTCTTTATAGAGTCTTGTGTCTAGATAGGATAAACCAGTGTTCAGCAGGACGGAAAACAGGTTTTGGATGTGAATGGGTAATTTCGCACGAAATTACACATGAGGTAATTCCGCACGAAATTACTAATTTCGCTTGTAGGTAATTTCGCTTGCGCAGTTCCGTGCGAAATTACTTGTTCTATAAATACCCTTCATGCTGAATCATTTGTAACGGTCTTGATTTCTAAGTCGAGGTGCTGCCAGTTTGTCAAACGATCAGAATTGCTTGGAAATCATTAATAAAAGGATAACTAAGGAGAATCAAGCTGTTTTACGTCTATATCACTGATTCCGCCTTTGATATGGATCACAAACTCTTCTGATTGACTCGTTAGGGTCACACGACGATCCAACAAGTGGTATCAGAGCTCAGGAAGAAGAGTTCTTATCAAAACAGCCATAATTTCTGACTTCTACACCTTCTTTTTCACAATTAACAAGTTTTCACGGTTAAAATGCTCTGATACCACTTGTTGCCCGACAGCCTACAACAGCACCACTCTTGTCGCCACAAATTACGAGAGGTTCCTCACCAGAATGAGGAATGCGGACGATTTTCTCCTTGCAAAGGATCTCTGCTCGATGTTGGGATAACTAATCCGTCCCGATGACGACGTCGAAACTACTAAGAAGGATGGGAATAAGATCAATAGAGAAGATATGACCAGGCTAAAGCGAGATTACAACCCTTAACTATGTGTGTGGCCTCAAGGCTTTTACCATTTGCCATTTCTACAACATGCTTGGTGTTTAAGGGGATTGGGGTACGCTTAAGCATCTGACTAACTTTTAAGGACACATAACTAGCATCGGCACCCGAATCGAATTAAAACAGAAACAAAATAATCATTAAGTAGAAACTTACCTGTCACAACGTTGGGATTGTTCCCTGCTTCATTTTGCCCAAACGCGAACGCACGTCCCCTGACACCATTACCATCCTTGTTGTCCCTGTTGTTGTTTCCATTGTCCTGGTTGTTGCTATTGTTGTTGCGATCCTGATTCAGCCGTGGGCAGTTTCTTTTAAAGTGTTCCTCTGTTCCACACTAGAAGCACCCCAAATTGTTGCCATGTTGTTGTTGTTGTTGCTGGTTCTGGGGAGTTTGTTGCTCCTGCTGACGATTCTGACCCGCAGGATATGGGCTCCTGCGATCCCTAGCCCCATGCCATTTCTTATTGCATCGTTGACAACATTTCCTTGCACATGTCCCGTTGTGGTGTCGTTGGCACTTGTTGCACTTCGGCTTCTTCCCTAGGTAGCCAACCTGACCTCGGTGGTTCAGTCCACGCTGCTTAAGTTTCTTTTGCGAATCTTGTTGTTTCTTAGAACTAGGACCCTCTCAATAATCATTCAATACACGCTTGCCGATACCAAGGGCATTTGCAGTAGTAAAATTATGCTTGGGCAGTTTGCCTTCTTCCATCGCCTTATTAGTGAGCTGGTGCGCCAAACGAACGACTTGCTGGATTGTGGAGAGGTTGGCCGTAATTACTGACCCTTGGATTTCCGGAACTAAGCCTCTAAGGTCTAGCTCGATTCGCTTATAGGCAGGCTGCGACAAGTTAGGTCATAAAGCTGCCAAGTCGTTGGACCTTTTTGTGTACGCCTTGATCTCTAATCCTTCCATCTTCAAACCATAATACTCCACTTCAAGTTTCAAAATGTCGTCCTTGTGACAAAATTCTTCCTTGATCAAATCCTTGAAGTCGCTCCAGGGGGTGGCGTTTGCGTCCGCCAACCCGAGCATCTGAACTTGTGTGTTCCACCAGGAAAACGCTTTCCCCTGCAAGGTACCAGCAGCGTACTCTACTCGTTTGCTGGTATGGCTTTCACTTCCTTCGAATGCAGATTCGATCCTTCGGATCCAGTGTAGGAGACCTATCGCTCATTCGGTGCCATCGAACGTGTGAGGTTTGCATTCCAAGAACGACTTGAAGGTGCCAAATGGGGTGTGTGGGGGTTGGCCCCCTGATTGGTTTGCTAAAGCCTCAGCGACCCGAGCATCTATCAGGATCATTAACTAGTCCTGTGTCAGGCTAATTTCACCACCACATTTTCCTCCGCATCCAATCATGATCTTTACATTGGAAGAAGCACAAGTAAGAATAGTGGCGTAGAGATGTGGAAGGTATGAGATAACAGAAGAGAGCAAGCACGTAGGGTTTCAAACAAACAGGTGCATGTTAAAAAGGTACATTACAGCAAATGGCAACATGCCACTACGTTAACTAAGGATACCATGATCGATGCACTATTTAAACTAACAAGCATGCAATAGAAACATAATCCATATCACCTATAGTGTTGAGCCTTGCACGTGGAGCGAAGTGTCGTTGTGGATCGTTGAGCACTGTACAGGTTATAGTCTGGTTTTGTCAAAAAGCTTTTCCCTTTTTAAAACCAAGTTCACTATAACCAATGGCTCTGATACCAATCTGTCACACCCCCAAAATCCACAAGCGGAGTATCACCGCAGGGGGCGTGCCATGACCAGGATCAAGCCACCAATCATATTGAACAATATAATAAAGTAAATATAAAACCAGCCAACAATATAATTGGTGTCCAAAACAAATTAACTAAGTTCAAGTTATCAGTGGAAGCATAAAGTTTAAAACCAACTCGTAAGTTTAAAAGTTCAAGTGTTTAACATGGAACTCAACAATCCATGTCCCGCAACGACCTCGTCCTCCTGTGCAAGCTCCATCTAAGCACCTAATGACCTGCAAGGCATATAGTAACGAATCAACAACAAAGTTGAGCGAGTTCACAGTTGGGTGTTTGTTTTAAGTTATTTCAAAAACATAGGTTTCCTTTAGCTAGCTTACTTGCCGTGGGGGTTACCCCATAGTTTAAAAACATGATTAATCCTTTGCTTTTTCTCTGGCTCCCAGCCGTGGGGGCTACCCCATGAATATCCCACTAGACCCGTTACCAGGTCGACCACTAACTGAGAAAGTTGGGTGCCCTAAGTCAATGGCTATCATCATTGACGTGCCCAGATCCATTAGTCCACTCCCGTCCTCTGCGGCACGGTGTGAGGCTTGTCAAACCTAATAGCGCTATTTAACTAATGACCCGTTCGCCATTGGCCTCACGATTAAGTCGATATAAAAATGAGGGACTTATGATAGAGTTTTTGGTCTAGTATCAATGTTGGCACCCTTCAATTAATTGAAGGGTGGAGGTACGTATTCTAACCAAAGAGAATACGCAGGTTTCCTTTCAATCATTTACCCAATTCCAACCACCGGGAATCCCATGCCTTGTAGAAAGTGTGAACTCACCTTAGGTTAGCTCGGCAGATAAACAAAAGGTCACTTGAGCTATTTGTGGTCAACCACGTCCTAACATGGTTACCATACAAGTCATGTCTAGGTTCAAGTAGTGCACGTAGTTTTACACATAAGCTAACAAGCTACGAGCACATAGCGATCATGGCAAACATGTAGAATCATGGAAACTAGTCAACTAGTAGCATACAGTTCATGTAAACATAACCCAAACTTGTGCAACTCAGATGATTGGGCCGTTGAGCTTGTGCGAGCCCAATCATCTTGTGCGATTCAATTATCGAAGCCCAATAAACATTTGGCCCAACTTCTTGTGCGATCAGCACAACTTGTGCGATCGACAATGGGTTGTGCGATCCAAACAACCCCAGCCCATTACATCCTTAGCCTAACAGTTTGTACGGCCTAACTAATTAAACAAACAATTAACTTGTGCGGTCCATATAATCTTGTGCGACCCGAATTAACTTGTGCGATCGGATTTTTGGATTGTTCAGCCCAACAGCATAACATAATCTATTATATATGCAGCCCAACATCTTTTGCGATCAGCACAACCTTGTGCAATCCACAAGATGTTGTGCAACTGAGCTTTAAGAGATTGTTCAATGTGCTTTAACAGTTGTACCCTACATATCTTGTGCGACTGACTTGTGCGATTATACACTTGTGCGATCAGTTGTAATTTCCATAATTCAAGCAATTTAGTTATAATCCTCAACAGTTTCCATTTAATTTGCAAGATTCAATCTAACAGTTTCCAAGCATACAATAATCGATCAAACTAGGGTTTTAACATCAAATCCTTATGAACCCTAATCACATTCAAGACATAAGCAACAACCATAACATTAAACACATTAGCACGGCTCATATTAATGATTTCTAGCATGCATCCTAACAAGTTCAACACAACCGATCATCCGAATATGAACATATCACAGCCGATTAACATACATTCGATTCTCAATCATCTTTACATCATACGATTATCAATCCTATATTGATCCACACATACTACACATGTGAGCCGATTATATGAACACCAAACCTTAACAATTTACACCATAAACAATCACATATCGTCCCTAAATCATTATGTATAAACATACGGACCACAACATCATCTAACATACAATCAATAGTGAAATACTAACCGATTAGAGGATAGAACAAGGGTTGATCCGAACAAGAAAGCTTCGAGAGTAGGGGATGTTGCTGTCGGCTTCGAGAGGATAGAAAAAGAGAGTAGGGTTTGGTGTGTTGTGTGTTTTGCAAAATAATGAGGAGTATACACCCTCCTCATAGGTTATGCGTGTAAGGGAGTGGGCCAAACCCATCATGGGCTGCCCTTGGTTCGAATACAAGGAGTGTGGCCCAAATGGGCTTGTGTTAATGAACATGTGTTGTGCAGCTAGGTTCGTGTTGTGCGACCACCTTACATATATACATACATTACACAAAATCACGAAACACAATAAACATAACATTCCATTAACATCAACGTGTCACATAATCACATAACATTCAAGCATGATACATCAGAGTACAACGAAAGGTTTGTAATATGAGTTGTCACAAAGGAGCTTTTCTTGCCACCAGACCTTTCTCCATCAATTAGGAATCTGATGTCATCACTAAAGACATTCCTTAAATTGTAGCCATTTGTTGAGTGTTTTTTTTGTGTCTAATCCGCATATATATCAACATTGCCCTTGATTTTCTTGATTGTATATCTCTTAAACGTCAACATATACATGTGTGATTTAGTTTACGAAGATTTTTCAATGCCGAGAACCTCGATCAGAGAGTAAAAAAGGCGTAAGGTTCACAATGGTGTAAAATTAAAATGGGATGTACCGGGCTAGGATTCGAGTTACAGGAACAAGGGCCAAACCAACCACCCAAGAATGGAATCATCGAGCGAAAACACTTGACAACTTCCTAGAAGCAGCTTTTCTTGCCACCAGACCTTTCTCCATCAATTAGGAATCTGATGCCGTCACTAAACACATTCCTTCAATTGTAGCCATTTGTTGAGTGTTTTTTTGTGTCTAATCCGCATATATATCACCAATGCCCTTGATTTTCTTGACTGTATATCTCTTAAATGTCAACATATACACGTGTGATTTAGTTTACGAAGATTTTTCAATGCCCGGAACCTCGATCAGAGAGTAAAAAAAGCGTAAGGTTCGCAATGGTGTAAAATTAAAATGGGATATACTGGGCTAGGATTCGAGTTACAGGAACAAGGGCCAAACCAACCACCCAAGAACGGAATCGTCGAGCGAAAACACTTGATAACCTCCTAGAAGCAGCCTTTCTTGCCACCAGACCTTTCTCCATCAATTAGCAATCTGATGTCGTCACTAAACACATTCCTTAAATTGTAGCCATTTGTTGAGTGTTTTCTTTGGTGTCTAATCCGCATATATATCACCATTGCCTTGATTTTCTTGACTGTATATCTCTTAAATGTGAACATATACACGTGTGATTTGGTTTACGAACATTTTTCAATGCCGAGAACCTCGTTCAGAGAGTAAAAAAGATGTAAGGTTCACAATGGTGGAAAATTAAAATGGGATATATCGGGCTAGGATTCGAGTTACAGGAACAAGGGTCAAACCAACCACCCAAGAATGGAATCGTCGAGCGAAAACACTTGACAACCTCCTAGAAGCAGCTTTTCTTGCCACCAGACTTTTCTCCATCAATTAGGAATCTGATGCCGTCACTAAACACCTTTCTTAAATTGTAGCCATTTGTTGAGTGTTTTTTTTTTTGGTGTCTAATCCGCATATTTATCAACATTGCCCTTGATTTTCTTGATTGTATATCTCTTAAATGTCAACATATACACGTGTGATTTAGTTTACGAAGATTTTTCAATCCCGAGAACCTCGATCAGAGAGTAAAAAAGGCGTAAAGTTCACAATGGTGTAAAATTAAAATGGGATATACCGGGCTAGGATTCGAGTTACAGGAACAAGCGTCAAACCAACCACCCAAGAATAGAATCGTCGAGCGAAAGCACTTGACAACCTCCTAGAAGCAGCTTTTCTTGCCACCAGATCTTTCTCCATCTATTAGGAATCTGATACCGTCACAAACCACAATCCTTAAATTGTAGCCATTTGTTGAGTGTTTTTTTTTTGTGTCTAATCCGCATATATATCACCATTGCCCTTGATTTTCTTGACAGTATCTCTCTTAAATGTCAACATATACACGTGTGATTTAGTTTATGAAGATTTTTCAATGCCGAGAACCTAGATCAGAGAGTAAAAAAGGCGTAAGGTTCACAATGGTGTAAAAGTAAAATGGGATATACCGGGCTAGGATTCGAGTTAAAGGAACAAGAGCCAAACCAACCACCCAAGAATGGAATCGTCAAGCGAAAACATTTGACAACCTCCTAGAAGCAGCTTTTCTTGCCACCAGACCTTTCTCCATCAATTAGGAATCTGATGCGGTCACTAAACACATTCCTTAAATTTTAGCCATTTGTTGAGTGTTTTTTTTGGAGTCTAATCCGCATATATATCACCATTGCCCTTAATTTTCTTGATTGTATATCTCTTAAATGTCAACATATACACGTGTGATTTAGTTTACGAAGATTTTTCAATGCCCAGAACCTCGATCAGAGAGTAAAAAAGGCGTAAGGTTCGCAATGGTGTAAAATTAAAATGGGATATACTGGGCTAGGATTCGAGTTAGAGGAACAAGGGCCAAACCAACCACCCAAGAATGGAATCGTCGTGCGAAAACACTTGATAACCTCCTAGAAGCAGCTTTTCTTGCCACCAGACCTTTCTCCATCAGTTAGCAATCTGATGCCGTCACTAAACACATTCCTTAAATTGTAGCCATTTGTTGAGTGTTTTTTTTTTTTTTGTGTCTAATCCGCATATATATCACCATTGCCTTGATTTTTTTGACTGTATATCTCTTAAATGTGAACATATACACGTGTGATTTGGTTTACGAACATTTTTCAATGTCGAGAACCTCGTTCAGAGAGTAAAAAAGGCGTAAGGTTCACAATGGTGGAAAATTAAAATGGGATATACCGGGCTAGGATTCGAGTTACAAGAACAAGGGTCAAACCCACCACCCAAGAATGGAATCGTCGAGCGAAAATACTTGACAACCTCCTAGAAGCAGCTTTTCTTGCCACCAGACTTTTCTCCATCAATTAAGATTCTGATGCCGTCACTAAACACATTTCTAAAATTGTAGCCATTTTTTTAGTGTTTTTTTTGGTGTCTAATCCGCCTATATATCAACATTCCCCTTGATTTTCTTGACTGTATATCTCTTAAATGTCAACATATACACGTGTGATTTAGTTTACGAAGATTTTTCAATCCCGAGAACCTCGATCAGAGAGTAAAAAAGGCGTAAAGTTCACAATGGTGTAAAATTAAAATGGGATATACCGGGATAGGATTCGAGTTACAGGAACAAGGGCCAAACCAACCACCCAAGAATGGAATCGTCGAGCGAAAGCACTTGACAACCTCCTAGAAGCAGCTTTTCTTGCCACCAGACCTTTCTCCATCAATTAGGAATCTGATACCGTCACAAACCACAATCCTTAAATTGTAGCCATTTGTTGAGTGTTTTTTTTGTGTCTAATCCGCATATATATCACCATTGCCCTTGATTTTCTTGACAGTATCTCTCTTAAATGTCAACATATACACGTGTGATTTAGTTTACGAAGATTTTTCAATGTCGAGAACCTCGATCAGAGAGTAAAAAAGGCGTAAGGTTCACAATGGTGTAAAAGTAAAATGGGATATACCGGGCTAGGATTCGAGTTACAGGAACAAGAGCCAAACCAACCACCCAAGAATGGAATCGTCGAGCGAAAACACTTGACAACCTCCTTGAAGCAGCTTTTCTTGCCACCAGACCTTTCTCCATCAATTAGGAATCTGATGCCGTCACTAAACACATTCCTTAAATTTTAGCCATTTGTTGAGTGTTTTTTTTTGGTGTCTAATCCGCATATATATCACCATTGCCCTTAATTTTCTTGATTGTATATCTCTTAAATGTCAACATATACACGTGTGATTTAGTTTACGAAGATTTTTCAATCCCGAGAACCTCGATCAGAGAGTAAAAAAGGCGTAAGGTTCACAATGGCGTATAATTAAAATGGGATATACCGGGCTAGGATTCGAGTTTTAGGAACATAGGCCAAACCAACCACCAAAGAATGGAATCGTCGAGCGAAAACACTTAACAACCTCCTAGAAGCAGCTTTTCTTGCCACGAGACCTTTCTCCATCAATTAGGAATCTGATGCCGTCACAAAACACATTCCTTAAATTGTAGCCATTTGTTGAGAGTTTTTTTTTTGTGTCTAATCCGCATATATTTCACCATTGCCCTTGATTTTCTTGACTGTATATCTCTTAAATGTCAACATATACACTTAGATTTAGTTTATGAACATTTTTCAATGCCGAGAACCTCGATTAGAGAGTAAAAAAGGCGTAAGGTTCACAATGGTGTAAAATTAAAATGGGATATACCGGGCTAGGATACGAGTTACAGGAACAAGGGCCAAACCAACCACCCAAGAATGGAATCGTCGAGCGAAAACACTTGACAACCTCCTAGAAGCAGCTTTTCTTTCCACCAGACCTTTCTCCATTAATTAGGAATCTGATGCCGTCACTAAACACATTCCTTAAATTGTAGCCATTTGTTGAGTGTTTTTTTTTGGCAATTGAAAAACATAAAAATGTGGCGGAAACATCGGGGAGTGTTGTAACAGAATTTATTGTTTCAAATCTATGGCAATTGAAGTTTCGTTTTATTAATCAAACATGAAAGTTTACATTGTTTTAGACAAGAACCAAAGAGTACATAACATAAATTAACTAGCTCTTGTCTCGTTTTAAGTCACTAAGGCACAGGTCCGCCTAAGTATGTCTTGATAAGTCCTATGCATCATCTCCTGAAAACACATGTGAAAATAGGTACGTCAGCATAAAAATGCCTGTGAGATACATAGGTTTTGTGAAAACAGAATTCATGACTTATGTTTGAGAAAATGTTTAGTCATGAACCTTGTTATTTGCTTTGTCTTGTAAATCATTTGAAAAACGATAAGATCAGATGATATGTATAAATAAGAGAATAATGTATGGTTAAATGAATAACCATGTAAAATGAGTTTGTATAAGATAAGTTGTTTGTAAATCAATGTCTTGTGAAAAGTATGTTATTTGTATAAAATGTTATATGTCTCAAATTGAAATGATTCAAATAACGCTACGATATGTAATACCATACAAACACTTATATATAGGAAGTACCAGCGGCGTATCCACCATGCTTGTATCATATTACATACGCCTCATTACTTAAATCACTTAGTCAAACCAAACCATCAAGATGAAATGTTTAACAATCGTAGAGATGGTTATGAATAGTCAAATGTCAATTGTCAAATGTAAATCATGTCAACAGATACGACTGGTTCACACGGTTCAATAGCTACAAACAGTTCATATAATCAAAGGATTAAGACGGTTCACATAGTCAAATGGTTACAACGGTTCAAAATGTAGTATAATGTGTTCATATGCTGGATGAGCATATGCAACCGAAATGCGATGTAAAACAATGTACTAAGTATGCACACAATGGGCGTACATAGCATAAGTGTAATGTAAAACAATGTACTAAGTATGCACACAATGGGCGTACATAGCATGAAATGTATTGTAAAGTGATGTACTAAGTATGCACACAATGGGCGTACATAGCATAAGTGTAATGTAAAACATGTACTATAAATGTACTAATGAACATAGCAAGTATATGATGTGAAAACAGGAAAGCATGAAAGTAACAAGTAAGCACATGTGTTTCACCCTGAAACAGTTTGGAAAACAGTAAAAGAGGGGTCTATGTACTCACATAAACACCTTGAAAACATTTAAAAGATGGGGTTCAATGTACTCACTTGAGATTGCTTTGAAGTCCTTGTATAACAACCAAATAATGCTAGAGATCACGGATATCAAACGACACCTAATATAGGTAACTATGTTAATATACCGGACCTAAATCGGAGGATTTGGATAGAATGAGGGTTTGTAAACCAAATGAGTATGGAGATTCGTGTAATATGGTTTAACAAAGCCTTCATACTAAAATGAAACCTAACCTAAGTGCTTAAGACCCACTACGACCCGTTTAGGTAGCTTATGCTACCTTAACGCGTCGTTCGCGTAAAACGCGTTTGGAACGCCTAACATCGTGACCATAAGGTATAACCTCGGAAGGTTATTCCCTATACATCTATGGTCACCTAATGTGTTTGGTCGGATCCTAATGATCAACCAAATGGGTCGGGTTCGAATGTATAAGCGATTGTTTAGATCGCTTACCTTACGACCCTATTTAAGCACTATACTAAAAGTGACGAGCTAAGCATGTCAACACATGCTTAACTAAGTTTAGAAAACAGGTTTGGTATCAAAACAAACGGTTTTGATAACCACGAGTAGTTTGATTACAAAATACGCAAGAATGCGCATTTTGGCCGAAACTATGACTCGTCACTGAGCCTAGATAACGTGGTGATCAGTAGGTGTAGTCACTAGGGACTATAACCATCGTGATCACACTCACGTTATGAAGTTCAAACGAACTTCATGTTGACCATAAACTGGTCAACGCAGAAAGTCAAACAAAGCTTGACTTTCGGACTCGAAAAGCGAATAAAAGAACGAAAGAACACTTACGAAGGGTCCCCGAAAGCTAATCTTGATCCAGGAGCTCAGGTATGAAGCAATGGCATCAACTTAGAGCTCTTTGATCAGATTTGTGGGTTTAAACAAGAATAGGGGGTATTTATAGGATATGCAAGACCGTTAGGATCGTTTCTTGAAAATCGTGCCTTGATCTCATTCGTACACTTGTCAAAATGTTGTGGTATCAAAATGTGACCCCAACCCCAGAGATTGTGAAGAGGCATTGCCCCTTGGATACTTGAAAGACCATTTTCAGCAAGAAAAACGAGTTTCTGCATCTGCAGGGCTGACGCGGACCGCGTAAAGGTTGCCCCTAGGCTTACGCGGGCCGCCTGGAGGTTCTGATCAGAAGCCAAGTTCAAAAAATGACAGTTTAGGTCCCCGTTATGGTTTAAGGCCATTTCCGACACGTTCAACGCCCGTTAAGCCATCTTTAAGGCCCTAAAATGATGCCTAAACATTGAGGACATGAAACATGCTCAAAAATATGCCGGATGTTGGTTCGTTTGGCCGTACGATCGCGATGTTCGCTTAATTACGACGGAATGCGCATAAGCGTGAAAAACGATCCAAATTGCGCGACGAATGGATTTTTCTCATGCCAAACACTAAGGCATAATATTATAATGCTTACATAAATTTTTGGATGTCCGGATGTATTCAGAACGTAAGTTATGCGCGAAAGTGCAAACTTATGCACTTTTTGACACTTTTAGTCCCTGAATGATCCAAAAGTTTATTTTAGCACACCGAACACCTCAAAGCCTATTTCTAAGCTATGTAAAGGATTTTTAAGGTGTGTTTAACTTATGGTCATGTTCCGGAATGTCTGTTACAGTTCAAATTGGCATATTTTCGCAGTTTGTCAAATTTAGTCCCTGTAAGCGAATTAGCTTGATTTTGCCATACCAAAGCCTTCCAAAACTTATTTCTAAGTTATGTAAAGGTTATTTAAGGTATGTTAAGACTATTTCACTATTCCGGAGTGCTTGTTGCATTAAACTGGTTATATTTACGCATCAGCGCGCGTATAACCTTCTAGAAAGCGATTTAGAGCTTAAAATCGAACAAGAGTTGATATGTGCAAAAGATATACATTTTTATACAGATCCCAAGTATGATATACAATATTTCATTGGCTTGGTATTTGTTTGATGGTCTCAGTGACCCAGGTGTCACAGTCTCCCCTACTTTAGGAAATTTCGTCCCGAAATTTATTCGTAGGAGTCCATCTGTGACTTTGTGTCAAGTAACCACCAGATATACAAGGCATAATCCTGTCATTTCCTTAACGAGTATTCTTCAGAAACGGAAATGAAGGAATAAACAAACGGGGATTCATTTCCTCAACGGACAATCTTCAGAAACGAAAATCAACTAACGGAGTTGTTTTCAACGGGTGCTTCATCAGAAATGGAAATGAAAAGGTTAATCAAACGGATATTCATTTCCTCAACGGACAATCTTCAGAAACGAAAATCGACAAACGGAGTTATTTTCAACGGGTGCTTCATCAGAAATGGAAATGAAAAGGATAATCAAACGGATATTCATTTCCTCAACGGACAATCTTCAGAAACGAAAATCAACAAACAGAGTTATTTTCAACGGGTGCTTCATCAGAATTGGAAATGAAAAGGATAATCAAACGGATATTCATTTCCTCAACGGACAATCTTCAGAAACGAAAATGAACAAACAGAGTCATTTTCAACGGGTGTTTCCTCAGAAATGGAAATGAATAGAGTTAACTTCTAGGCACATGACAAAGCTCGCTGTGGTTTCTGTGCACTAAATTCCATAATTATGTATGCATCTATAATTATGTAATTCCTTGCATAGTCCACACAGTTTTTCTTGTAATGTTTAGGGGAGGAAAATCAAACCTGTGATGAGGGTGACTAGACTACCATAGGGTCCTTTTAATTAGATCGACAGATGATCTCTTTAATTAGACCACCAAGGAGTCTTTCCAGCTATATCATCACATGATATTCCAAACCAGATTTTTGGATCAATCTGTTTAACTAGGCCACTCAAGGGGTCTAATTATGGAGTAGTACATTATAATCCCTTATTCGTAGATATGGAAGATTCTACGAGGATGTGGATAACAAAAACTTAGATTACACCAAAAACATAAAAAGGAACACATAAGCACATAATCACATAGTTGTTTAACTTGGTTATTAATTTGTTATTAATTTGTTATCGATTGAGAATGGATATGGAAACCAGTCGATGGGCTACAATGTCCTCTGGGATCTATCTGAAAAGATAGGAAGATCTCCCAAAAATTCAATTTTGTTTTCAAAGAAACGTAATATTCGAATTAAGGAACACATCAATTTTTAGGATTTACGGAAATACCCTAGGTGCCCTATTAAGGATTTACAGTGGTACTTTGGGTATTCATCTCGTGTTGTAACTTGCGCCTTGTACTTCGTTTCCTTAAAAGAAACGGGTACTTAGGAATTTCGTGGAAAACGCAAGAGATCATAGAATGGGAGAATTTTGGGGGTAGTTTGTTCTTCAAGGAATACGGTTCCTTGATTGTCGGTATTGTAAGGGATATGTTGTTTATACATGCAACCACATAAATACATTGCAATGTAAATAAAAGATTTATTTATAAACAACGATAACAACTGTTTCTTTGACCTTGACAACAAAAGAAAATAATACATAAGACGTGATTATTTCTAAACGATGTTGTCTTCTAGTCAGTCAGATGCTCATCCCTGTGCTGGATTTGCATTAGCAAGCTTTGGGCAATTTCTTCGGAAATGACCCATCTTACCGCAGTTGAAACAAGAACCTGGTAGAAAACGACCTTGAGCAGGATTGTTGCCAGCTGGGTTTGGCGCAGCTACAGCTGGGCAGACTCTTGCTGTATGGCCTATAAGTCCACAAGTCTGGCATTTGCGGCACGTTACATTGGCATGATGATGGAGGCTACATTGGTTGCACAAGGGTGCAGTTCCATTGTATGGTTTCCTAGTAGGGGGTTGAGCTTGTTGGTTGGGGACGGCTTGACCATTGTGAGTAACCATGGCGAAGTTCTGAGAAGTCTTTCGCTTCTTTAACTTCTTAGGGGATCCAGTCTGTTCATCCATGGTCTTTGATTCCTCGATTGGGTTTGATTCCTCGACTGGTTTCTTGTAACCTTTTCGGAAAAGTTTACCTTTCCTGATCTTTGATTCAGTCAAGGTTGCAGATAGCTCAATGGCCTGTCTAACTGTAGTAGGGTTGCTACCAGTCACAATGTCTTGTATTGAGTCAGGGAGGCCATCAATGTACTTTTCGGTTGCCTTATCCAAAGGCGTAACCATATTCGGGCATAACAAACTTAACTCCTCATAACGATCCGTGTAGGCTCGATGCTCACCGCTAACTTGCTTAAGATCGTCGAACTCCGTTTCCAAGGCCCTGATCTCGTGACGAGGACAGAATTCCTTCATCATCAGAGCTCGAAGCTCTTGCCATGTTTGAGCCAATGCCACATCGGCACCCCTATCTCTCATCACACCATTCCACCATGTCAAAGCTCGTTTCTCAAAGACGCTAGATGCAAATTCTACTTTTCGCTCGTTTCTCAAAGACGCTAGTCAAATGGTTACAACGGTTCAAAATGTAGTATAATGTGTTCATATGCTGGATGAGCATATGCAAACGAAATGCGATGTAAAACAATGTACTAAGTATGCACACAATGGGCGTACATAGCATAAGTGTAATGTAAAACAATGTACTAAGTATGCACACAATGGGCGTACATAGCATGAAATGTATTGTGAACTGATGTACTAAGTATGCACACAATGGGCGTACATAGCATAAGTGTAATGTAAAACATGTACTATAAATGTACTAATGAACATAGCAAGTATATGATGTGAAAACAGGAAAGCATGAAAGTAACAAGTAGGCACATGTGTTTCACCCCGAAACAGTTTGGAAAACAGTAAAATAGGGGTCTATGTACTCACATAAACACCTTGAAAACATTTAAAAGATGGGGTTCAATGTACTCACTTGAGATTGCTTTGAAGTCCTTGTATAACAACCAAATAATGCTAGAGATCACGGATATCAAACGGCACCTAATATAGGTAACTATGTTAATATACCGGACCTAAATCGGAGGATTTGGATAGAATGAGGGTTTGTAAACCAAACGAGTATGGAGATTCGTGTAATATGGTTTAACAAAGCCTTCATAATAAAATGAAACCTAACCTAAGTGCTTACGACCCATTACGACCCGTTTAGGTAGCTTATGCTACCTTAACGCGTCGTTCGCGTAAAACGCGTTTGGAACGCCTAACATCGTGACCATAAGGTATAACCTCGGAAGGTTATTCCCTATACATCAATGGTTACCTAATGTGTTTGGTCGGATCCTAATGATCGACCAAATGGGTCGGGTTCGAAAGTATAAGCGATTGTTTAGATCGCTTACCTTACGACCCTATTTAAGCACTATACTAAAACTGACGAGCTAAGCATGTCAACACATGCTTAACTAAGTTTAGAAAACAGGTTTGGTATCAAAACAAACGGTTTTGATACCCATGAGTAGTTTGGTTACAAAATACGCAAGAATGCGCATTTTGGCCGAAACTACGACTCGTCACTGAGCCTAGATAACGTGGTGATCAGTAGGTGTAGTCACTAGGGACTATAACCATCGTGATCACGCTCACGTTATGAAGTTCAAACGAACTTCGTGTTGACCATAAACTGGTCAACGCAGAAAGTCAAACAAAGCTTGACTTTCGGACTCGAAAAGCGAATAAAAGAACGAAAGAACACTTACGAAGGGTCCCCGAAAGCTAATCTTGATCCAGGAGCTCAGGTATGAAGCAATGGCATTAACTTAGAGCTCTTTGATCAGATTTGTGGGTTTAAACAAGAATGGGGGGGTATTTATAGGATATGCAAGACCGTTAGGATCGTTTCTTGAATATCGTGCCTTGATCTCATTCGTACACTTGTCAAAATGTTGTGGTATCAAAATGTGACCCCAACCCCAGATATTGTGAAGAGGCATTGCCCCTTGGATGCTTGAAAGGCCATTTTCAGCAAGAAAAACGAGTTTCTGCATCTGCAGGGCTGACGCAGGCCGCATAAAGGTTGCCCCTAGGCTTACGCGGGCCGCCTGGAGGTTCTAATCAGAACCCAAGTTTCAAAAATGACAGTTTAGGTCCCTGTTATGGTTTAAGGCCATTTCCGACACGTTCAATGCCCGTTAAGCCATCTCTAAGGCCCTAAAATGATGCCTAAACATTGAGGACATGAAACATGCTCAAAAATATGCCGGATGTTGGTTCGTTTGGCCGTACGATCGCGATGTTCGCTTAATTACGACGGAATGCGCATAAGCGTGAAAAACGATCCAAATTGCGCGACGAATGGATTTTTCTCATGCCAAACACTAAGGCATAATATTATAATGCTTACATAAATTTTTGGATGTCCGGATGTATTCAGAACGTAAGTTATGCGCGAAAGTGCAAACTTATGCACTTTTTGACACTTTTAGTCCCTGAATGATCCAAAAGTTTATTTTAGCACACCGAACACCTCAAAGCCTATTTCTAAGCTATGTAAAGGATTTTTAAGGTGTGTTTAACTTATGGTCATGTTCCGGAATGTCTGTTACAGTTCAAATTGGCATACTTTCGCAGTTTGTCAAATTTAGTCCCTGTAAGCGAATTAGCTAGATTTTGCCATACCAAAGCCTTCCAAAACTTATTTCTAAGTTATGTAAAGGTTATTTAAGGTATGTTAAGCCTATTTCACTATTCCGGAGTGTTTGTTGCATTAAACTGCTTATATTTACGCATCAGCGCGCGTATAACCTTCTAGAAAGCGATTTAGAGCTTCTAATCGAACAAGAGTTGATATGTGCAAAGGTACACATTTTTATACAGATCTCAAGTATGATATACAGTATTTCATTGGCTTGGTATTTGTTTGATGGTCTCAGTGACCCAGGTGTCACAGATATACCGGGATAGGATTCGAATTACAGGAACAAGGGCCAAACCAACCACCCAAGAATGGAATCGTCGAGCGAAAACACTTAACAACCTCCTAGAAGCAGCTTTTCTTGCCACCAGACCTTTCTCCATCAATTAGGAATCTGATGCTGTCACTAAACACATTCCTTAAATTGTAGCCATTTGCTGAGTGTTTTTTTTTTATTGTCTAATCCGTATATATATCATCATTGTCCTTGATTTTCTTAACTATATATACACGTGTGATTAGTTTATGAAGATTTTTCAATGCCGAGAACCTCGATCAGAGAGTTAAAAAGTCGTAAGGTTCACAATCGTGTAAAATTAAAATGGGATATACCGGGCTAGGATTCTAGTTACATGAACAAGGGCCAAACCAACCCATCAAGAATGGAATCGTCGAGCGAAAACACTTGACAACCTCCTAGAAGCAGCTTTTCTTGCCACCAGACCTTTCTCTATCAATTAGGAATCTGATGCCGTCACTAAACACATTCCTAAATTTGTAGCCACTTGTTGAGTGGTTTTTTTGTTGTCTAATCTGCATATATATCACCATTAGCCTTAATTTTCTTGACTGTATATCTCTTAAATGTCAACATATACACGTGTGATTTAGTTTACGAAGATTTTTCAATGCCGAGAACCTCGATCAGAGAGTAAAAAAGGCGTAAGGTTTACAATGGCGTAAAATTAAAATGTGATATACCAGGCTAGGATTCGAGTTACAGGAACATGGGCCAAACCAACCACCCGAGAATGGAATCGTCAAGCGAAAACACTTAACAACCTCCTAGAAGCAGCTTTTCTTGCCACCAGACCTTTCTCCATCAAGTAGGAATCTGATGCCGTCACTAAACACATTCCTTAAATTGTAGCCATTTGTTGAGTGTTTTTTTTCTGGTGTCTAATCCGCATATATATCACCACTGCCCTTGATTTTCTTGACTGTATATCTCTTAAATATCAACATATACACGTGTAATTTAGTTTACGAAGATTTTTCAATGCCGAGAACCTCAAACGGAGAGTAAAAAAGGCGTAAGGTTCACAATGGTGTAAAATTAAAATGGGATGTACCGGGCTAGGATTCGAGTTACAGGAACAAGGGCCAAACCAACCACCCAAGAATGGAATCGTCGAGCGAAAACACTTGACAACTTCATCGAAGCAGCTTTTCTTGCCACCAGACCTTTCTCCATTAATTAGGAATCTGATGCCATCACTAAACACATTCCTTAAATTGTAGCCATTTGTTGAGTGTTTTTTTGTGTCTAATCCGCATATATATCACCAATGCCCTTGATTTTCTTGACTGTATATCTCTTAAATGTCAACATATACACGTGTGATTTAGTTTACGAATATTTTTCAATGCCGAGAACCTCGATCACAGAGTAAAAAGGCGTAAGATTCACAATGGTGTAAAATTAAATTGGGATATACCGGGCTAGGATTCGAGTTACAGGAACAAGGGCCAAACCAACCACCCAAGAATGGAATCGTCGAGCGAAAACACTTGACAACCTCCTAAAAGCAGCTTTTCTTGCCACCACACCTTTCTCTATCAATTAGGTATCTAATGTCGTCATTAAACACATTCCTTAAATTGTAGCCATATGTTGAGTATTTTTTTTGTGTCTAATCCGTATATATATCACCATTGCCCTTGATTTTCTTGACTGTATATCTCTTAAATGTCAACATATACATGTGTTGTTTAGTTTACGAAGATTTTTCAATGCTGAGAACCTCGATCAGAGAGTAAAAAACGCGTAAGGTTCACAACGGTGTAAAATTAAAATGGGGTATACCGGGCTAGGATTCGAGTTACAGGAAGAGGGGCCAAACTAACCACCTAAGAATGGAACCGTCGAGCGAAAACACTTGACAACCTCCTAGAAGCAGCTTTTCTTGCCACCAGACCTTTCTCCATCAATAAGGAATCTGATGTCGTCACTAAACACATTCCTTAAATTGTAGCCATTTGTTGAGTGTTTTTTTTTGGTGTCTAATCCGCATATACATCACCATTGCCCTTGATTTTCTTGACTGTATATCTCTTAAATGTCAACATATACACGTGTAATTTAGTTTACGAAGATTTTTCAATGTTGAGAACCTCGATCAGAGAGTAAAAAAGGCATTAGGTTCACAATGGTGTAAAATTAAAATGGGATATACCGGGTTAGGATTCGAGTTACAGGAAAAAGGGCCAAACCAACCACCCAAGAATGGAATCATCGAGCGAAAACACTTGACAACCTCCTAGAAGCAGCTTTTCTTGCCACCAGACCATTCTCCATCAATTAGGATTCTGATGCCGTCACTAAACACATTCCTTAAATTGTAGCCATTTGTTGAGTGTTTTTTTTTGGTGTCTAATCCGCATTTATATCACCATTGCCCTTGATTTTCTTGACTGTATATCTCTTAAATGTCAACATATACACGTGTGATTTAGTTTACAAAGATTTTTCAATGCCAAGAACCACGATCAGAGAGTAAAAATGGCGTAAGGTTCACAATGGTGTAAAATTAAAATGGGATATACCGGGCTAGGATTCGAGTTACAGGAACAAGGGCTAAACCAACCACCCAAATGATTTCTACCGGCTTTTCCACAAAGTGAAGAGTCTCGATTACTTGCAAATCTTCAAGAGGTACGTGAAGATTTTCTTCAGCTAGGCACTTTTTGATGTTTGGGACATGGAAAGTCGGATTTACGTTGTTGAGTTCCTCCGGTAATTCGAGTCGGTAGGCCACTTTGCCAATTCCTTCCATAATCTTAAAGGGGCCCACGTATCATTGTGTTAGCTTTCCTTTGTTGCTGAATCGGATCACCCCCTTCCAAGGTGAAACCTTTGGGAGTACGTGATCACCAACTTCAAACTCAAGGGGCTTGTGGCGTTTATCAGCGTAACTCTTTTGACGACTCCGAGCTTTCAACAGATTGTCTCTTATTTGGTGGATTTTGTCTGTTGTTTCTTGTAGTAACTTGGGACCGGTGATTTGTGCTTCTCTGATCTTGTGCCATACAATAGGCGATCGACATTTCCTACCATATAATGCCTCAAAGGGTGCCATTTGAATACTAGCGTGATAACTGTTATTGTACGAGAATTCTACTAAAGGTAAATGCAATTCCCAATTACCACCAAAATCTATAACGCACGAATGAATCATGTCTTCAAGTGTGCGGATCGTGCGCTTAGTGTGACCGTCGGTCTGGGGATGGAATGTTGTACTGAGGTTAAGAGTAGTACCGAGTGCGGACTGAAAAGTCTCCCAGAGGCGTGAGGTAAATCGACCGTCGCGGTCCGAGATAATGTCACTGGGCGTCCCATGTCGACAAATGACTTCGTCGTTATAGATTCGTGCTAATAGTTCTACCTTGACTTGTTTTCGTATTGGTATAAAGTGGGCGGATTTCGTAAGACGATCAACGATAACCCAAATGCTATCGTGACCTGAAGGAGTGCGAGGGAGTTTCGTAATAAAGTCCATAGCTATGCTCTCCCGTTTCCACATCTGGATCTCGGGTTGTTCGAGTAAGCAAGAGGGTCGTTGATGTTCGGCCTTAACTTTTGAGCAAGTTAGGCACTTCGACACGTAGAGAGCAATATCCTTCTTCATTCCCGGCCACTAATACCTGGCACGGAGGTCCTGGTACATCTTGTCGGCACCGGGGTGAATGGAATATCGAGACTTGTAGGCTTCAGTCAGCAAAATCTCTCAGAGGTTATTGCGACTAGGAATCCAAATACGGTCGAGATAGTGAAAAATACCGTTCGGTTTGTTCACTAGCTGATTTTTGGTTTCACATATTCTTTCTTCCTTCAAGGTGTTCTCGAGAAAACAAGCGTGTTGAGCGTCGCGAATGAGGGCTTCGAGGTCGTGTTGGGCTTGAAGGTTCCATACACTATGTAAATAGCTTCGTCGGCTAAGAGCATCGGCAACAACGTTTGCTTTGCCTGGATGGTAGCGTATCTCACAATCGTAGTCATTGAGAAGTTCGACCCATCTGCGTTGGCGCATGTTTAGTTCTTTCTGGTTCAGGATGTGTTGTAGGCTCTTATGGTCGGTGAAGACTGTACACTTGGTACCATAAAGGTAATGTCGCCATATCTTTAACGTAAAAACAACTACACCGAGTTCGAGATCGTGGGTTGTGTAGTTCTTCTCGTGAACCTTGAGTTGTCGAGACGCGTTCGTGATAACCTTGTCTCGTTGCATAAGAACACAACCAAGACCTAGGTTAGAGGCATGATAATAAAAAACAAATTCGTCGTTTCCATCTGGTAGAGCGAGAACGGGAGTGTTACAAAGCACAAGCTTAAGGGTTTGAAAGGCATTCTCTTGTTCGGTTCCCCAAACAAAAGACTTGTCTTTATGCGTTAAGGCAATGAGAGGAACGGCGATTTTAGAGAAATCAGCAATAAATCGATGGTAATAATCTGCCAATCCGAGAAAAGAACGAACTTCGGATGGGGTTTTCGGTGTAATCCAACTCTTGACAGCTTCTATCTTTGCGGGATCGACATGAATTCCTTGACTATTAACGATGTGACTGAGGAATTGAACCTCCTCGAGCCAAAATTCACACTTGGAGAATTTGGCGTAAAGGTGATTCCCTTGGAGAAGCTCGAGAACTAAATGGAGATGCTGCGCATATTCGGCTCTTGACTTCGAATAGATAAGGATATAATCGATAAACATAATAACGAAGCGATCAAGGAAGGGTTTACACACACGGTTCATCAAGTCCATCAAGATTGCGGGTGCATTTGTGAGACCAAAAGGCATGACCACGAATTCGTAATGGCCATAACGGGTACGAAAACGGTTTTAGGGATGTCTTGCTCCTGAATACGCAACTGGTGATAACCAGAACGTAGGTCGATCTTAGAGAAACAAGTAGCGCCTTGCAGTTGGTCAAATAAGTCGCCGATTCGGGGTAGAGGGTAGCGATTCTTGATAGTAAGCTTATTAAGTTCCCTATAATCGATGCACATTCGGAACGATCCATCCTTCTTTTTCACGAAAAGGACAGACGCGCCCAAAGGAGATGTGCTAGGGCATATGAAGCCTTTATCAAGTAACTCCTGGAGTTGGCTAGAGAGTTCACGCATTTCGGACGGTGCGAGACGATAAGGGGATTTAGCGACAGGGTTAGCTCCAGGAATAAGGTCAATACGAAAGTCGATATCGCGGGTAGGGGGTAGACCGGGTAAATCGTCAGGAAAGACATTAGGAAAATCACGAACCATAAGTACCTTTTTCCATCGGCTTCTTTTTCTTCTCCGCTACTATGATGTGGGCAAAGAAAGCCAAGTATTCCTTGTGGAGATACTTGCTTGCTTGAATACACGACATAAGTTTCAGTTCCTTCGAGGATACTTCGCCATAAACACACAATTGATCACTGTTTGAAAGAGAGAAACGAATCATCTTTTCGAAACAAACAACTTCAGCACGATTCTCACGAAGAAAATCCATACCTACTATGACATCGAAACTACCAAATTGCATAGGAATGAGATCGATCGGGAAGACGTGATTATTGAGTTCGAGAGTACAATCATGGAGAATAGAATTGACGGTAACGGTTCTTCCGGTGGCAACTTCTACGTCGAAGGTCGTTGGGAGATTAGCGCGTTTACGTTTTAGGAGTTTTTCAAATTCAAACGACACAAAATAGTTATCGGCTCCAGTATCAAATAAACACGAAGCATAAGTACCATTAATAAGGAACCTGTTGTTTACAACATTGTTTTCAGTCTGAGCCTGGTGGACGTTGATGTTAAAGGTTCTTCCGCGGGCTGCTTGTTGTGGTTGCTACTGCTGCTGCTGCTGAGGATGCTGTTGCTGCGGTGGTTGCTGTTGCTGTGGTTCTTTTTTCACAACGCGGTGCGGGCAGATATTAGCAAAATGATTAGGGTCACCACAAGTGTAGCAGGTTCGAGCATTAGCAACCGGTGCTGGAACTGCTGGGTTACCCTGAATAGCAAGAGGTTGAACTGGTGGTGTTGGAAGAGCTTGAGCAGTTTGCTGGCGTGGGCCTGAACGAAAGTGAGCAGTAAAGTGCCCATAGATGTTGCAATTAGGTGCAAGTAGGGCACAAAGGGTGGATACCAGTGTACGCACGCTTGGCAAGCGGTGCGTTAGTAACAGCAACTTGACGATTCTGGTTGTTGGGTGGTACGTGGACGACGTTGAGTGGTGCGACGGCGGTAGTCACATAGTTCTTGTTGTTGTTGTTGTTCCTTCACTTGCGGATCTAGCGTGAAGACTTTGAACCTTCAGATGCTGCATTGTCGGTGCTGGGAGTTGCGGTTGCTTGATTGAGACTCTTGGTTGAGGTTTTGAAAGCTCCAACCAAGACTCGTTTGTCGTTGATCTCGGCTGCTAGCTGATAAGTTTCCTCAATAGTAGCAGGTCTCATTGCCTAAACAAAGTCGGCTACACAGTCGAGGAGAGATCGAATGTACTTCTTGATCGTCTTATCAGGCATGTCCACCTGACTAGGACAGATAATACTCAGCTGCTTGAAACGAGTGGTGAGACCAGCATTGTCACCTCCTTCCTGCTTGATGTGCCAGAATTCATTTTCTAGCTTATGGACTTCGTGAGGAGGACAAAACTCCTTCATCATAAGCTCCCTGAGTTCCTCCCATGAGAGGCCATAAGCTGCATTGTTACCACGCCTGTTGCGCTCAGCGGTCCACTAGTTCAATGCCCTGGACTGGAAGACTCCAGTAGCATTCACAGTGCAGAGATTTTCTGGGTATCCGCTTTGTCTGAAGATGACTTCGATAGAGTCAAACCACTGGAACATAGAACTGGGTCCATCTTCGCCAGTGAAGTTTGGAGGACCACAGGCTTTGAATTGTTTGAAGCTGAAAGGAGCTTTGGGTGCATCACTCTTCTATTCAACGAAAGATTTGCTGTTGACCTCATTAATCTCACTGAAAATCTGTGGTATGACCTTGGCCATTTCCTTAGCCACAAGTGATGCGATACGCTTGTCAACATGGTTTCGTCGGGCGGCGCGATGAGCTTGCGAGCCGAAAGAAGACATTTATCGAGTTCTTCTACAGATTCTGACACGAGGGATGAGATTCGATTATATTGGGTTTCGTTCGAAAAGTGTAGCATTTCATACTTATTATTAATATTATGTAAAGCTCAGTAACACGTCAAACACACAAGCACATAGTCACGTAGGCACATAAATCACATAGGCACGTATGAGCACATAATTCACGTAAACACATATTTTGCACGTATTCACGTACATGTTTTGCACGTATTCACCTATCTTTCAAGGTCGCGTAACGCGTTCGAGAGTTGCGAGAGATAGCGAGTAGCGTAAGCGACGAGTTTTAGCGCACGAGAGTTCTTAGTTTGGTTTGCGATTAGTTAGCGTTTTAGATTGCGAGAGTGGTGTGATCTTGTGCTTTATATGGCAGCGAGAAGTGAAAGCGACAAAGCGTAAAATCTCCAAAATCGAAACACATAAATACATAAAATCGATAACGCGTAAAATCGGCGATCGAAGGCTAAAAATATAATAGAGTGCCTTGGGTGTTAGACATCGACTACCTAAAGTTATTTGACTACTTCCAATGAGTTCGAGTACACGCTTTGGCCTAGTAGACTATGCTCTCACCGCAACGCGGTGAACGGCATGCATCCTTCCAGTTACTACGTGACTTGGGTCATTGAAACAATCGAGACTTTGGTGAGAGTTTTGTAAAACCAAAGTAGGGAGTGGAACGGGTCATTAAGATGTGGGTTTCACCCCTAACTTAACAACTTCGCTCCTAAGAGTGTAGTAAAACCACAAGATAGAGATGGAGATTCCCGTTGAGATATGGATATCACTCCTAACTCAACAGGGATTCTCGTGCTGTGAGTAGGATACGCGGAGTGAGTGATCTTATCGAGAGTTCTTGGTTTTCAGATCTAATCTCGATGCAATCACCCGTTTATGTTATTCGAGCGCTTTTGAAAACGTGTGTATTGTGTTAGCCTTAGGAAAGGCGAAATACTATTTTGCCTTAGGAAAGGCTGCCTTCGTACGAAGCTGTAGTATGTGGGTTCGCACGAAGATGTAGTATATTAGGTTCGAACGAGAGTATAATAGGATCTGGGTTCGCATAATGCCCCTATTGGGTTCGTACGAAACCGGTCTGTTGGTGCTTAGACTATAGACTAGGTCAATTCCACACGACTCAACCTAATTATCTATAGTTATGGCTCTGATACCAATCTGTCACACCCCAACTTATGGCGGAATCATCAGGGCGTGGCACTGAGCGAAACAGATTGTTCAAAAGAATCCACAACAACTATTAAGAGACAATATTTTTAAGGTTTAACATCCCATACTATTAAACAGATAAGTCATAACAGTCATTACAGATATTAAGTCTCAAAAACAAATTCCATTCCGACAACTCAGATTTTATTTGGTGAGTTTCTAGACTCCTAACTTGTTTGCAGCATAACATCCAATTAACCTGTCACATACGTTAAAAAAAAAGTCAATACATAAAGTAAAGGTGAGTACACAAGTTTGCATTGATAATAGTATAAAAGCATTTACGCATAACCAGCATGTAAGACGTAACGGGCGAAGCATGTAACTATCAACAATGATACAACCTAACCACGAGACTGCGTTGGAGAGTATGCGCGACACATGTTCACCGAAGCGAACACGTGACGTAAAGTAATATGATCCCTAGCAACCCTGTCACACAGTTGTTGAGTCCAAACTATAGTATTATCGTTGCTAGAGGCAGTCTAGTGTAACACTGTATAAGCATAGCAACAGGCATTCAACAAATCACGTATAGCATGCGGAAGCGGTTAGCGTTTATAAAGTGTTTGCGTTGTGTGTTGTGTTTTGATATAGAACGTATGTAACACCCAAAAGTGCGTTAAATGAAAATGGGTTCGAGTATACTCACGGTGTGTGTTTAGCAAGTAAGCACAATCTGGATTGGATTGAAGGGAGCGCGTCGGGTCAGCCTGCATACGAAAACAAATGTATAAATCTTCCTTAGGGCTGAACGGTGGAATTTTGGGTGTCGAGTGGGGTAAAAAGTGGGTTAAGCGTTCAACAGGCTATCCGAATGGATGGGTCCAGCCTATCCGGACGGATGGCCACTCGGACGGATGGCCATTTGGAAGGAGGGCCATTCGGGCGGATAGTCTGTGAACCGTTAAAATTTTCGAAGTTTTTGGATTAAGAATTTTTTAACAGTCATGGCAACAAAATTAAACAATGGATATTATCAGGGTCAGGTCATCCGGACGGATGGCCATTCGAGTGGATGGTCTGTGGTTGAAGTTTTGTAAAACTTTTCTTTAAACAACAGTTTTGGTTAACGGAGATGGTGTGACGACGTGTCAAACAACGGAAAATACCAGATCCAGTCCATTCGTCCGGATGGGCTCTGCCCATTCTGACAAACGGGTTGTCCTTGATGAAGTTTCATGTTTAACCCGTTAATCGGTCCATCTCTTTGGTGGGAATCAGTTTTCGAGCCGGCTTTCGACTATAGAAAAAGTCGAGAGTCTGACCAGGTCCTGATTCCTCCAATATTGTGTAAGAACTGAAAAGGAGATTAGAAATAAGTTGAGAAACGTTGAAATCTTCCATAACTTGATCCCATCTCGAGTGAATGATGCTCCACAACAGTTTACCTAAGCAAGATGAGTGGAAACCACCTTCGAGATGGCTGGAATCAAGGGTTTTTGAGAAAAGTTAAAGTGTGAGTATGTGTGAGTGTGATTTTGATGAAGAAGATGGAGTAGAAGTGAATAGAGATGAAGATTGGTGAAGATTTGAGAGAAAAAGCTTACAAAAAGACCTTAAATCGCGCCTGAGACTTGGGAGCGGATGGGAGTGTCAAAGTGTTGAAATGAAGGTGTACGACGGGTATTTATAGAGGAGGGTGAGGGTTTAAGTCGGTACGAGTGGCGGTGTCCGGATGGCTCCATCCGGGCGAATGGTCATCCGGACGGATGGTCATCCGGGCGGATGGCCATTCGGACGGCCAGGTTTGCGTTTGTTAGTTTTCCAACTTTGGTTCGATTGTTAAGCGTTGCGTTGCATTTAATCGAGTTGCGAGTGAGCGTTGAGTGTATAAGCGTTGCGTTGATAACCACATAACATTTAAACAAGTAATCACACAAATAACACACATAACTATAATCAAATCCGCGTTTCGAGTTTGCATTGAGTTTGTGTTGCGATAAGTGCTTAGTATAAAATGCGTTTAAGTAGTAAGCGTTATAAGTAGCGTTTAAATGCGACAATCGTGATTAAGTAAGTGTTGTATGTGTTAAAAATATAGTTTAACCTATAACGTTAATCAAATATCGACAGTACAGGCGTTTATGAAAGAAAATACGATAAAAGTAGGAACAGTCGAAGTACGGGTTGTTACAAGGGGTAGGGGTGGCCTTGTCTTTTTTTGAAAAGTGGAGGGTCGGTGGCGTAAAAGCCACCGGCATTTATTTTTAAGTTAGAGATAATATGTTAGGATCAAAATGAGCTTATTAGTTTTATTGTCTAAAAATGTTTAGTTGTTTTATATTTGTTAATTATTTAATAATAGGTTTAGCCTTTATTATTTATTATTCAGTTGTTTTTTATAACTTGTGATCATTAACTTTAAAAAAATCAAAAACCATATATATGTTTATTTGTTTTATTAACATTTATTTTTTTTAACATTCGAGGTTATTTGACCACGCGTTGTGATAATACGTTATCACAAGCAATGGATCGATATCGATTCGTTATAGTACCGGTACGATACGGTATAAAAATCAACAAGGGATTTACATTGGATGAAAACGGTAAAACGAACAGTGGTACTGACACTGATGTGGTTCGAAAGGTATCCATTGGTTCAAATTGTCATGGTTTTGGTGCCAATATTCATTTATTGTTGCAGACAAAGTTGTATAAAAGAAAAAAAATAACCGGAAAACATAAAAATGAATACAAATACAGGTACCGATGTTGTTCGGTACGGTATAGCAATGATACGGTGTCAGATTATCAAGAGAAAAACAATAGAAAATAGTGTTACCGAAACGATGTTGTTGATTTGGTTTACTACAGTAGCGGCATGGTATCCGTTATCAAACAGAAAACCATAAAATAAATACATGTAGGTACTGATGTTGTCGGGTTCGATTCAGTATGTTAGTGATACGATGTCAGGTTATTGAAAGCAAATACAAATACAATTATACAAATGTTGTTTAGTCAGTTTTGATTCAATTTGGCACGATAACGGCGCCCGTCACGAAATGCAAAGGAAATTCACTAATTAAGAACAATTTTATCATGTAGTAATTGGGTATACAAATATTTCTTAGTGACAACACTATATTTTATTATTCCACGTAAACTTTAAGTTTTCTTATTCCACATCAACTATATGTAATTGAAATTTGATGATGCAAATCTCGTAAACAGTGAATCAATGATCACTTCAGATGCTTAGGTACATATAATACATGGGTTAAACAGAAAATGGCTTCGCAGTAACCAAAAGAGGAGTATTTTTACGGACCGTAAAACCAATTTGTTCGGTCATATCTAGATCATCTTCTTTTCCTCCATTCGGCAACGCCCAATCAAAATTGTACAAAAGATTAGCCAACATACTCTCATTCGTCGTCATTGCAAAAGCAACCCCTGGGCATCCCCTCCTTCCGGAACCAAATGGAATCAAACTAAAGTCACGGCCTTTGAAATCAATACTAGAATCTAAAAACCTCTCAGGTCGAAACTCATTAGGATCATCCCATACTTTAGGATCTCTTGCAATGGTCCATGCGTTAATGATAACCCTAGTTCCTTTTGCAACGTCATAGCCCATGACTTTAGCATCTTGTCTCGCTACTCGAGGAACTAGAGTTGGGAGTGGCGGGTGAAGACGAAGAGCTTCTTTCATTACAGCTTTCAAGTACTTCATGTTAGTTATGTCATCTTGGTTTATTACTTGCTTACCCTTAAGAACCGTCCTTACTTCATCTTGTACTTTCTTTAGTATGCTAGGGTGTTTAAGAAGTTCTGCAAATGCCCATTCCAATAGTGTTGACGATGTGTCTGTTCCAGCAACATAAGCATCCTACAATCAGAACAAAAAAATTAAGCCATTACTCCAGAAAGGTGACAGGTAAATTTTATGTTAAGCAAGTTTAGTGAATAACTATGACAAAATGAAGTCCATTCTCTCTAACAGAAAAATATTACACAAACAAATTAGAAACTATTATTAATAATAAACACCGGATGGTCCCTGTGGTTTCACGTTTAGTCCCCCACCTTTTGAAAATAGCAGGCATGTTCTCTGTGGTTTGTTATTTTGTTACTCGGATAGTCCCCTGAGTAGATGTCAGTTAGTTTGGAAATATCACGTATGCTCTCTATGGTTTGTCATTTTGTTACTTACTCGGATAGTCCCCTGAGTAAATGTCAGGGGACTATCCGAGTAACAAAATGACAAACCATAGGGGGCATACCTGCTATTTCCGAAAGGTAGGGACTAAACGTAAAAAAAAACGTAAAATCACGTGGACCATCCGGGCAATTAACTCTAATAAACAAATGATTTTATGAATTTTCAACGAGTGGCCAACATGGTAGTGGATAAGGGTGCTGGTGGCTAGACTTTTTGAACGTGGGGCCCCGGTGATATCGATTGTTAAATAGTTTGGACTTGTTTTTGGTTTTGGTCTTGGGCTTCTTTTTTCAATCCCCCTCTAGAAGCCAATGTTTTTCAATCCCCTCTAGAATTTACCGATACATGGTAACATAGGAAAAGTGTGTTAAGAGAGGAAAGGTGTAACATAAGTTACCATTAGCAAGGCTTTGATGACCTGCCTGTCGAGTGTCACTCCAATCTTGTCATCCTTTTGGACCTTGAGCAGCATACCAACAAAGTCTTCTCTAATTCCATCACCACCCTCAGTCGATAGAATCCTCAGCCGCTCCTCCACCACCTCATCCAAGACCTCATCGAAGTCATTAGCAACCCTCTCAACTTTAACATTAAACCCTCTCAACCTATCCACCCATGCAAGCTGAGGAATACAATCCTCCAAATTAAGAGCACCCAACACCTCAAAAAACTCATCCAACATCTTCTTAAACTTCTTCCCACTCTCTCCTTCACTATACTTCCTTCCAAACGTCACTCTACACACCACATCACTCGTAAACGTCTCGAACAACTCACGCATATCCACCGGCTCTGATCTACTAGACAACTTGTTGATTTTCTCAACCGCAGCCGCGATCTCTTCTTCCCTAATATCGCGATTATCTTCAACCTTTTTATTGCTCAATAAATGGAGCGTCATGATGCTCTTCACCTGCCGCCAGTACTCGCCATAAGGCGCCACCGTCACTTCTTTCAGCTCGCGAAAGAGTATCTTCCACATTTTCACGTTGGGTCTGTTGGCAAATTTGATATCTTGGGTCTTCATTATCTCACTGGCTGCTTCGGCTGATGAGACCACAAGGGTTGGGACTGAGCCCACATGGATTAGCATGAGTGGTCCACCGAGCTTCTGGGATAAAGAATGGAGGGAGTGGTGTATCAGTGGGCCGAGCTGGTGGAGGTTGCCGATCACCGGCAGTGTTGGTGGTGAAGGTGGTAGGTTCTTATTGGTGGTAGGGGGGTTAAAGTAGAGTGTTTTGAGGATAAATAAGAGTAGGAGTACAAAAGCAAGAACATACACCAAAGGAATCATGGTTAATGTCTTGGTGTGTAATGGTTTGTGCACTTGTCTCTATTTATAGGCGAACAAAAACCAAAAGTCCTAGGTAGGATAATTTATTAATGTCCTAGGTTGATAATGTTTTCTAGGGATTGGTTTCGCTACAAACTAAAATTATCCTACAAATTATAAAAAAAAAATATCTTAACATCTAAAAAAGTTAAATTAGCACATACTAAAACAATACATACATAAAAGTAGCAATTTTGAATTATACTAGCACATAAAAATTAATCAAGATAATTGATTTTAGCACCTATGTGAATGATATCAACTGTTTTCTTTATGAAGAACTATATCAGCACAATGAAAACAAAAGTAATATCCAAATAAAAAATTAATTGCTTGTTAGCATAATTATAGGGAATTTAATATAATTGATATTATTTAGATTATTATTTTACCATTTCTCTATAATTGATTGGATGTCACATGACACTTTTTAAATGGTTCTTACAGTTTGTATACGAAATGTGGTTTGTATTTTATCCTGCTCCATATTTTCTATATCTTAGAAGAAACTAACGATGCATAAAGGTTTAGTGAGAGTGAAAGACCGTAATGAATATACTTGTCATTATTTACTAAAATCATTTAAAGACGCTCACCACACCCGTTGTGTGGCTCACGGAAGGAAGGTTTACGCCGCACTCACGAAATCGAGACGTGGTGTTCCGTGGTTGTGGTGCTATTGCGACTAAGTCCCTCTCACGCTCACATAATCATTACACATAGTTTAAGTCATGTTAAAATTTATTAATAAAGTAACCTCAAATCTTAGGTTGTTAGAGCATTCACCTGTCATCCACCATTTTCTACCATTTAATTTAACAAAATATTATACTTTTCAAAATTTATCTCTCATTTTTTTAAATCTGTCACATCTCGTCTATCATTTTTATATTTATCTTACTTACAAGCATTTATTATCTTATATATTTGTAACGATACCAATACCGATACCGAGAAGATTAACATAGACCATTGTGGCACCTTAAACAAATCCCACATCAGCCGTGGCCAGGAGAGATTATTGGTTCATAAGACATTCCCCGCCTCTTAAATCACCAACGCTTTTGGACTTAATTGGCTGTGAAGCACATGAAAACTTTGTAGTTAAGCATGCTGATATGGGAGTAGTACTAGGATGGGTGACCTCCTGGGAAGTCTCCACCGGGTGACCAAAAACAAAGCCGTGACTTCCTGGGTGGACAACCCATCGGAGGCAAAGCGGACAATATTGGTGGTGCAAGAGGCCGGATGTTACAATATTCCTCTTACTCACAATAATTTTATTGAGTATGAATTGTAATAATTTTATTGAGTATGAATTGTAACTTTATTGTAACAATTTTTTTAAATATACGAGTGGGGTAGATAAATGTAGTGAATTTTTAATAGATTTTTTTTTCAATCTAAAGATATGAGACGGGTTGATGGATAGGATGTGAATGCTATAAGTGGTGTTATGAAGTTCTTCTTTTAAATATATATATATATATATATATATATATATATATATATAGAGAGAGAGAGAGAGAGAGAAACGGGATCAGGAGAAAATGCTTAAAAGTGTGATAACGGTGAAAACGCATCCTGGCCCAACACGTGTCACGTGACATAGAGAAGGGCAGAGGGGCTTTTTTGTCCTTTCACATTTCTTTTTTTTAAACGTGTGTCACATTACCTTTCCATTTTTTGGCATTTATTAAATACGCGTCGTTTTTATTGTTTTTAGATCAGTATCATAGTAAATATTTTGGCGTTTTAAATATGTTTGGCGTTTTTATTGTTTTTAGATCAGGATGCAGGCCTATAATGTAAAAAACATCAGTAATTTTCTTGATGTTTATTTTTTTTTTTTCTATCAAGTGTTTTGCCATGTAGGATACAGGCCTATAATGTGACAGGCAATTATGGCGTTTTGAAAAGATAAATAAATTCAATTTTCCATGTAATATAATAAATGTTTGTCAATAATTTTACCGTCTCTTCATTTTACTGTTTAGCAATTACTGTTTCATTCAATTTCGTCTGTCAATTAGTGTTGATTTTTCCAGTAATACTTTGTTTGGCATTTTTGGCGTTTTATATAGCAACATCGTGTTTTGCTAGCATCCGTTCTCTTAGTTTTCACACTATTAGGCGTTTTGGTCTTTGTAGTTTTTGGCGTTTTATACTCAATTTTTTTAAACTAGTAGAGAATTAAATAATAAACAACAGATAATTAGATAACAAACAATAGAAAATGAAAAAAAAATAAAAATTATAATCTAATTTCTCATCCAAATCTTCACTGTCATCAGCCTCTTCTACTTTAATCTTTTTGGCGTATTAAACTTGTTTTTGAATACCTTATGTAGATCCTTATTTTCCTACATAACGCCCGTCTTTAGAAGATGCTTATTTTTTGTGGCATCCTTTATTGTGGGTTGATATATACTTGTTTGATGACATGTTGAAGACCAAGGCATGCTCTAATGTATTGATCCCTTCATGCCATCAATATATCCATCAAGAACAAAGTGACATGATGACATATCAGTGTCATCAATCTCTTTTTCTTGAATATTTGTCCATCTCATTCAGCAAAAACTTATAGAGATACCCACCTCAGAGAAGAATCCATTCAGTGAAACTTCATTCAGAACAATACTCACTATAGAAGAAACGAGGTTCTGCATCTATGGCTTTTTTAACTATTATTTTGGCGTTTTTAAAGTGAATGGTTTCTAGGAAATATGGCGTTTGTTTTTGGTTTGTGATCAGTTGATTGTGCAGAGACGTCTCTCTTATAGGATGTTTTTAGCGCGTAGTTTAGGCTGGATTTTATTTATAATAAATGATATTAATAAAGGTGTATTTTTACTGTTTTTGTTCAGCTTTTTATGAGTTTTTAGGGTCATAGACTTTCCATCTCTCAAGCTTGGCGTTTTTTAATGGCTTTAAGTACTTTTTGTCGTTTTTTTTTTCATTTTTAGCTTTTAATAATATTTCTGCAAATTACTATTATTATAGTTTGGGAGTTTTTGGCGTTTTACTGCATTATGGTTTTTCACAAGCATTATGATTGTTTGGCGTTTTATTAATATAATGTATATTTTTACTCTAAGTTGAAAGATACATAATAAACAACAGAAAAAGAAAATTAAAAAAAATAAAAATAGAAACAATTCATCTTCCAAATCTTCACTGTCATCAGTCTCTTTCTTCTTTGAAACATGTTCACTGGCGGTTTGGCTTTATCATGCTCGTGTTTTTGTGGCCGTTTGGAAAGACAAAATGACATGAGTTTTTTGTTTGAATATGTATCTTCAAACAACTCATCAGTGACATTCGTCTCTTCATGCCATTATAATATTCATCAATAACAAAACACAAAAAATGACATAAGTCTGACACCAGCATCTTTTTGTTTATGATTTGTCCATCTCATGCAGCAAAATGTTATTTGAGTCATAACACCTCAGGGAAGAATGCATTCTTCGAAACTTTGGCGTAGAACAATATTGAATATACAAGAAACGATATTTGCCAAGCGTTTTACTGAGGAAATAGTGTATCTGAAAGAAACGTCGATTTTTTGGAATCTTTGATGTTTGAGTGTTTTGGCGTTTTCTAAAATGATTGGTATATAGTAAAATATGGCGTTTTTTGAGTAGGTGTCTTCGATGTTTTGGGATTTTTGGCGTTTGTAAGATGAATGGTATATAGTAGAAACTATGGCGTTTCAGGTTCTGGGGGTGTGATTTTATGTCTGGGATGTTTTTTTTATATAGGGATGTGTTTTGGTCCGTATGGCATTTTATTCATTAGTTTTGCGTTTTGGTATAGAAGTGTAAAGACCTTTTTACCCTTAATGAAGCGCGTCCACTTAATAGAATTCGTGTTATTTACGAAAACGCCACCACGCCAATCTAGTCCATAGATTGTTTTGATCGGACGATCCATAAGCGTTCTCACCGTTCTCACACTTTCCACCGTTTTCTCTAAATCCTGACCCTATATATATATATATATATATATATATATATATATATATATATATATATATATAGGATGGGGTTCTAGAGTGAACACTAGTGTATTTACGAACAGAGTGAACAAATCTTGACCATTGATTTACACACGTGGATGGCTAGGATTTCATCATCAAATCGTAAAATACACTAGTGTATTTCATCATCAAATCCTGGTCATTGATCTACACACATGTATGGCCAGGATTAGTTCGCTCAGTTCGCAAACTACACTAGTGTTCACTCTTGAACCTAATCCTATATATATATATATATATATATATATATATATATAGGGTCAGGATTTAGAGAAAACGGTGGAAAGTATGAGAACAGTGAGAACACTTATGGATCGTCCGATCAAAACAATCTATGGACTAGATTGGTGCGGTGGCGTTTTCGTAAATAACACGAATTCTATTAAGTGGACGCGCTTCATTGAGGGTAAAAAGGTCTTTACACTTCCATACCAAAATGCCAACTAATGAATAAAATGCCATTACGGACCAAAACACATCCCTGTGTAAACAAAAACATACCAAACATAAAAACACACCCCCCAGAACCTAAAACGCCATATTTTCTACTATATACCATTCATCTTACAAACGCCAAAATCCCCAAAACATCAAACACACCTACTCAAAAAACGCCATATTTTACTATATACCAATCATCTTAGAAAACGCCAAAACACTCAAAACATCAAAGATTCCAAAAAATCGACGTTTCTTTCAGATACACTATTTCCTCAATAAAACGCCAAAAATGGCAAATATCGATTCTTGTATATTCAAATTTGTTCTACGCCAAGTTACGGAGAATGCATTCTTCCCTGAGGTGTTGTTATTGAAGGGCAAATAACATTTTGCTGCATGAGATGGACAAATCATAAACAAAAAGTTGTTGGGGTCAGACTTATATTGATGAATATTATAATGGCATGAAAAGACGAATGACACTGATGAGTTGTTTGAATATACATATTCAAAGAAAAAACTTATGTCATTTTGTCTTTCCAAATGGCCAAAAAAACACAAGCATGACAAAGCCAAATCGCCAGTGAACATCTTTCAAAGAAAAAAGAGACTGATGACAGTGAAGATTTGGAAGATGAATTGCTTCTATTTTTATTTTTTCTAAATTTCTTTTTCTGTTGTTTGTTATGTATTTTTCAACTTAGAATAAAAAAAATACATTATATTAATAAAATGCCAAATAGTCATAATGCTTGTGAAACGCCATAAATGCAGTAAAACGCCAAAAACTCTCAAACTATAATAAAAGTAATTTGCAGAAGTATTATTAAACGCTAAAAATGGAAAAAAAAACGCCAAAAACTGCTTAAAGCCATTAGAAACGCCAAGCTTGGGAGATGGAAAGTCTATGACCCTAAAAACTCATAAAAAGCTGAACAAAAACAGTAAAAATACACAGTAACCGAAAAGACGGCTACTTTATTAATGTCGTTTATTATAAATAAAATTCCACCTAAACTACGCGCCAAAAACATCCTATAAGAGAGACGTCTCTACACAATCAACTTATCACAAACCAAAAACAATGCCATATTACCTAGAAACCATTCACTTTAAAAACGCCAAAAAATAGTTAAAAAAAGCCACAGATGCGGAACCTTGTTTCTTCTATATTGAGTATTGTTCTGAATGAAGTTTCACCGAATGGATTCTTCTCTGAGGTGGGTATCTCTATAAGTTTTTGCTAAATGAGATGGAAAAATATTCAAGAAAAAGAGACTGATGACACTGATATGTCATCATGTCACTTTTTTCTTGATGGATATATTGATGGCATGAAGGGATCAATACATTAGAGCAGGCGTTGCTCTTCAACATGTCATCAAACAAGTATATATCAACCCACAATAAAGTATGCCACAAAAAATAAGCATCTTCTAAAGACGGGCGTTATGTAGGAAAATAAGGATCTACATAAGGTATTCAAAAACAGGTTCAAAACGCCAAAAAGGTTAAAGTAGAAGAGGCTGATGACAGTGAAGATTTGGATGAGAAATTAGATTATAATTTTTAAATTTTTTTTTCATTTTCTATTAGTTTGTTATCTAATTCTCTGTTGTTTATTATCTAATCCTCTACTAATAAAAAGAAATTGAGTATAAAACGCCAAAAACTACAAACACCAAAACGTCTGATAGTGTGAAAACTGAGAGAACGGATGCTAGCAAAGCACGATGTTGCTATATAAAACGCCAAAAATGTCAAACAAAGTATTACTGGAAAAATCAACACTAATTGACATATGAAATTGAACAAAACAGTAATTGCTAAACAGTAAAATGAAGAGACGGTAACATTATTGCCAAACATTTATTATATTAAAAGTCACTAGATGGAAAATTGAATTTATTTATCTTTTCAAAACGCCATAATTGTCTGTCATATTATAGACCTGTATCCTACTTGACATAATAAACATCAAGAAAATTACTGATATTTTTTACATTATAGGCATGCATCCTGATCTAATAACAATAAAAACGCCAAAACATATTTAAAAGGCCAAAATATTTACTATAATCTTGATCTAAAAACAATAAAAACATCGCGTATTTATTAAACTCCAAAAAATGGAAACGGGATGTGACACGCGTTTAAAAAAAGAAATATGATTGGACAAAAAAGCCCCTCCGCCCTTCTCTATTTCGCGTGACACGTGTTGGGCCAGGATGCGTTCTCACACTTTTGAGCGTTTTCTCCTGATCCCTTTTCTATATATATATGTATGTATGGTAGGTTCATGTGAGAATCACCCTTATTGTGAGAATCACGAGAACCAATGTGAAAAAACCAAAATATACCCACCCCGTTACCACCCAAAAACCTAAACCCCCACCCCCACCCTCCCCCGCCACAACTCAAAAACCTAAACACCCCCCCCCCTTTAAAAACTATATCCCTACCAATAACCCCCTAAAAACATAACTCCCCCTCCCCCCCCCCCCCCAAAAAAAAAAAAAACTAAAACCCCCACCCCCGCCCAAGCTAAATGCTAAATGCTAAAAACTAAACCCTAAATCTAAACCCCAGAACTAAATGATAAAAATGTTTGTTCTTATTTTTTAACAGTTAAATCGCGACTTTTACAAGAAAAATATAAATAAAAAGTCATGATTTTTAAGTAGTTTTGGTTGTGTTCACATTGGTTCTCATTGTTCTCACAATAAGGGGTGGTTCCTAACGGATACTTACCCTATATATATATATATATATATATATATATATATATATATATATATATATATATATAGTCCTACTTTTCTATAAAAATGATATTTTTCGTGAGAAGTGTGAGAAGACATAGGAATTGACATGTAGGCATCATGTTTTGGACTTAGGCATGTGACGTGCGTTGGAGTTCATATGATTTTTATTATATTTTTAAGTATTTTTCACTCTTTTATCAAGTTTTAAATTTATAAAACACGATATAACACTATCACTCTCTACAACACGCTAAGTCAAGTGCACCCATCGTTGGCGTAGTATAGTAATGGTAAGATACCGAGGTCGTCCAAGGGCACAAGAGCATTTAATACTGTAATATCGTCGACGTCTATTCTAATCAAATTTTGAGCAAAGATTTTTAATAGGTAAAATAAAGAAACTAAATAAATAAAGAAACAAATAGGAAAGATAGAATCATTTGGTTCCGACTCATCCTTTGATGATTTCCGCACATTAGGGTTTTTAAGAGATTATCTTAGTTATAGTGGCATGTCCCTCTTTTGGAGGCAACGCTACCCTCAGCCATATTGGTCTAAGTCAGCAGGGATACAATCCAAGAAAGGCTAGAATATTGAAAGATAATTAAGTAAGTTATTAATGCAAAATGTGGCATGTCCCTCTTTTGGAGGCAATGCTACCCTCAGCCATATTGATCTGAGTCAGTAGGGATACAGTCCCGTAAGGCCGGTTTAAAGTTTTAATAGTAATTTATTCATAAGGGATTCAAGTCGTTCTTACTTCCCCCGTTTGATGCTATCTTCTTAAAAGGAAGTCCTAATAATCTTGAATCAAGTCCTCGTAGGATCTATACACTGAACGAGGCAAGAATTTTACCCATACCACCTTCTAACCCCCTTCCAAGCAGTTAAGACGTTTTATATATACCGTAAAAACACGAATGAGTGAATCAACAAAACATGAAGAGATGATAGAATAAAGTTTACTTTCAATATAAAAAAACTAGTTATTAAAGTCATTAATGCAAACCCAATTAAAAGTTTTACCAAAGATTGGAAATCAAAAATAATACATAAATGATTTGTCTTCACCAAGTGATGTAAGAGATTAGCCAAGCATGACCTTTGTTTGACAAAAACTCTTACGATCAATCTTGGATCCCGAGACTACTACACACACTCTAAAGATGGATGATGGTGATATTGTGGTGGTGGAGTGGTGGCATGTGTGAGAGAAGTTGTTTGCCAAGGGATGAGTTGCAATTGAACCAAGCACCTCTCTTTATAGCTGAAAACAGAAGGTTTACACGGCCTCGTGCCTGATAGGCACGGCCCCGTGCCCTTCTCCTTCTCCTTCTCTACCTTCATTTAATGAGCTTGTCAGTCCAGATGCTCACACAGCCCCGTGTGTCAACGGCACGGCCCCGTGGCCATTGTACTTGTTGTACGATCCAAGATTTATGAATATGAGAGTTGACCACGACGCGTGTCCATGAGACACGGCCCTGTGTCCCTTGTTTCCTTCTGTTTGTCTTCTTCTTCATGGAACCTTGGGTGGTGCACAGCCCCATGCCCAGCAGGCACGACCCGTGCTTAGCTTCTAATTCGTTGTTCTTGGTCTTGGGGTGAAGCTCGGAGGGTTGGTATACTGTATCAACTTCCCTTCTTTTGTATTCATGCTGGTTTCTGCCATTAATTTGTTCCTTTTGTACATCTAAGCTCTTTTAATCCTGAAAATCAAAAGTATACAAAGAAACGCACTTTTGAACATTAGTACTAAAAATGATTGTTTTTATACCTTATTTGATATAATTTATATGTTGCATTTGGTGCATATCAGTATGATGTTTTGGGTTGTTTTGGTAAGAAAAACACCAAAAACAACAATTTAAGACACAATGCAATGAATTCTAAGCTTAAAACTTAAAACACCGTGTCAAGAACATTAAATAGTGTGCTTTAAGTGTTAAGTAGTGTGTTTTAAAATGTTATGTTTGATATTTTTCTTGCCAACACATCATGGTTAAGTCCAAAACATAATGTCTATATTTCAATTCTTATGCCTTTTTACACTTCTTATAAAAAATTCTTTTTACAGGAACCTCATCCTACATATGGGTGGGAGTTGGCTACAAAGTCTATTTTCCCTACAAAGTGTAAAAAGTCATAAAACACCATAATCTCAACCATAAACCACACTCAAAACTCACAAATACCAAACTGAAGATTACTAAAATGCCATATTTGTGGGTTTTGTGTTGTGTTTTGGATGATAAGGCTTTGATTATCGAATGAATAACATTAGTGTGTTTTATGTTGATTATCATGTTGTGTTTTATATTCATAGTTCTACGCTGGTGTGTTTGAAGTTTTTATGGGCTGTTAGGGTTTGGATATTGTGTTGTATTGATCTTCACTCTGTTATTTGTGGGTTTTGAGTGTGTTTTATGGCTAAATTTGTGGTGTTTTATTACTTTGTACACTTTGTAGAAAAAATGGACTTTGTAGCCTAACCTCACCCTCCTACATATATATATATATATATATATATATATATATATATGATAAATCGAAAACTCACCTAAGTTAAAGAAACCTAGAAAACTCCATCTCCACCATTCATCTCATACGATCAATGGTGGATATTAAAAAGATATAAAAAGTTTCTTTTTCAGAAAAACGTTACAGTCTGACAAAAAGTGTAGAAGGTTACACTTTTCTCTCTCCTCTCTCTCCTCTGACATAAAAAAAATTGACAACTGCTTTGTTACATAAAAATCTTGCTGTAAAAAAACGTAACATTTTTTTACGCATTACAAAATAAAAACTTCGTAAATTATAAAATCTAAAATCCATACACTTTATATAATCTAAAAAATTGTTGTCAAAAAACAATAAAAACGTGTTACATGTGAGTTACAAAAAATGTGAACAGCTGAAAAAATTTAACACATTCTCTATCCTCTCTCCACTGTTACGAAAAGTGTGTTACTGTCAGAAAATGTTGCAGGTTTCAGTAAAGGTGTTACAGCGAAAAAGTGTAACACGTGGCAGAATGATTTCCATCAATTAGGTTTTCAAAGTTTTTGCAACTCACATGGGATTTCTCATATAATTCCACTATATATATATATATATATATATATATAACTAAGAATTGCTAATTAGTATATATATATATATGTGTGTGTGTGTACAGGATCAGGAGAAAACGCCCTAAAGTGTGAGAACGGATCCTGGTCCAACACGTGGCACGCGATATTATGAAGGATGGAGGGGCTTTTTGTCATTTTATATTCTTTTTTCAATGCGTCTCACAACACCGCTTTATTTTTTGGCGTGTATGACTTTTTTGGCATTTAGTTAGATTCAATAACTACCTCGCGTTTTATTGTTTTTTTAGATCTTGTGCATAGTAAATATTTTGGCGTTTATGGTGTCCCCAAATTCATTAAAATCAATTAGTCGGCTGAATTGGATGATGAAGCGTCTAGTTGTAGATGAAGTATTTATAATTAGAACCGAAGGTTTCCAGCTGCCTACAGCTGATGACAGAAAACTTTAGATGAAAAGCTTGATCGAAACTACAGACAACTTAACTAATTATCAGCAGCTTTCGGCTGTAGCGCAAAGGTTAAAACCATTTACCCAAAATACGTGATTCAAGGAGAGAACAACTTCAATACATGTGGAGCCTCACTGGTAATGGAAGACTCCAAGTGAATGTCGTCTACAAGCTGATGAAGTAAGCACAAGTTGACAAAGTGTGCACAAACATCAAAGGGATAAAGTTCAAGTTGACCAACTCGTCATTTGGATCAATAAACAATAACTATTGCTTATTGATCCCGTGAAGTTAAAATTTTCCTATAAATAGCAATACAACCGAAGAAGAAAGACAACTGATTTGAAAAGAGCATTCAAACAACTCAAAATCTTTTCTCTCATCCATTACTAAAATCCGAAACTTAATTGTTCCATTTGGGTTGAATTTTTATGAATTTTAACTAGAAAGCATATTTATTATTCATTCTTCTAAAACACTTTACACATTGGATAACATATAAAAATTCTATAACCCCAAGATTATTGGGTATTGATTTCTAATTCCGCATAAAAAATGGTTAAACTTGGTTTATTGAAATCATTAATTATTTTATTCATCGATGAATCTGGTCCAACAACCATATCGTACTGTGAAATGATGTTTGAGTTTTGATGATACTTTTAGTAATAATATGAATTTTAATGATATTTTGTAAAAACAAACATTATTATTTATGTTACATCTAATTTGAAAACCGAACAACCTGATCCGAACTAACCTGAGAATAACCCGACCAACTCGAACATTATAGGGGTCAGTTTTCTTGTCACTTTTTCACGGCCAAAAACCAAATAACCTAAAAAATATCAAAAACATCCCTACTCATGAGGTTCGTATTCGTTGTTATACCTATACATTATCTATAATCTTAAATAAGAAAGTCGGTGGGATTTTCCACAGACCCCTCCACTTTAAACATTTGCCCTTTGAACCTCTTTTATTTTATACTTCGTTAACTTTTAAAAATCATAAATTTAATCCCTAGAATACTACAACTTTATGTTACAAGTATTTTCACCCCTAAACTACTACTCCATTTTATAATTTTTATCATGGTTGCAAAAGTCGCTAGGCGCTCCCTAGTCAGTCGACCGGGGAGTTAAGAGTACTCGGCCTAGGCGGAGAGTACACGGGGAGTACTCGGACATGCCAAATTATAAAGAAATTAGTTTTCGAAAATTAAATATGTTTCAAATAATATAAATTTACTAATATTTATAACAAAATATGTGAAATTGATATTCATTCTTTAATTCTTTAATATGATACGAATAGAAATTGTGTTTTATTTTATTTTAAGTCAAAATCGGCCCAAGTTGACCTAGTAGATCCGATTTTGGCCGATGTTGACCGCATTTGATCGAGTCCGAGTAATTAGTCGGAGTTGAAGAAAGTCGCCTCGGCAGCCTACCTTGTAGTGACTACTCGGGGAGTACTCGGCCTTGGAGACCTTGTTTTACAACCATGATTTTTATAATAACTTTTGAAATCTGCATTTTTAACCCCTGCATTATTACTTCATTTTGTGCAATTGGCTCTTTTATTCCTTTACTAAAAAGAAACTATTTTAATGTGCGTATTTTTGTATATGTGTTAGTATAAATTCGAGTTGGTATACCTTTTGAAGTAAACTTTTTTTTGGAAAGTCCATTTTGTTCGTTTGCCCCTTTTGTTCCTTTACTTAAGAAAAGATATTTTTTACTTGCGTATTTTTATATACGTGTCGGTATAAATCTGAGTTGGTATACGTTTCGAAGTAATTTTCTTAGAAAATAAGTCAGATAAAATATAATATATTTTCATGCTTATTTTGTGTATGTTTCCGGTTGTTCTATGTTTCGCAATAAATTAAATTCCGAATCAAGTGGGATGAAATATAATATGTTTTCATTCGACGATATAAATTATATTACTCTACGTTTCAACCACGCCACAACGTGCTACAAGTAAAATTTCAATCCTTGATGTGATTATGTCTTTTGATTACACGTGTCAGTTTTCCGTTTATACGTTTTAATGCTTTTTTGATACATTTCCTATGTATGAATCGGTCACCTATAGATACGTTATGATTGTACATTAAAAAAATGATTGCTTTAAGTAATCTTGATCCAATATTAGAATGCTATTGTGTTGTCACAACCCCCGATCCCTCGATTCCGGGAACGGGCGGCCGTGAGCCAGTTGCGGTGGTATCACGTTATTAATTTATTTGGCAGCGGAATTTTCATCAGGACCGTAGTTAGGAAATATTTAAATCAGAGTAAACCACCTTATTTTATAATATCAAACACATGGGTAAAACCCAAGTTTTTATTACAAACTGAATTACAGGGATAAATCCCACTTTATTGAAATAAACGCTTTCTTTTATTTAGGTAACTTTTATAGCCACTTTTCCAAGCCTTCAGTGCTGTCCAGCTGGCTTCTATTTGGCTTTCACATTTTGTTACCTGAAACGCGTTTTAAAAAGGTTTTGTCAGTGGAAAATACTGGTGAATGAATCTCAGTTTAATCAAGAATTATTAATTTAACTTTAAACAGTATTGAGGGCGATTACAATGTTTACATCTACCCAATTACTCATTCAGTAGTGTCACGTCTGACTGAGGGTCATATTACCCATTGGCTAACTCTTCGTCCAATGGTAACGTTACTCACATTTTGTATACAAAACCCCAACATACCGGCAGTAATTGTAGAATTACAAAGACTCAATCACTGCTAAATTTCATTGTAAAATATTTAAGGTTTTGTAAAAACAGTTGGTAAAAAGGAGATTACTCACATTGCTATTTTAGGGTTTTCCTTTATGATTTCCTGGTGAATATCTATAATTTACACAAATGCACGTGTGTTAGTATAATAACCCATTTTAACATTAGTAATACCCTCCCCGAGACGGTATTCCAACGACTACGTCGGGCAGAACCACGACAGCCGTTACGGAACCCTAGATCAATCGGGCAGAGCACCTAATACGTCTCCAGGGGTTATAATACTTACATCGTAGCAGAACCTCGCTATTTTAGGGGGTATAATGCCCGGGTATAGAGTATACTACTCAGAATTTTAGTAAGAAAGAAAGAAAGTGAGCGAGATGGACTGAAGGCTCGATGCCTCCTCTTTATAGTGCTGAAATTGAGTCCCCTCGCGGCCCGCGTGGAGTTTGGGCCGGGTCTACGCGGCCCGCGTTGACCTCCGGTCAATGCGTAGCTCGTCCGGATCACCCTATAGGCTCGACATGCGTTGGACACGTGGCCGCACCGGGCTGTGCCACAATTCTGGGCACTCGCGGCCCGCATCAACTAAACCAAACATGTACGCGGCCCGCTTGGGCTTATGGTTTTGGCGATATCAGGTTTTCCTATTCGCGCGGCCCGCATGAACTTGAGGTGAGGCCCTACGCGGCCCGCCTCAGCTTAACAATTATTGTTTTTATTTATTTTATATAGTATAATCTATTTTGGGGCTCGGTTTTCACATACGGGGTGCATATAAAGACAAGTTGATATATTTAAAGATATATTAGGGTGACAGAATTATTATGAGAGGTGTCGGTTTTACCGAGGGTTGTTATATCCTCTCCACCTTGTTTTAGAGCTCGTCCTCGAGATCTACTGGAACAAGTGTGGATATTTCTTTTTCATTTCCGATTCAAGTTCCCACGTGTACTCGGGTCCTCTTTTGGAGTCCCATCTCACTTTGACCAAAACTAGTCTTTTATGTTTGAGATTCTTAATTTTCCTATCTTCAATTTGTAGAGGCCTCTCCACAAACTTAAGTTGTTCATTAACCTCTATATCCTTGAGAGGTACTATGAGTGATTCGTCAGCTAGACACTTTTTGAGATTAGATACATGAAATACATCATGTATTCCTGCCATTTCCTCTGGCAGTTGTAGCTGATAAGCTACAGGTCCTATTCTTCTGATAATTTTAAAAGGTCCAATATACCTGGGACTTAGCTTTCCTCTTTTGATGAATCTTACTACTCCTTTCCAGGGTGAAACTTTTAACAATACTTTATCTCCTTCTTGAAATTCTAAGGGTTTGCGTCTGTTATTAGCATAACTCTTCTGTCGATCACGTGCTGCTTTCAGTCGTTCCTTGACTTGAATAATTTTATCAGTTGTTTCTTGTACTATCTCGGGTCCAGATAGTTGCTTTTCCCCAATTTCTGCCCAACAGACTGGGGTTCTTCACTTTCGTCCATAAAGTGCTTCGAATGGTGCAGCATTGATACTTGTGTGATAACTGTTATTATAAGAAAATTCTATCAAAGGTAAGTGTTCGTCCCAATTACCTCCAAAGTCAATTACACAAGCTCTAAGCATATCTTCCATTGTCTGAATTGTTCTTTCGCTTTGTCCGTCCGTTTGAGGATGATAAGCGGTGCTTAGGTTTAGCTTGGTTCCCATTGCTTTTTGAAAACTTGACCAAAAATGAGAAGTAAAACGGCTATCTCTATCAGAAACAATTGATAAAGGAATGCCATGTAAAGAAACGATTTCATTTACATACAATTTAGCTAATTGTTCCATACTAAAGGTTTCCTTCATTGGTAAGAAATGAGCTGACTTGGTTAACCTATCTACAATCACCCAGATTGTATCATTACCTTTTCTTGTTTTGGGTAATTTGGTAACAAAATCCATTGTTATCAATTCCCATTTCCAAACTGGCATTTCTAGTTGCTGTAACAAACCTGAGGGTTTCTGGTGTTCAGCTTTAACTTGTGAGCAAGTTAAACATTTAGAAACATAAGCTGCTATATCCTTTTTCATTCCTATCCACCAGAAATTTTTCCTTAAATCTTGGTACATTTTATCACTTCCTGGATGCATCGTATATTTAGATTTATGAGCTTCCTCTAATATACGGTGACGTAAGTTTCCTAATTTGGGTATCCACATTCTCTTTTTATGGAATCTCCAAATTCCATCCGTTCCTTGTTCCAATTCTTTAATCATTCCTTTTAATTTTTCAGTATCTTCCTTGATTACTGATTCTTGTGCTTCTCTAATCTGTTCATTTAAATCTACTTGCAGATTTAATTTAAGAGAACGTACCCTTTTTGGCTTTTCATAATATTTTCGACTTAAAGCGTCAGCCACCACATTGGCTTTTCCTGCATGATACTGAATATCGCAGTCATAATCACTAAGCAATTCCATCCAACGTCTTTGTCTCATATTCAACTCTTTTTGCCCGAAAACATATCTTAAACTTTTATGATCAGTGAATATGGTAAACTTACTACCATAAAGATAATGTCTCCAAATCTTAAGGGCAAAAATTATGGCTCCTAATTCCAAATCATGGGTTGAATAATTTCCTTCATGACTCTTAAGTTGTCTAGAGGCGTAAGCTATAACCTTTTGACGTTGCATCAACACGCATCCATAACCTAATTTAGAAGCATCACAGTAAATTACAAAGTCTTCGTTTCCTTCTGGTAATGCTAATATAGGTGCATGGGTTAATCTTTGCTTAAGGATTCTAAAAGCTTCTTCTTGTTTTGGTCCCCATTCAAATTTAACAGATTTACAGGTTAACTTAGTTAAAGGAATGGCTATTCTAGAAAAATCTCGAATAAATCTCCTATAATAACCGGCCAATCCTAAGAAACTTCTAACCTCGGTTGGTGATTCAGGGGTTTTCCATTTAGTGATTGCCTCGATTTTTATTGGATCTACATGAATTCCTTCATGATTCACTAAATGTCCGAGAAATTGTACCTGTTCTAACCAAAACTCGCACTTTGAAAATTTAGCATAAAGCTTTTCTTTTCTCAATAGACTTAAAAGTAAGTGCAAGTGTTTTGCATGCTCTTCTTTACTTTTAGAGTAAATTAGAATATCATCTATGAAGACAATTATGAATTTATCCAAATATGGCTTACATATTCGGTTCATCATGTCCATAAATGCGGCTGGGGCATTGGTTAAACCAAATGGCATGACAGTAAATTCATAATGACAATACCTTGTTCTGAATGCAGTTTTAGGAATATCCTCTTCCTGTACCTTTAATTGATGATATCCTGATCTTAAATCGATTTTAGAGAAAAATCGAGCTCCTTGAAGTTGATCAAACAAATCATCGATTCTTGGTAATGGGTACCGATTCTTAATCGTGACTTTGTTCAATTCACGGTAGTTAATGCACATACGCATTGATCTGTCCTTCTTTTTGACAAACAATATTGGTGCTCCCCATGGCGATGAACTTGGCTGTATAAATCCTTTTTTCCAATAATTCGTCTAATTGTTTCTTCAGTTCTTGTACTTCAGCGGGTGCCAAACGGTAAGGTGTTTTGGCAATTGGAGCAGTTCCTGGCAGCAGATGGATTCTAAACTCAACTTCCCTATCTGGCGGTAATCCTGGCAATTCTTCTGGAAAGACATCTGAAAATTGGGATACTACTGGGATATCTTTTAATTCTTTTCCTTTAGGGTTAGTGATTATTGAAATCAAATATACTATAGATCCTTTTCTTATACAACTTGCAGTTTTCATCACAGAGATGAATTTAGTGGATCTAAAAGGTTTATCTCCTTTAATTGAGATCTTTTCACCTCTTGGTGATTTTAACTGAATTGTCTTTTGATCACATAAAATACTGGCTTTATTGGCTATTAACCAATCCATTCCTAACACAATGTCAAATCCAGCCAGATTCATTGGGTAAAGGTTTGCAATAAATTTTTGATTAAAAATTTCTATCCTTGCTCCCTGCAAGATTTCAGAAATCCTAACAGTTTCTCCATTTGCGGTTTCTACTAGACATTCTTGTGGTAGTTTAGTTAATGATTGATTTAGGAGTTTGCAAAACGAAGTATTAATAAAACTTTGGTTTGCACCAGAGTCAAATAATACTTTAGCAAAAATATCATTAACTAAAAATGTACCAGCAATGACGTCTGGAATCATCTTGGCTTCGTCTGCGGTCAAGACAAATGCTCTAGCATTTCTAGGGTTCTTGTTATTTGCAGCTGGGGTCAATTTTGGGCAGTTTGTCTTGATATGACCTGGTTCCCCACAGTTGAAGCATACCCTGCTATTGGCTTTCTTCCTGCAATCTTCTTCCTTGTGACCTGAGATTTTGCAGAAATTGCAGTATATGGAGCATTTTCCAGAATGCTTCCTTTTGCAATACTTGCAATAAGGTGCAGATGTAGAACCTACATTCCTACGGTTGAAATTCTTAGAACGGAATTCTTGGGTAAGCCTTTGGGATAAATTTTTCCTCTGATCTTCTTCCCTAGTACGGATTAGTTCGTCGGTCAAGGTATTGGCTAGTTCTACAGCTTCTTCTATGGTTTGAGGTCTAGCTGCCTTGACTACATGCCTAATTTCTCCAATTAATCCCCAGATGTAACGGGAGATTAACACTGGTTCAGGTGATGCAAGGGTTGGTACCATCCTAGCATATTCAAAGAATGTGGTAGTGTAACCTTTACTGTCTACCCCGGTCATTCTAAGATTTAGGAACTTATTTGCTATCTGTTCTTTTTCATTGGGAGGGCAGAATTTCCTTTCTACCATGTTCTTGAATTCTTCCCATTCCATATTATAAACCCTATCACTTCCTCTGGATTGGAGGATAGTGTTCCACCATTCTAAGGCTGCATTTTTAAACAGATTTGAAGCAAACATTATTTTATCTTCTTCAGCACACTTGCTTATTTTCAGAACTGCCTCAGTTTTCTCTATCCAGCGTAAAGCTGCAATGGGTCCTTCATTGCCCGAGAATTCTATTGGTTTGCAGGACCAGAATTCTTTGTAAGAACAACCATGTGGCATGGTTCTTCTTCTTTTGGGAACAGGCGCTTGAAGTATAAGTCCATTGTTCACGCTGTTTTCTGGTTCAGTTGGTCGCTTACTGCTATGCTTACTTTTATTATTCGCTTCTTGAACTGTTTGAATAATAAATGGCATTGCATCTATAATTCCTTGTGCCACAATATGCTGAACGGCACTATTATCCATTTGGTTTTCGTTGTTATTGTTGTTCAGATTCTCGTTAACCACGTTATTGTTACTCTGGTTATCGTTATTCAGATTTTCTTGATTTCCCTCGTCGGCCATCTGAATTTTAAACATTTACCAAATATTAATATCACAAATAATATTTGCATATAGCCAATCACACGACACGCACTTTTTAGTCAAAAGCGTCGAGCATTGCGACTTTTACTCTTTTTATATAGTATGCATCAATACACACCAGTACAGAAATTAAAATTACAGTACCGACTGAAATGTAAAGCTACAATACTAATAGTATGCATCCGTAGTTTTTTTTTTCTAACACATACACACATATATTATTATATTATTATTACTACTACCGTCCTGCCATCACATTCACTGATATGGATTCATCCAGAAATCCATATTGCGCTCGTCGTACTTCCAGACGAGACGCTCTCCCACCTGTCGCATTCGATCACTGCTTTCTAAAATTTCCTCCCCAAAAGTCCTAAGTTCCTGGACATTTTCTGCACTCATTGGGGGTGCAGGTTCTAGGACTGGGTTTGGAAACTGAGGTACGGGTTCCTGATACGGAGGCATAGGGGCTTGGTATGGGTATGGATTCTCTAAAATTTCCCTAACGTATGCATCACTAATGTTGTAGGGATCTTGAGGATCTAACCCTGGGTAAGCTCCTAGGTTGGGCATTGGCACATTTTCCTGTATTGGGTTTTGTTGCACGTAGTCCCTAACATCGTCCCACCAGGGGTCGTAATTGTTTGGGTCTAGAGGATCAGGTGCAGGTACCCTAGGTATCTCCTCCGGGTTGTAATCAAGCATTTCTACCTGATTTTCTACTTCCATGGGTTGGTCAGGATTTTGTGGTTGGGGTGCTAGCATTTGTTCCAGGTTTGGGTCAGCAGCAGTGGTTGCTAAAATATGGATATTAGCGATACCCCTATTGAGCATATCCTGATTATAAGCATCAGTTTCTCTTTTTGCTGCGGCTAACACTCGCTGTTCCTGCAACTTTTTCATTCTTTTCCTACGCTCGTGCGCTCCCCTACTGAACCATCCCCTCTTTTTCTGAGGAAATGGCTCTTCAGACTGAGCCTTAAACACAAAGATTCCTTCTTCTGTGTCAGCAGAATACCCTGAGAGGGCAGGCTGAGAAGAGGAGGTGCCTTCGCTCCTAGGCGAACTAGACAGTTGACGATAGGCGTCAGAAGGTCCTTGGTCACTCATACTGTAAACTAACAAATAGTCAGATAACACATAGCAAGAAATACAATTATACACGTATTTCCATAGTTTATTTCCTAACACTTTGAATGTCAGCAGAACACTTCTGTGGCTGAATCAGTGGCATAGCTCTGATACCACCTCCTGTCACAACCCCCGATCCCTCGATTCCGGGAACGGGCGGCCGTGAGCCAGTTGCGGTGGTATCACGTTATTAATTTATTTGGCAGCGGAATTTTCATCAGGACCGTAGTTAGGAAATATTTAAATCAGAGTAAACCACCTTATTTTATAATATCAAACACATGGGTAAAACCCAAGTTTTTATTACAAACTGAATTACAGGGATAAATCCCACTTTATTGAAATAAACGCTTTCTTTTATTTAAGTAACTTTTATAGCCACTTTTCCAAGCCTTCAGTGCTGTCCAGCTGGCTTCTATTTGGCTTTCACATTTTGTTACCTGAAACGCGTTTTAAAAAGGTTTTGTCAGTGGAAAATACTGGTGAATGAATCTCAGTTTAATCAAGAATTATTAATTTAACTTTAAACAGTATTGAGGGCGATTACAATGTTTACATCTACCCAATTACTCATTCAGTAGTGTCACGTCTGACTGAGGGTCATATTACCCATTGGCTAACTCTTCGTCCAATGGTAACGTTACTCACATTTTGTATACAAAACCCCAACATACCGGCAGTAATTGTAGAATTACAAAGACTCAATCACTGCTAAATTTCATTGTAAAATATTTAAGGTTTTGTAAAAACAGTTGGTAAAAAGGAGATTACTCACATTGCTATTTTAGGGTTTTCCTTTATGATTTCCTGGTGAATATCTATAATTTACACAAATGCACGTGTGTTAGTATAATAACCCATTTTAACATTAGTAATACCCTCCCCGAGACGGTATTCCAACGACTACGTCGGGCAGAACCACGACAGCCGTTACGGAACCCTAGATCAATCGGGCAGAGCACCTAATACGTCTCCAGGGGTTATAATACTTACATCGTAGCAGAACCTCGCTATTTTAGGGGGTATAATGCCCGGGTATAGAGTATACTACTCAGAATTTTAGTAAGAAAGAAAGAAAGTGAGCGAGATGGACTGAAGGCTCGATGCCTCCTCTTTATAGTGCTGAAATTGAGTCCCCTCGCGGCCCGCGTGGAGTTTGGGCCGGGTCTACGCGGCCCGCGTTGACCTCCGGTCAATGCGTAGCTCGTCCGGATCACCCTATAGGCTCGACACGCGTTGGACACGTGGCCGCACCGGGCTGTGCCACAATTCTGGGCACTCGCGACCCGCATCAACTAAACCAAACATGTACGCGGCCCGCTTGGGCTTATGGTTTTGGCGATATCAGGTTTTCCTATTCGCGCGGCCCGCATGAACTTGAGGTGAGGCCCTACGCGGCCCGCCTCAGCTTAACAATTATTGTTTTTATTTATTTTATATAGTATAATCTATTTTGGGGCTCGGTTTTCACATACGGGGTGCATATAAAGACAAGTTGATATATTTAAAGATATATTAGGGTGACAGAATTATTATGAGAGGTGTCGGTTTTACCGAGGGTTTTTATATGTGTTAACTTGGATACGTCAAAACGTGCGCTTTCATATGGTTAACGCATCACATAACATTTGAACTAATCCATTCGAGGTTTAAAATGTACCCGCGGCGCAACGCGCACGACTCTAATTACTAGTTACTCGTAAATGCAAGTACTTCCTCACATACTATCACCCTTAAATTCACCTCCTCTTGAATGCAAGTATTCTAAAGGCTTATGTCACATCACCCAAATGAAATGAGAACTAGTTGATTTTCGCACCCCGCGTTGCGGCGGGGATCCAATGTCTGCAAAACGCGTGCCGACAACGGCAAGCGAATACCGGAAATCAAAACATAGATAAAAATGACGTAGTAACGATAGTTACTCCGTCCTAAAAACGATTTTAAATAAGCTAGGTACCGAAAACCCCCAAAACGAAATTGGGTATTGGGCTCACTATAGGTCTAACCTAATGACAATGGGCTAATAACTAATCTAAACCATAAAAATAGTTTTGTAAGTAGGCCTATGTTGGTGTTTGTATGGGTATACCCTATTAATCTATTTTTTTACATATACATGTCGGATTTTTTTTAAATAACGTGCGTTTCAAAATATCGGGCCCTGGCCGGTTGTCCTCCCTGCCCACCCTCAGGGCCGGCCATGACGGCACAGGTAGGGTACAAATATTTGAGGGAAAAAACCGGTACCGAAAATATACCCGGTTTGATAAATTTGATACTGATACCAATACCATTTGTTTATCCCTATATGGTGTTACTATTCATTTGTTTTGTAACATACAGGTAGTAATAATAATAATAATAATAATAATAATAATAATAATAATAATAATAATAATAATAGTAATAGTAATAGTAATAATAATAATAATAGTAATAATAACAATAATAATAATAACAATAATAAGAACAATAATAATAATAATAATAATAATAATAATAATAATAATAATAATAATAATAATAATAATAATAATATACAGGTAATGATTTGCATTGATCATGGTCATAACAATTGTTATTTGGAGTATGAAAAGTTTGACTCGGTTGGGACTTCAGTTATGTATATTAAGTTTATAGGGTAGGGATATGGTAAAAAGTGTCCAAAGTGTAAGAAGTGTAAGAAGTGTTTTAAACCATTGGATCTTTGATCTAATGGTTGAGATCAAAAGGGTATTAAAATGTAAATTGTGTTTTAATTAGAAGGGGCTTTTGTAAAATTGAAGGGCAATAGTGTCTTTTCCATTCTTTCAAATATGGTAACCGTTTCAAACACAACCATCAAACTCCTAAAAATCAGCGAATTATATGTAACCGCCATCGATCTCCAAAAAAAAATCAGCGAATTTCTTCATACTTTAAAACATTCCCAGATTTTTAAAACGTAATCGCAGATTCAAGTCATGGTGTTTTATCTGGAGACATTGTTGATGGCGTGGTGTTTTATCTGGAGACATTGTTCGTGGCGTAGTGTTTTATAAATACAAAACATTCCCAGATTTTAAAACACCAAGACTAGGATTCAAGTCATGGTGTTTTATCTGGAGACCTTGTTCATGGTGTGGTGTTTTAAAACATCTATGATTCAAGTCATGGTGTTTTATCATGAGACATTATTCATGGCGTGGTGTTTTATCTGGAGACATTGTTCATATCGTGGTGTTTTATCTGGAGACATTGTTCATGGTGTGGTGTTTTATCTGGAGACATTATTCATGCCGTGGTGTTTTATCTTGAGACATTGTTCATGGCGTGGTGTTTTGTCTCCAGATGTTTAAAACACTATGCCATGAACAATGTCACCAGATAAAACACCACGCCATGATTCAAGTCATGGTGTTTTATCTGGAATCCCCAGCAACCTTCTATATAAAACACCATGACCAACATCATAGTCAATTTATCCAGTTGTTTTAAAACACCACGCCATGAATCTGATTATAGATCTATTTATGATAAAGTATGAAGAAATTCGTTGATTTTTTGGAGATTGATGACGGTTACCATATAATTCGCTGGTTACCATATAATTCGCTGATATTTGAATTAAATGACAAAATGTACAATTACAAAACTACCCTTTTGAATTAATTAAGAGGATGGACACTTGTCATTCCAGGAATATTTCTTACACTTCTTACAAATTAAGCACTTTGTACAGGATCCTAAACCTAAGTTTATAATTCACCTATTTAAATTTAAACACCACAAATTACCATCAATTTTATGCATATTAGTGTTGTACTTAGTCCTTAAGGGTTTTTTCAAAAAAAATTGATTTTTTTACTTTTAATCCACAAGTATTTGATAAATTACATTCAACTTAAAACTATCTGATTTTTTTATTTTTAACCCAAAACTTTTCATCTTTTGTAATTTAAACTCATCACTTTTTTACCTTCAACTTTGATCATCTATACTTTTCATCTTTCGCAAATTTTTCGTTTTACGTTTTTTTCTAAATTTTCAGAGTTAATACAGTGCAATGTGTGTGTGGTTCAACGTTTTCATGTTTTGTTTTACGCTTCGTTCTAAATTTTGTGAATTAACACGACGCAACGTGCGTGTGTGGTTCAACGTTTTTATGTCATCTATTTTTACTATTTGACAAGTTCGTTGTAACGTGCGGGTCATAGATCGACTTAATTATTATTTTCTATATTTTACGCTTCGATCTTATTTTCTTCGCATTAATACGGCGCAATTTTAGTGTTGGTGAATGCTGACGGTGATATGGCATTGGTGCTATTTAACATGGTTTTACGCCCCGCCACAACTCGGAGTAATTAATACTAGTTAACTTTAAAATAAATGCAAACTTAATTTATTAATACGAAGGAGCAATTCGCCACATAAATAATCAACACGGTCATTCTTAGACAAATCAATATGAATATTTGTGGAAATAATGATAGAACCATTTATACGTCCCTGATATAAAAATAAATAAGAGTTAATTGCCATTTTAGTCCCTGTGGTTTGAAGCATTTTGTCAGTTTAGTTCAAAGGTTTCATTTTTTATATCTGGATCCGTCGTTGCCATTTTAGTCCAACTGACTTAACCCCATCCATGCTTCTCAGTTACTCAAGGGGTATTTTTGTCATTTTGTCTATAAAACAAATTATTAATAAATATAAAAAATACACAGATCCACAATTTTTAATAAATATAACAAATATACAGATCCACAATTTTCACCACCATCTGAGATTCACCAAGTCTCACAACCATCGACCACAACCATCTTATAACAACACCCTTCACCCACCGCTAACCACCATCTCATAACACCACCGTTCACCAACATCAAAATCAAACCCAAATTCAAACCAAATATCAAAATCAGACCCAAAATCAAACCACCGCTGATCTTGGATGCCCTTAGTCTGTCACCACCGGCACCACTAGATCGTTTCTTGGAACTCACCAGAACAACCACAATCGCTGAAAAAATTGCTCAGCTATTTCCAAAAGATTGCTCAGCTATTTCAAACCCAGTTAACACAACCACCACACCACTGCCACCTATCTCCACCCCTCACCAACCTCCGTGCCCCACCGTCACCAACCACCACAACACCAAACCCTAACCCTCTTCCTTTTACTATCTGTTACCACCCAACACCAACACCTCACCATTATCACCACCACACCATTGCCACCCATCTCCACCCCTCTAAAAAACAACCACCATAACAACCACCCATCTCCACCTCTCTGAAACACATCCACCACAGCACTACCACCCATATCCGCCCCTCACCAACCACCATTCACCACCACAACCATCGTGCCCCGCCGTCATCAACCACCACAACACCAACACCGCTGTCTCGCTAATCAAAAGAGAACCAAGAAAAGAAAGAGAGAAATAAAGATAGAGAGAGAACCGTTTACCACCACCATTATCTTTCCGATCTATTCCGATCTGGCGGTTTCGAAGAGAGGGAGAGACCTAGCCGCCGCCGCCCTTGTTGTCTTCCTGAATTGTTCTGGCGGTTCCGATCTGTTCCGATTTGTTGTCTTACTGAATTGTTCCGGCAGGGGTGGTAGTGGTGGAGGTATGCCAACGGCCGGTGAAGGTGGAGGTGGAGGTGGAGGTTGAGATGGAGGTGATGGTGTTAGTAGCTATATCAGAGAGGGGTAGAAGGGGGAGGGTGGGTGTTGGGTTTTATAACCAGATATATGGTTTTATATAAAAACCCAAAAAGAGTTAAAAGAACAAAAATAAACCTTTAATTAACATAATAGACAAAATGACAAAAATACCTCTTGAATAACTGAGAAGCATGGATGGGGTTAAGTCAGTTGGATCAAATTGGCAACAGCGAAACCTTTTTGGAGCCAGATGTTAAAAATGAAACATTTGGACTAAACTGGTAAAATGACCTAAACCACAGGGACTAAAATGGCAATAAAAAATGGTGAACCGGTGAACACTCTTAAAAAAGTGAAGAACCAGGGGAGGGTCCGGGGAACACTAAAAAAGTGAAGAACCGGGGAACACTAAAAAAGTGAAGAACAGAGAAACAATAAAAAAATGAGGAACCGGTGAACACTCTTAAAAATTATACTTAACATGTTAAAAATTAGTTTTTCTAAATTTTTTTTGATGCTTTTTCTTAAAAATACATGTAGAAACATTTTTAATAAAAAAATCAAAAACAAAAAATATATAAAAAATTTAAAAACAGCTAAAAAATATATATCTTATAAAATTAACTTAACATGTTAAAAATCAATTTTTAAGAGTTATTGGACTTTATCACCCCTAACTATTGGTTATTGGCTGCTGCCACCCCCAACTATCACTTTGACGCTCGCCGCCCCCAACTTAACACTTAATTTGTTCTGTCACCACGTCGTTAACTGATCACTAACTTTTGATCTTGTTACTATACTTTTTGGGTTTCCTAAGATCCCTATGACACCCCCAAAAGTATAGTAACAAGATCAAAAGTTAGTGATCAGTTAACAATGTGATGACAGAACACACTAGGTGTTAAGTTGGGGGTGACGGGGGTCAAAGTGATAATTGGGGTGGCAACGGACAATAGCCAATAGTTAGGGGTGATAAAATCCAATAACCCTTTTCTTAAAAACCTTTTTAGCTTTTTTTTTCTTATAAAAATGGGTAGAAACTATTCGAATAAAAAATAATTTTTTGTAAAAAATAAATTAGCCTTTTTTTAACTGTTTTATTTTTATTTTTATTTTTTTATTCTTTTTATTAAAAATTCTTCTACAAGTATTTATAAGAAGAAACGCCGAAAAAAAATTTAAAAATTGATTTTTAACATGTTAAGTTAAATTTTTAAGAGTGTTTCCCGGTTTCCCACTTTTTTAGTGTTCCCCAATAAATCTCACACTATGACACCATATATATATATATATATATATATATATATATATATATATATATATATATATATATATAGGAGGAGAATCATGAGAAAACTCTTTATTCTTAAGAAAACTCGATAAACCGATTGATATTTGTGTTGAACTTTTTCTGGAGGTTTACTTTTTAGTAGGGCAGTAAACGAACCGAACGTTCAGCGAACAGTTTGTGAACCGTTCGGCAGGAAGTTCGTTTATGTTCGTTTGATTAGCTTAACGAACGAACACGAACAAAAATTTCACCTGGTAGCTTAGCGAACGAACACGAACAAAGGTCTCGTTCGTTCGACTGCGTTCGTGAACGTTTGGTAATATGTTCCGTTAAGTTCGTGTTCGTTTAATTATATTTAAAAAATAATAAGTAATAAACATTTTATATAAACATATTGAAAACTTGAAACCCGATTTTTTTCTTTGTTAGCTTAAATTTGGAAATTCAAGACATTTTTTGGAATAATTATGTCTAAGTTAGTAAAACTTTGAATAATTATGTCTAAGTAATTCTGCATAATTATGTTTACGTTAGTTAAACTTGATTCCTCGTTTGATGGTTGTAGTAGACTTCTTGCATTTTGGTTTATCATTTAAAAGTTGTTTTAACTACTTATTTTTTATTTTCAAGTTAAATGTTCATTTACATTCGTTTTTATTCGTTTGTGTTCGAAACTAGTGTTTCGTGAACAACTTAATTTCCTTAACGAACGAACACGAACAGAAACTTATGTTCGGTATGCGTTCGTGAACGATTCGCGAACATGTTAATTTTCTTAGCGAACGAACACGAACATGGTCTTTTTCATGTTCGTTCGGTTCGATTACAACCCTACTTTTTACGGTTTAAGGTTTAATTTATATAGTTTATTGATTAGCTTTAAGGATTTAATTTTTAGCTTTTAGGGTTTAGAGTTTTGCTTTTAAGGTCAAGTTTTTTGGGGTCTAGAGCATTCGCATCCAACCTCCCAAATTATGGGGGGGGGGGTTATTTCATGAAAAGTGGGTGTAGGTGGTTGTAAGTGGAGAAGAGAGAAAATATTACTGTTCATCTGTAAATTTGAGGGGACAATATTCACCCCTTTAATTTTTTAATATATTTTGAAAGTGATTGTGACTAGAAAATAGAGAAAATGTAATGATAAAGGTAATAAAAAGTATTATTTAATTAAAAATGAGATAGAAAATATGGTGATTTTTAGTGTAATATAGAGTAAATTGAGGGATTGAATGTGAATGCTCTTAGAGATTATGATTTAGAGTTTTGGGTTTAGTAATAATTAGATAGAGTTTTCCTATAAAACAAATTTCTCATAATCCTTACCGTGTGTGTATATATACACACATACATATATGTGACGACTGGAAATTATTAGTGAAATAATGAAATATAAAATATTATTTAAAAATAAATAGTTATGGTTCATTTAAGTTATTTTTAATATATATACACACACTAGTGGAATACCCCGCGCTATGTAACATGAATTCTGTTAATATTGATTCGATTTATTATGGTAGCAGCCCTCATTATAGTGATCCAAAGAAAAAAAATCCAAAAAAATTAAAGTCGTAATATGCCTAAAATGATTTCAACACATTTTTTAAATGATCGAAAAACATAAAACGAATACCGGTACAAGTTCCGATATTGGTAACAATGTTGTCGGTCGGAATCGTTTGGTTCATCACGGTAGCAATACGGTATCGCCACTCGTATAGCTTACTCTATTTTGAATACAACTTCATTTTCAACAAAGCTTATAACAAAATGTCAAGAAAAAAAAATGAAAACAATTGCATATTATGTTTCCTAAAAAACTAATGAACGCAAGTTAAAAAGAGGAAGGATCTTTTGAGAAGAAATTTAATGTCAAAAAAAGGGCATAGTGGTAAAAGATTAAATAGTTTATAATTCTTCCTATTGATTATTTTATCTCTCATTAATTACGCAAAATTTATCCTACGCATATTAAAATTTATCGTACATATGTCCTACACTATCAACATTTATCCTACACTTTATCAAAAACATATAAAAAGGTGTCATTAACCTAAATTAGGTTGTCTTGAAAAAGTATATTAAAAAAAGACTTACAAGTTAAATTAGTTAGCTAATTTAAGAGAGTACACTAAATTAATTAAAATAGTAAATTTCCCTATATGCTCTTACAATATCATTAAGTACACATATTAAATAGAGAATTTCTATTGTTTAAAACATATTCTTTGTATTCTTAAATAATTTTCTTCTCATGAACCATCTACTATATATATATATATATATATATATATATATATAGGGTCAGGATTTAAAGAAAACGGTGGAAAGTGTGAGAACGGAGAGAACGCTTATGGATCGTCAGATCAAAACAATCCCGCGGTGGCATTTTCGTAAATAACATCAATTTTATTATCTGAGACGCGCTTCATTTAGGGTAAAAGGGTCTTTTACCGCTCAAATTCAAAACACCATCAAATGATAACACACCATTCAAAAAAATAAAATGCCATAAATTAGTGATAAAACGCGTTGGATATTACAGGAAGAGAAAACAACACAGTAACTTAATTTCAGTTATTAACATTTATTAGAAGAAATTCCCTCCTAAGTTTCACGCCAAAAACATCATTATATAAACGACGTAAAAACATCGCTTCCATAATCACTTCAATCTATCCATTTCTGCAAAAACATCTTTAACCAAAAACGCCAATTTAACCAAAACGCCAAAAATGGCAACAAACGTTTGGTGGAGATACACTATGGCAATTAGGCGATTCGTCCTGCGTTTTGACAACAGAAGGAGGGTGTATGTTAGGACGATCAAGACAATTTTGAAAATGGAAGAAGAGGTACATAGGGGTATCCTATCCCTTGGCATCGCTCTGGACAACGAATGCCATGAAACACATATGCTTATAAAAGCATTAACAAGGAAATTTGGACCAATTAAAGCAGATGTAAAGCCGGACCCTGTCATGACATCATGGCGTTTTGATGATGAAACTGACATGGTGACCGTTATATACGACAGCGGAGAGCAGGAACTTTACTGGCTTGAAAACATCATGACAAAGCAGGGGCTTGGTTTCGTGGAAGAATTGCATAACGCCACTTGTTTGAACACAGAAATAGACTCAAAATTGGAGTTAATGCAAAACATGTTTAAGTGTTCAGAATCTTCAGGAACAAGAAACCGATGAAGGTGAAGGTGATGACATGGATGAAGATCCAGATGAGGACTCCGAGGAAGAAGATGACGCAAGTGATGGATACTTTTCGGATAAAGTACCTTCTGACAAAGGATTTTAATTTTTTTTTCTTCTGTGTAATCTTCTTTTTTAAGATAATTAAATGATATATTTCTCTATTTATTTGCAAAACGCCAAAAAAAATACTAAAAAGGGTTATTGCTTACAAAACGTTAGAGATAACAAAAAATATTTTTCCTGCTTAATATTTTATTTTCTCCGTTATTGTATTTTGTCATCTTGGTTTGCATAACGCCATTTAAAAAAAAGGCCAAACTTGGAAGATGGGACGTCTATCACCTATAAACTGATAAAGGTGATCAAAACAGTAAATACAAACAGTAACTGAAAAGACGGTTACTTTATTACTATCATTTATTATAATGAAAAAAATCCTGCCTAAACTACGCGCCAAAAAACTCCTATGAGTGAGGGGTCTATACACAATGAATTGATCACACCTAGAAAAACAAATGCCATATCCTCTAGAAACCACTCACTTTAAAACGCCAAAAAATGTTAGTTTAATAACCACAGATGGAAAAGCTTTCACTGAATGGATTCTTCTTCTGAGAAGGTTATTTCAATAATCTTTTGCTGAATGAGATGGACAAATATTCAAGAAAAAGAGACTGATGACAGTGATATGCCGTCATGTGAGCTTTGTTCTTGATGAATATCGGCATGGAATAAAGGGATCAACACAAGTGTAAAATGTTATTTTGGACTCCCATTATTATAAATAACATCAAGCAAGAGTTGATTTTCAATGACATGCCACCAAACAAGAATATCACACCAAAACACAGGATGCCACTAAGCAGCTTCGTCTGAAAAAGACGGGGTTTATGTAGGAAAGTTGGCATCTAGCAAAAGTATTCAAAAGGTTCAAAACGCCAAAACAAATTCAAGAAGAAGAGGCTGATAACAGTGAAGATTCGGAAGAGAAATTAGATTACCGTTTTTAATTTTTTTTTTATTTTCATTTTATATTGTTTCGTTATCAAGTTATCTGTTGTTTTGTTATCTAATTCCCTATAAATAAAATACATTATTTTATAAAACGCCAAAAATTACAAACAGCAAAACGCTAGTAGTATGAAAACTGTGAGAACGGGTGCTGGCAAAGCACATTGTCAAATGTATTAAACGCCAAAAAATTCACTAAACACCATAAAAAACATTTGGTCTTATTGTAATCTTATGAAAATATTAATGACTCGTAGTGAATTATTATACAACGCCACAAAACGCCAAAAAAATTGACCAGAAAACGCTATAACGCCAAAAAATTAGCTATGTGACACAAAAACAATTAATTCAACGCCAAAAAGTTTAATAAATACAATTAACGCCAAAATAATCTTAGACGCCAGAAAATGTTATAGCGCGTTGGGAAAATAAAAGAAGATTAAAAAAGACAAAAAAACCCCTCGGACCCTGATCATGTCCCGCGTCACCTATTGGCCAGAATGCGTTCTCACCGTTCTCACACTTTTAGGCGTTTCTCCTGATCCCATTTATATATATATATATATAGGGTCGGGATTTAGAGAAAACGATAGAAAGTGTGAGAACGGTGAGAACGCTTAACGATAGTCCGATCAAAACAATCTATGGACTAGATTGGCGCGGTGGCGTTTTCGTAAATAACATCAATTTTATTACGTGGACGCGCTTCATTAAGGGTAAAAGAGTCTTTTGACTACTCAACACAAAACACCAAATCATGAAATAAAACGCCAAAAACAAAAATCACAGACCATTCTAAGTAAAACACCATTAAATATAAAACGCCAAACTTAATTAGAGTAAAATCTCGCCTAAAAAACCGCCAAAAAAATCCTATATATACACCATCTCAGAGCTTCAGTTAAAAACACACACAAAAACCAAACGCCATATTTCATATAATCCATTCGCTTTAGAAACGCTAAAAAACCCAAACATCAAATATCTTCAACCCCAAAAACGCTTTTTTGAAATTTAGTTTTGCTGTCAGTAAGATTTCGCTCAATGAAATAGACAAAATCCTAAAGTGAGGATATAGTCCATTTCATTGAGTAAAATCTCATTGACTTATCCTAAACTTCCATCAAATTTATAACGCCAAAACATACAAAAACATTATTGTGGTTTGTTGTCAATAAAGTTTAGCTGTATGGGGTGGACAACATTGTCAGTTATCTTTCTTAACCGAGGATTAACAATCTTGTCCATCTCATACAGCAAAACATTATTGATTTTAGCATGATCAAAATTTGAGGTTTAAGGTGATCTTATTTCGTGGCATTCTTTTTATCGGTAAGACGTCAAAAAAGTTAAAAAAAAATCAAACATCGTTGATTGTAAAAATTCAAGATTGTTGGCTGAAGGATATAAACTCAATAATATTTTGCTGCATGAGATGGACAAATATTCAAGAAAAAGATGCTGATGTGAGACTGTGTGCTTCCAAACAGCAACACAAAAATCTACTTGAAAAACAAAAAAAAAAAAACAAAACGAATCATACGAAAGTCGAACCAGCCAGTTAACGTGATTCAGAAAAGAGAAAAAAGAGACTGGAGACAGAGAAGATTTGGAAGATCAATTGTTTATGTATTCTTTTTTTTATTTTCCTTTTCAGTTAATTGTTATATAATAAAAACGCCATATATAATAAAAACGTCAAAACAACCAAAATGCTTGTTTAAAACGATATCATCCAGTTAAACGCCACCAAAAACTGCCAAACTTTAATAAAATTACTTTGAAAAATTATTATAAACAACCCAAAAAAATAAAATAAAATAAAATAAAATAAAAAGCAAACTTGAAAATGTAACTAGAAACAATAAATACAAAATCATTAAATACTGAAGAATCTAAAACGCCAAACTTGAAAGATGGGACGTGTTACAGACTTCAGAGATAAAGCTTATCAAAAACATTAATTACAAAACAGTAACTGAAAAGACAAATACTTTATTATAATAATGCACCGCCTAATTTAGGCGCTAAAAAGACATCCTATAAAATGATGCATCTCAGCAACTTCCATTTGATCAAACCAAAAAAACAAACGCCAATACTACTAAATACCACCCACTGTAAAACGCCAACAAATAAACTGAATGAATTGTTATCAGAGGGAAGTGCCTCAGAAAGATTTTGCTAAATGAGAGGGACAAAATTTCAGGAAAAAGATACTGATACGAGTCATATGGCATTTTGTATTTTTTGTTATTGAAGAAGGTTTGGATAAGGAGAAGAGGTCAATGACACTGAAGAGTGGGTTCACTATAAAGATGAAGATCCAGATAAAGAAAAAGTGAAAAACCCACTCACACGCCATAGATCTATGTCCCCAAACATCCACAAAAAAAGACAGTTCAACAGACGAGCAGGCAAAAAAAATCAAACCCATGGGTTTGTTAAGTTTTACATAAAACGCCATATATTTTGATGACAATTCTTGTACTATTAAAGAAGAGAGAGACTGATAACACTGAAGATTGGGAAAAGAGATCCGATTAGGATTTTTAATTTATTTCCTTCCCTTGTATTTTTTTTCCCGTGGTTGAAATATAATTTAACAATAGTAAAACGCCAAGATACCACAAACGCCAAAATGTTTATTAAAAATAACAGATCAATAGACCAACTTATTTAAACGCCTTGGAAAACACCATTCAAATAGATTTCCTACCCCCTGGGTTCTAATGGCATACGATGTGAATAACGCCATAAACGCCAAAATGTTGATACAATGGACCCATTAAAACGCCATTAGTTATTGAATTTGGTTAACGCCAAAAATCTCAAAAACCAAAAATTAAAACAACATTGGGAAAAAGCGGAACAGGAAAAGCAGAAGATGAAAGGACAAAAAAGCCCCTCCGCTCTTTTCTAAGCGGCGTGACACGTGTTAGGCCAGGAAGCGTTCTCACCGTTCTCACACTTTTGATCGTTTTCTCCCGATCCCGTCTATATATATAGGGTCAGGATTTAGAGAAAACGGTAGAAAGTGTGAGAACAGTGAGAACGCTTATGGATCGTCCGATCAAAAAAATCTATGGACTAGATTGGCGTGGTGGCATTTTTGTAAATAACATCACTTTTATTACGTGGACGTGCTTCATTAAGGGTAAAAAAGGTAAAACACCGTTTCTCACATAAAACGCCATTGAAAAATAAAACGCCAAATAAATACAACACGCCAATTTTATCACTGCGTACTTTTTTCTGTGTTTTTATTTAAGCTCTCTGGCTACGAAAACGCCACAAAATATGAAACGCCATAATATATAACGCCAAACCTTACATCCGGATAAATGTTAATTACATTTTTTGTTATAAAAAAAATATCCCGCCTAAACTACGGCCCAAAAAAATTCTATAAATAGAAATGTCTCACCACCTTTCGTTTATCACACCAAAAAAACACACAAAAAACACAGTGGTTGCTAAAAAAATACAACTCAATGTAAAACGCCAAAAAATACAACGATGGCAAACATCTTTTCTTTGATACTCAGTAATGTTCTGCATGAAGTTTCGCTGAATGATTTATTACGTGAGTGTAGTAAGATTTTGCTGCATGAGATGGACAAAATTGAAAAAAGATGGACTGATGACACCCATATGTCATTCTGTCATCTTTGTTCTTGAAGAAGGTTTGGATGATAAGAAGAGACCTATACCAGTGTAAGTGCTACTTTGGTCTTGATGATTATAATGAAGACGACGGGAAGATAGCATCCACCCACAAAGGGTTGATCTATATCTCCAACATCCACAAATACACTTCAACACATGAACAAAGAAAATAAACAACGGCAAACCCAAAATGCCATTTATTGGTCACAATTCTTGTAGTTTCAAAAGAAAAAAGAGACTGATGATACTGAAGATTTAAATCCTAAATTGCTTCTACTTTGTTTTTTTTAATTTTCTTTATCTGTTGTTTGTTTTGTAATTTCAGTTAATAAACAACAAAAGTATATTAATACTATAATGAAAAATATAATAAAACGCCAAAATGAGCAAATGCTTGTAAAACGCCATCATGCCATAAAAACGCCACCAAAAAACTATCAAACTATAATAAAATTACTTTGAACAACTACTATTATAAAAAAAAACGTGAAACAATGTTCAAAGAATATAAAACAAAAAAAGTCCAATTATTATCTAACCGCCATTAAAAAACAAAACGTCATAATTACAGCCGTCAAGATTTGACTTGTTACACCATAAAAACAGTTGAGTCTGAAAACAAAACACGGTAAACTGCAAAAAACAGTAAAATGAAACGACGGAAAACATAATTACTAACATTTATTATATTAAAAGCAAAATTCTTGGGGAATTAAATTTATTTATCTTTTTCAAAACGCCATAATTACCTGTCATGAGCGGGAAAAAAGTCAATATAAAAAAAGACTATGAGAACACAAGCTCAAACACGCCAAAAAAATTGACTAAAACGCCACATATTGTCCAAAACGCCAAAAACTTTAAAAATGGCTAAGGTTATTGCATGGAGGTTTGAAAGGAAAGAGAAACGATTCATCATAAAGTTCTCTGGTAGGAGAAGGGTAAAGGTAAGGACAATCAAAGCCATGCTTGGAATGAATGAAAAAGTTCAAAAGGATATCCTGGCCCTTGGGGTTCCAATGGACAACGATTGTGAAAGAACCAGAACTGTAATAAAAAGACTTAAGAGAAAATTTCCGGCAGAAGATGATGAAGATGATGATGATATTGACGATACTCCTATACCAAATCTTAGCAGTTGGGTGATGCATGAGAAAGAAGGAACGCTTGAAGTGACTTATAAAAACGGTGTGCAATATTTAAGGCCAATGGAAGAAATATTGAAGGCAGGGTTGCTATCTATTATAGAACAACTCTGTGATTTAGCACCTTCAAACGATCCAAAATCCAAGGATGCAGTGATATTCAAGAATAGGTTGCAGCAAAGAAGAGGCGGGCTAATGGCGTTATACGCAAATATGAAATTTGATGATGAAAAATATAAAGAAAGTGATGAACAAAGCGATGGGTACATCTCTGATGTAATCCCACCTACGAGAGATTATTAGTTTATTTTGATTTCGTATTATTGTAATTTTATAAAATATTAATCTATGGTAATCAATTATTAACAAAAAGATACAAAACGCCAAAAAATGACATGGAAAAAGCCGTAACGCCAAAAAAATTAACTATGTGACACAAAAAGAATCAATTCAACGAGAAGAAATCTGGGAAAAACAGTAAAACGCCAAATAATTAATAATTCTAGATAACACCAAAATTATCTTGCACGTGAAAAATAAAGCAGCATGTCAAACGCGAAAATATGGAAAGTAGAAGAATACTAAAAAGATAAAAAAACCCCTAAGACCCTGATCATGCCCCGCTCCACGTGTTGAGCCAGAATGCGTTCTCACCGTTCTCACACTTTTTGTCGTTTTCTCCTGAACCTGTTTCTCTCTCTCTCTCTATATATATATATATATATAGGGTAGGGATATGGTAATAAGTGTCTAAAATGTAAGAAGGGTAAGAAGTGTTTTAAACCATTGGATATTTGATCTAATGGTTGAGATCAATAGGGTATAAAAATGTAAATTGTGTTTTAATTAGAAGGACCTTATGTAAAATTGAAGGGCAATAGTGTCTTTGTCAATGTTTCAAATATGGTAACCGTATCCTACACAACCAAAAACACCTACATTCACTCCTTTTTCCTTAAAAATCGGAATTAATAATCAATATCTAAATCTAAATCGGAAGCCTCTGTGTTTTATATAAGATTCAAGGCGTGGGGTTTTACGTTTAGAAGAACTGTAATCAGATTCATGGTGTGGTATTTTAAAACATCTGGATAAATTGACTATGATTCAAGTCATGGTGTTTTATCTGGAATCCAGAAAACACCATGACTTGAATCATAGTATTTTATCTGGAGACATTGTTCAATACAAAACATGACTATGATTCAATACAAAACATTCCCAGATTTTAAAACACCATGACTATGATTCAAGTCATGGTGTTTTATCTGGACAATCAATACAAAACATTCCCAGATTTTAAAACACCATGACTATGATTCAAGTCATGGTGTTTTATCTGGAGACATTGTTCATGGCGTGGTGTTTTAAACATCTGGAGACATTGACTATGATTCAAGTCATGGTGTTTTATCTGGAATTCAAGTCAGATAAAACACCATGACTTGAATCATAGTCAATGTCTCCAGATGTTTAAAACACCACGCCATGAACAATGTCTCCAGATGTTTAAAATACCACGCCATGAACAATGTCTCCAGATAAAACACCATGACTTGAATCATAGTCAACGTCTCCAGATGTTTAAAACACCACGCCATGAACAATGTCTCCAGATGTTTAAAACACCACGCGATGAACAATGTCTCCATATAAAACACCATGACTTGAATCATAGTCAATGTCTCCAGATTTTTAAAACACCACGCCATGAACATGTATCCAGATGTTTAAAACACCACGACATGAACAATGTATGATTAAAAGATGTTGCGATTAAAAGATGATGAAGAATATAAAACAATCAAATGTATAATGTTTCCTAAAATTTCTCCTAATTCAAAGTTCGATTCAAACCCTAAAAAACTCTTCGCCAGTTTTTTTTTTTTGGTAGTTATTCTTGGAAATCAATTAAATGATAAAAATGTCAAATTACTAATATACCCTTTTGAATTAATTAGGATAAAGGACACTTGTCATTACCAAATTATTTCTCACACTTCTCACAAAAGTCCCACTTTTTACAGGATCCTCTACCTATATATATATATATATATATATATATATATATATATATATATATATATATATACACGGTAAGGTTCATGCGAGAACCACCTTTATTGCGAGAACCGCGAGAACGAATGTGAACACAACCTAAAATGCTAAAAACTAAACCCCCAAAAATCGTAAAAAAAAAACACACCAAATTTTTTTTAATATTTTTTTACATTAAAATCGGTACTTTTAGTAGCAAAAAAAAAATTAAAAAAAAAATTGGCTACTAAAAGTAGCGATTTTTTTATAAAAAATATTAAAAAAAATTGTGTTTTTAGCTATTTTTTAGTATTTTTGGTTGTGTTCAGCTTTATTGCGAGAATCGCAAGAACCAATGTGAACACAACAAAATAAACCCACTATACCACCATAAACCTAAAAAAACCTAACCCCCCCCCCTCCCCCTCCCCCTACCCAAGCTAATACTAAAAACTAAACCCCCAAAAAACCTAAAAAATCTTAAAAAATATAAAAAAACACACAAAAAAATTTTAATATTTTTTTATTTAGGAAAATTGGAAATAAATAATCCCAAATTTCTCAATTTGGCCGATAATAATCTCAAGTCAGTTATTAGCCGATAATAATCCGAACTATTAAATTTTTTTGTAAAATAGTCCTCCGTTAAAATAGCTTAACGGAGTTAAGTTTTTTTCCGAATTATAAACCGATGTTTTAGGGCTTTTAATCAGAACAAGGATACGAGTCGATTGATGTAAAACTTACCTCAAAATACTGCCCTCAACCCACGAAAACGGTGCTTCAATTCGGGTGTTTAAATTCCAATTAACAAAAAGCAAGCCATTTCAAGCACTTTACATCAATCGACTTGTATCCTCGTTCTGATCAAAAGCCCTAAAACATCGGTTTGTAATTCGGAAAAAAACTTAACTTCGTTAAGCAATTTTAACGGCGAACTATCTTAGAAAAAATGACCAGTTTAGATTATTATCGGCTAATAACTGACTTGGGATTATTATCGGTCAAAGTTAAAAAGGTGGGATTATTTATTTCTTATTTGCCTCAACTCCGTTAAGCCAAAAAAAAAATTTAATAACGAAAAGTAGCGATTTTTTCATAAAAAAAATATTTAAAAAATGTGTTTTTTAGATTTTTAGGTATTTTTGGTTGTGTTCACATTGGTTCTCGCGGTTCTCGCAATAAAGGGTGGTTCCTAACGGATCATTTTCCTATATATATATATATATATATATCAAAATTTATCATTCGCCGTAAATTAGGTTTGTTTAATTTAGTTAGCTAATTTAAGAAGATATGATAAATTAATTCACTGTGTAAATTTACCATTTTGCCCTTATAACAAAATTAAATACAAAAATATCAGATGGACCATTTCTATTGGTTTAAACAAACTAATTACAATATTTTTTTTTATTTGAACCCTCCACTATATATATATACAGAGAAATATTAAAACAGAAAACCTATTTGAGTTGAGCAAACTCATAAAAACCATACGTAACAAAAACTATTTTTTTATAAAAGAAAAGTTATGGGATGTAATATAAATAATTTTTAATAATTTTAGAAGTTTGAAAAAGGTATCTGTTATTGAGACGTGGGAGTCCAATTTGACATGTTAATGTATAATAAACAATTATATTTACTAATTTCACATATAATTAAATCCCATAGTCGGAAATAGTGCGAAGTAGTTGTGATACTTCCATGTTTTTTTTTAATTTAGTATATTCTATTTTTAAATCGTTAATTTCGCTAATATACGTCTTTAGCCCTTTTATTTTTAAAAAAGATTGCTTTTTATTGGTTAACTAGGGTTAAGAACCGCCCGCGTTGCGGCGCGGGTAGATCGTAAACATTGAATGGATTAGTCCAGACGTTATATAATACATTAACCATATGAAAACACACATTTCGACGTATCCAAGTGAGCTCAATGTAACCTGTATAAGCATTGTGATTGGATCAAACGTAAAGTAAATCAAATTCATATCGAACAATCATAACATATTATATTTGACCCAACTCATACACAAAAAACGAAACGGGTATGAAGGAAAATATGCACATGTAATCGAAAGGGATTAATTAGAGCTTTTGAAAAAATGGGAGAAAAAGAAACCATAATTTGACTCCACTCGGTTCGAAATAAACTTTACGAAACATACATAAAATAAAAACGAAAACATATCATATTTGACCTGAATCATTTCCCGAAAAGTTTACATCAAAACATAAAACAACTTGAATTTATACCAAAACGTACATAACAATATGCACGTAAAAATGGTTTCTTTAAACGAAAACGTATTATATTTGATCTGACTCGTCTATAAAAAAAGTTTACATCGGAATATAGAACAAATCATATTTATACATACCCGTACATAAAATATGCACGTAAAAAATAGTTTTTAAGTAAAGGAAGTACAGAGGTAAACCGAAACAAAATATGAGTAAAAAATTTAATAGGTTAAAAACGTTCGTAAAACCGTGCCAAGTACTACCAATGCCATAACGACATCGACTCTCAACATCGTAAAAATAAAATAGATAAAATGGTAAAATTACACTAAACCAAAAGAAGACTAAAATCTTTGAACCACGTACACCCGTTACAGTGTGTTAATGCGAAGAAATTAACCAGAAACGTAAAACGTAGAAAATAATAACTTAGTCGATCTAGGACTTGCCCGTTGCGGCGAACTTTTCAAAGGGGAAAAAATGGACGCGTTGCGATGGGTCTGTTAAATATGAAAAAATAGAGCAAAAAACGTTAAACCTCACATGCACGCTACGACATGTTAACTCGCAAAATTCAGAACGAAACGTAAAACGAAAAACTTGCGAAAGATAAAAAGTATGGGGGACCAAAGTTGTAAATAATAAAGTGTTGTGTTAAATTATAAAAGATGGAAAACTTTGGGTTAAAAGTAAAAAAAAAAATAAAAGGGGTCAAAATATAAAATATGAAATGTTTGGGTTAAAAGTGAAAAATCAAGTTTTTTTTGAAACACTCCCCAAACACATGTTACAACTCATCTAAACAAAATATAGTTGCTTATTTATAGTGGAATAATTTGTGTAAATGCATGTTTAGTCCTTCTGGTTTAACTTTAGTAGTATATATGTTTAGTCATTTTATTTTTCTTTATTTTAGTATTTCATCTTTTGGCATTTTCTCCTAGCTACCATGAACTACCAACTTGGGAGAATAGTGACTGTTTGCTATTTGAGGACAAACGCTGCTACTTCTGGACTTTAATAAAGTTACTTTACAATTCCTAAATTTAGTTAAAAAAATCTTTGCGTTCGTATTTTTATCTACGTCTCGATGTAACTTTTATTGTGATTGTGTTATGAGTAGTATTTACAAGTATGCGAAACACAGTCGTACATCTTATCAAATTGAGAAATATTTGGCTTACCACCCCGCAACATGGATGAGGCATAAACCTGGTTTCAACAGTTACAAGTTTTTAATCTTGTGAATAAACAAGACAATGAGTAGTTTTGAAATAGGGTGTTAATATTCACACAAGCCTTCCCTCTATCCTTCTTAATATATAAGATAGAGTGAAAAGAATGTGAGAATAAGATTTTTAGGATATGGAAATAAATGAGCCTTTATATAAGGACCACTGGTTGTAGCATAATTACTTAATATTTCTCTTTTTTCTCTTTTATTTTTGTCGTTTTTTTTTTCTTTTTGTACCCTTAATATTCAACGTATCGTTTATACCCCTCAGCTTTGTATAAACTTTGTAAAATGTTATTTTGACCCTTTTGAGTTTTACGTTCTAATTTTTATATACGTGGGTCAAAAATAATACGTTTTCATGCTTATTTTTATGTATGTTTTCGGTTGGCCTACATTTTGTCAACATTTTCCGTGCTTACTTTTTGTATGTTTTTTTGACAATTTACATTTTTTCCATACATAACACGTTATCATTAGGTGGTACGAATTCAAATTACTTTAAGTTTTAACGCCGCTAGACTCGGTACCATTCTTTAACATTAAAAACACAAATTTCTTACATGTTTTTAGTACCTTTCAATATAGATCCAAGTTGGTTTACGTTTTGACTTAAATGATTCGAGATAGGTCAAATATAAGACTTTTTCACTAGGCAGTCCGATTACATTTTAACGTAAATTTTTCTCAGCAATACGTCAGGTCAAATATAATACGTTTTTGTGTCTATTTTATGTATGTTTTTAGTTAGTCTACGATTTGACATGCGTTTTGTTCGAAAACAACTTAGGTTAGATATTTAACGTTACAAATTTGATCGAGTTATTTTAAATTTTGATGCCACCACAACTCGTTGTAGATCAAAATACTAGTTGATTCATATGTTATGAAAACTAAATTATATATATTATCTTTGAGGAAAGGAATCCGTTATTGAGACTTGGGAGTCCAATTTGGCATGTTAATGTATAATAAAAATTATAAAACAAATTATTACTATATATTACTATATATTATTATTATTATTATTATATATTACTATATATTACTATATATTAATAAACAAATTGAAATAAATAATGATTTTAATATTAAAATAATATATAAATTTTTTAATACTTTTATTATTTTAATGAATTGAAATATAATAATGATTTTAATATTAAAATAATATATAGTTTTTGAATACTTTTATTATTTTAATATTATAATAATAGTTATTTTCTTTACTTTTTAACTTTAATCATTGTTTTAATATCAGGGGTTGGGATATGATTGGTGTCAACCGGTATCGAATCAGTATTGGTATCGAAAATACCGGTACAGTCCTGTTCGGTATCAGTACATGAAGGTAAAAACCGACACTAATACAGAAAACGCCAAAAGTTGGTGCCAAATTGATATTGAAAATCTTTTGGTTCGGGAAATTCAGTGCGGCTACCCGGTACCATTTGCTCATCCCTGATCACGGTTACCGTACGAACAACGATATCGTACAACTTTTTTTGTTGATTTTCTTCAACTTTTAATTTTTTCTTTTTTAGTTTCAGGGGTAGGGATGAGCTCGGTGCCAACCGATACAGAATCTTTACTAATACCGAAAATACCGGTTACGGTACCAGTATATGAAGATAAAAAACGGTAGTGGACCGGTACCAGGAACGTCAAAAGTCGGTACCGAATTGGTACTTAAAATCTTTCGGTTCGGCAAATTTGGTACCGATACCCAGAACAATTTGCTCATCTCTGACCACGGGTTTCATACGAACAACATCGTTACCATACAAACTTTTTGGTTGATTTTCTTTCGGTTATCTTTTAGTGTTTTTTTCTACATTTTCTTTTTTATTCTTGTCAGCAGTTCTGTTCACAACACACTCGTAGTGATTTCAAAACACATGTAAACACAGAGTAAATAATAAAAAAAATTCGCCGTAACGCGGCGAACTTCTTCAAACCTAGTTTAATTAATTATAAGTTTCTACTCTTGTGTATAAATAACACAATTTTAAAATACAGAGAACCATTGGTTGTAGCCTAATCTATATATATATATATATATATATATATATATATATATATATATATTCAATATTATATAATAAAACAAGTTATATATATGCAAGATACGTGTCATTTATTGGAGTTATCTATTTTCTCGCTTCTATCTCCTACTTAATTTAGATACTTATTTCGTTAAATAAAGATATTATTACATCATAAAATAAATGAATTTAATATGAATAAAGTTATTATCTAAAATATACTTATTAAAAGGTATGTTTTATTTCAAAAACATTATTAAACCTTTTTATTGACGTGTTCTACCCTCAAAATATATACAAAACAGTTAAAAGAGGGGTTTATTGACACTCACCTTTGGGTGCGTATTTTTAAATAGCGCAATCCCAGTGATTGATTTCTACACGTCCTAACATATATATATAGGAACGATTTTAAATCAACATACATAGCACAAAATCCTAAGTTTCTCCGTTTCTTAGAATTATCACATAACTTTGAGATTTTCTCGAAAAGTTATCATTTTTTATTATGTTGGCTCGTTAATATATATATATATATAGGGGACCGCTAGAATGAGAACCACCTCGAGTTGTAAGAACCGCGAGAACCACACCGTACGGGGCGAGGTGGACCAAATTTTTTTTTCAAAAACGTAGATGCATGTATTATAAACACATTCGTAAAAAAAAATTTAAAAAATGCCGTGCGCGTAGTTTTTTACACCACAAGTTTGTGGTTTACGAGTTCCGTAAATTTACGGAACTCGTAAACCACAAACTTGTGGTGTAAAAAACTACACGCACGGCATTTTTTTAAAAAAAAAATTTACGAATGTGTTTATAATACATGCATCTACGTTTTTGAAAAAAAATTTGGTCCACCTAGCCCCGGATCAAGTAGTTCTCGCGGTTCTTACAACTCGAGGTGGTTCTCATTCTAGCAGCCCCCTATATATATATATTTATGATTTTGCGACTTGAACGATTTGATTTTATTGGTGACCATTATTGTGTAAATCCGTTAACTCTCCCGTTTATACGCAATATATCTACGATTTGCGCGTCGCAATATATATACATAAACGTTCACATAATTTAACACCGACACACGCAAGATCTTGTTAACTTATCTATGTTGTCATTTTTAAAGCAAATATACATAAAATATCTTTTATGCATCAAATTTCATGCTCGAAAATCAAGTTTCACGTTTAACGCAATTTTTTACCGTTTCTACTACACAAAACGTACAAACATACATGCGTAAGCTAGATTTCTAATATCATGTTGAAAACTTAACATAGTTTCACATTCTCATATTTAAATCACATAACACATTTTAACACATAAGGTTCACCCAAAATTTTACCTATACTAGTGTATATTGAAAAATGCGTATTTTAGCGATTCGGTAACGGTTTCGGGCGTCGGAAGTCACGTATGACCAACCAAACACCAAGTAAACTTAAAATTAGTTAAAATACTTATTTTTAAACTAAAAATATCAGTTTACTTACTGATCTAAATCAGTTTTATAAAAATCACTCGAAAAGCCGATTTTTGACTGTTTTAACGCATAGTTTTGCGTTAAACGTTTCTATAATCATCCCAACTCGAAATGACTTGATATTTTAACACAATACATGTTATTTACTGATTAAAATGATGGTTATAATCAGATTAGTTCAGTTTTTGAATAAGTCACATAAATCATGCGATTTCACGTATTTTACAACTTAACACAATACATGTTATTTACTGATTAAAATGATTAAAATGATGGTTATAATCAGATTAGTTCAGTTTTATACCATTTTAACACTTCAAATAATTATATTTTTAGTGTTTAGAGTCTGATTAAATATCATCTTCATCATACCATACATAAATCATCATTTCATGAACATTCATCCACATGCATGCTTAAGTACAAGCATCCAATGCATTGAAATCATATCATCATCATCAACATGCATGAACTAAATTATATCTATCATGTATTTAACTCATGTTTAAACATTCAAGAACATCATAATCTTCATATGATAAACATCTTATCATGTTAACATAAATCTAAGACATTCATATATTTATGTACATATAATAAAACCCACATGCATGTGTACATATACATACAAGAATTCTTTTTTACATGACCATCCTTAATCATAGAACTTATTAATAAATCATTCTTTGATCATGCATGCATCAAGTTTTTCATATATCACATCATTAAAATCAACTAACATTAAAACTAAATCTCTAATCCACACACACTAAAATTTTCGGCCATAACAACATACTCACAAGTTCCATTTTATATTTTGTATAAAAACCCATTTATTTTAGTTTTAAGTTTGTGAAATATTCCAAGAATCAAGAGAAACCTTCCAACATCATAAACATTACCAAGAATCAAGAGTATGATTTAAACATAAATTTTATACCTACAAGATTATTGGTGGGTTTTGATAAGATGTGATGTTATGGAGCTTGTTTCCTCTTAGAATCGCCTTGGAAACCTTCTTGGTTCTTCAAAACAACTAAGAAACTTCTTGAAATGAGCTTTAATCATCAAGGGATCTTTAAATTTTGAAAATTAAAGGATGAATGTGGGTGTTCGGCCGAAAGAGAGAAGAAGGAGAGAGAGTGAAGTTGTGTGGCATTAGATTTGAGAATTGGAAGTGTATAGAAGGTGCACTAATCATGATTTGTGTTTTCTAGGCCAACACTTGGCAAATAAGAAAGGGAAAGACAAGGAGGTGGGCATGCAAGATGCCATGTGGCCTCTCTCTCTCTCATCACATACGATTACACACATGTATACATATATATTAGGCTTTTAAACTGGTATTTTATTGATCACCGGGTATTTTAACTAGCGTTTTAATCCCGTTTTAAGGAGTTTAAAATTATTTTTAATGCTCTATCAAAATAAACTCACCAAAATATTACTGAACAATAATTTGTTTGCCTAGACTGGCTACGCTGCCGGTATTTGGCAGTATGCGCGCTATGTTGCGCGGTACGCGCTTAAAATCGAAAAAATAGGGATTTATACGTTTTTATTTATTTTTATCATTGTAATGTAATAAACTCGTCAAATTTTTACTAAAATTATTATCAGTTGCATTGACAGGCTGTGTTGACAGTATTTTGTCGGTACACGCGCTGCATTGCGCGTTACGCGCTTAAACTCGAAAAATAGAGTTTCCTAGCGTTTTAAATTATTTTTCCACACGGATATGATTAAAATAATTATTATAATCATAACAGACTATTTTTAGGATTTTAACACTGATCGAGTGGTCACCGACGTTCGTTTCGCATTTAAATCGCACGCGAAAGGCGTTTATCTTACCGTTGCCAACATAATTTTTACCAAAGTTTAAATTTACACATCCCCAATTCCTAATCTCGCGTCTCAACGCTCTCCACCCTTTCCAAGGTTCAACATATACAAGCACTTAATCAAGAAGATTAAGTAAATGTTTCACCATTTGGGTTTAACATACGTATATTTACATATACATTACCCCGTACCTAAGATAGTCTGAGTTTACACCCGATTGATCCAACTCGAGATGGGCTCTTGAAAGAATCAAATATCATAAACTCGTCTTCCTTCCTTCTTGCATTCATTTCAGATGTCCAGAAATCGCCAAATTAATAAATCGCATATACGACTAGAATGCTGTAATCGCCACTCCAGTTATCAGCATAACTCTTCTAACTACACGTACTGCTTCTACGGTACTTCGATAAATTTTCGTTTATCTTTTAAATAAATCTCTACAAGAACAAAATCAATGTATTATCTATTATACACTTTCTCAAACTAGACCAAACAAAACTTCATGTACACTACTCCATCCTTATGACAGCTTGAGCCTATAAGCGACTGATCCAACTCAAGATGGGCTCTTGAAAGGATCTAATCATTGTGGCTCAGCTCTTCTTTTCTCTGCTAAACCTAATAGCATCTCTGCATGATAACTCCTTTAACAGAACCAAATCTTCCATCTGGAATCGCAATAGTTCCTTCAATTGTCCATGTAATCCTTCTGTTGATCAATTGGCGACTTTTAACCTTCCCTCGATCCAGGCAAATCCTGTCACTGGTTTCCTAGATAAACTAAGGTCTGGTTAATTGTCCTTTGTCATGTTAGCTCAACATAATGGTGATCAACACTTCCATCCATGCAAGGCTTCAAATGGAGCAACCTGAATACTAGCGTGTTAATTATTATTGTAAGATAACTCTGCCAAGGGCATATGAGCATCTTAACTTCCTTCGGAGTCCATCATACACGCTCCCAACTTTTCTTTCAAGGGTCCGAAAAGCTTCCTACTATCTTGCTGTCCAATCAATTTCCCTTTTCCTTTTAGGGGTATTAGTGTCGAAGGCTGCACTAATTTAGGGAAACTCTTAATAAATCTCCGGTAGCATCCAGCTAGTCATATGGATCATCATACTCCGACGGGATCTTTGGCGCTCCTCATCATTTGATTGCTCCAATCTTAGACTAATATACATGCATACCTTCCTCATCATATACCAACTCCATAGTTAACTTTAAACGTTACTCATGATTCTCTTTGGTTCGCACATATGCAAGTATGTCATCGAAGAATATTATCACGAATTCATCCGATTAGGGTTTCCATACCCTGTTCATGAGGTTTATGAATATAAATGGCACATTAATTTAGTCAAAAGGGCATGACTAATAATCTTGTAATGGCCATATCACGTTTGAAAAGCAGTCCCCGGAATATCTTCGTCAGCAACCTTCAACTGATGATATCCTGATCATAGATTGATCTTCGTGTAGCGGCTGGATCCCGGTAGCTTGATTGAGCAAATCGTCATTCCTCGGTAAAAGGGTACCGATTCTTGATAATCAACTTGTTCAGCTTTCTAAAATCATCACATATCCTGAAGGATCCATCCTTCTTTTTCTCAACAAAACAGATGCGCCTCCAAGTGAAAAGCTTGATCGGGTGAAACCCTTGTCCAACAGCTCTTAAAGCTGATTTGACATTTCTATCATCTCAGACGGTGCTTAATCTACAAGGAGATTGTGCAATTTGGTGCAGTACCGGATGCCAGACCGATTCGGAATTCGATCTGTCTCGCGGGGTGGGGGGGGGGGAATCCAGATAAGTCTTTTTAGGAAAACCTCTAGATAATTGCGAACAATAGGAATCTCTCCGGTATTCCTACATTTGGCCTTCGTATCCACCACGTTAACAAAGAATGCGGGATAGCCTTTTCATAACAACTTGAGCATCCTCACAATACTGACGACTCTCAACTATCAACCCTCAACTCTCGATACTCAACACTCGACTCGGTCGATCTCCGCGAACAACTACTACCTTTCTACCGTCATCAGTACGAGATATCTCAACTAACTTCTTCAAGCGATAATCCTTGCTTCGTTCTTGAATAGTCAATCCATCCTTGCATCTACGTCAAAGCTTCCCAGCTCCACTGGAGATAAACCAACACTAGAACTACGATCACCTAACTAAATACTTCAACTGCAAATGACCTTACTAGTTTCTATCAACTTACCAATTGCTAGTTCTATCGGGCACTTTACACCCAGCTTACTTGTTGGTGAACACAAAAATGGTTCAAAGTTTCTCAAACAAAACTCAAGTCAGAAATTTGGTATTAAAAGTATGAACATGGATTGGTTTTTGATTCGAAACATACCAGTAATAGTAACAGGATTCTCATGTGCCTTCCCAGCACTCGCCTCGACGACTTTAACCACATCATCTAATCGTTTCGGTTTCGGGAAATCTCTTTTGTAGTGTCCTTGTTCACCACACACGAAGCATCCCTCTAGCTTTGCTCCCTCTGATGCACTCTTAGCATAGCACTCACGAGTCATATGTCTAGTTCGACCACATCTGGCGCACTTTCTCTGCTCATCCTCGTGAGTCTTCTTCTCAAAACTACTCCTGCCATCCCTGGCATTATCCTTTCTCAACCACTAGAGTTAACCGCATACGCTTTTTCCGAACTGCGTTTCTCATCTCCCTTGTCATCGGTATCTTTTATCAAACTCTCAAACTTTTGCTTTCGCGAATCCCTAGATCTAGGCTCAAAATGCGGAATTATTATTTGAATGGTCGATCCGCTGTGACGGCCCGAGATCACGCATACTGTTGCCACGCCATTGCATAGGGTACCAGTAAATGATCTTGGGTTGCAACCCTGGATTGTTTTATGTGTACATCTAGGTACTGTTCACAAAGTTAATGAAAAATCAGAATTACGCTCCGATTATATCATAACACAGGAACTACTAAAACTTTCCGATCATTACATCACCAGAAGGGTTTCCGATCTGTGTCCCACCAAAATCATGCTCATGAGCATCACATCCACATTCCTTGCCATTATTTTGGTTAGCATCGCGCTGTTCCATGGCAGTATTAACGCGTTGGGCTATGAGTTGTGCCAACTCTTCCGGGGTAATAGGTAGTCCAGAACCTCGTCTCGCTTTTGGCGGCATTCCGTCGTTTTTATTATTTACAACAATAATAATCACATATGACGATAACCAAAAATAGTTCAATCATTAAATAGTAGTCGACCAAACATTGCGTATGTATAGTATCCACATATTAATGAGAACAATTCTTAAACCAAAAGAAACCCATTTGATATTTATACCAGAAATTTACAAAGCTTGTTTTTAGTACTAAGACTAATCAAAATTCAGCGTGTCTACATCAACACCCGCAACAAGTCTATATGAAATTTCCTCCTAAATATCTGAAAATTTGGCATGCTAGCCATAAATAGGGTTCATCAAATGAGATATACAAAACAAACAACAGAAACAACCAACAACTAACGCTTCAATCCATGGAAGTCGAACATCTTCCTAACAAGTTCTTCTAGCACATCATAACAGTCCATCTGTCCCTCTAAGTCCTTCATCGTCTCCATGCCTCCGCGTAATGTGGCGAACTGACAATCACAGTGAGAGCGATTGACCCAAACCCCTTTCTGCCTCTTCATAGTGGACGCTATCTCAACTCTCGAAGTCGATGCGATCTCTGTAATGGGTCAAGTCCTCTTCCTACGACGAGTGTAGACTAAAAGAGGTGTAGCAAAACACGTGACTCGAATAACGGAATAGACGATTCTATAATGACGGGCGAAGGAATCTCAAGTGTAGGCTCGACAGTATCAATGAGCAGGTCTACTAATGGCTCTATAGGCCGAGACGTGACATATCGTAACCGTACAAAGTAAGTGTGTGATCAATATGAATAGTAACACATAAGGCCCAAATAAACAGAAAATCATGTATGCATATAAACACATAAGGGTTTTCATACATGATAAAATTTTCCATGTTTATTTAAAAATCTTGGCTGCGAGAATTTTGGACTCTAAATCTCAAAATTCTTCGGTTGAAGTCTAGTGTTTTCTTCCGAAAACATCTAGTTCGCTAACAACCATTGGCTCTGATACCAACTTCTGTCACACCCCAAAAACGTCGCAGCGGAATATAAAACGTAGTGGTGACGGAAGCTGGTGCCCATGTTTATTTAAAAATCTTGGCTGCGAGAATTTTGGACTCTAAATCTCAAAATTCTTCGGTTGAAGTCTAGTGTTTTCCTCCGAAAACATCTAGTTCGCTAACAACCATTGGCTCTGATACCAACTTCTGTCACACCCAAAAACGTCGCAGCGGAATATAAAACGTAGTGGTGACGGAAGCTGGTGCCCATTTCTATCTTGATGTTTGATGCATTATAAGTGTTGGACATTATTACTTAATTAAAACGTTGATTTTAAACTTAACGTCCCAAAACACGACATAACCATGACAAAATAAAGTTGTCTTTTGATCCTCACGGATCTTATTACATTTGTCCCAGAAAGTTTAAAAGTCAGTCCAACATTTTAAGTGACAAAATATGCATCAACAAACACAAGATACGCCGTAATTCCCGAAGCCGAACTCAAGTACCTGTAGAACACGTTAAAATCAAGTGTCAACACAAAGGAAGGTGAGTTCACATATTCTCATACAAACAATATTATTCCAAGGAAAACTTTCTGATTAGGTGTTTATTTGAAAACATCCATATAATTTTACAGAGTCCATTTTACTTCCTTAATAAAATCCATGGGCCTTCCGTCGGTTCATCGATCCGACAACAGCATTGTTGCCCAGGTTTTGTACATTAAATTATTGCGTTAATTTTCAGACTCGTATGTTAGCTAGACGATACGAATTATATATTAACCATGCAGGGATAATCAAAGCTAGACAAAAACAGAATATCAATTCGTCATTTGACTTGACACGGGGCGACCGGTCACGACGGGGTTGTCAACCCGATAGATTTACCAACAATTCCTCGCGTGCAATACTTAAATGATTAAACGACATCATGGGCGCAGGGTCCTCTTGAAGGACAATATGATGTCTGTCTCAGGTACAATATATATATATCCTACTAATATGACAATTTAATACACGATGTTGTACGAATCCCCTGAATCTACATCATTCAAGGCCTACATCATCCGAGACCCAGGCCGGCATCCGTCCCAACTGTACAGTCATGTTTCGCCTAGGAAATATCGTACCATCCCAATGTCCAACATTTACTCATCAAAAACGTTTTTACTTTGAAACGTATGACTTATCAAATTTCATATATTTTCATTGAAAATATATATATTTATATTAAAAGGTATGTTTTATTTCAAAAACATTATTAAACCCTTTTATCGACGTGTTCTACCCCCAAAATATATACAAAATAGTAAAAAGAGGGGTTTAGTGACACTCACCTTTGGGTGCGTATTTTTAAATAGCGCAATCCCACTGATTGATTTCTACACGTCCTAACATATATATATAGGAACGATTTTAAATCAACATACATAGCACAAAACCCTAAGTTTCTCCGTTTCTTAGAATTATCACATAACTTTGAGATATTCTCGAAAAGTTATCATTTTTTATTATGTTGGCTCGTTAATATATATGAGTCCATATATATATATATATTTATGATTTTACGACTTGAACGATTTTATTGGTGACTGATGTGCACAAAATGCAACATATAAATTACATCAATTGTGGCATAAAACTAACCCTTTTTTACTACTAATGTTGGAAAAAGTGTGTTTTTGTCTTCCTTTTGTATTTTCTGGATTAAATGAGCTCAGATAAACAAAAGAAGCAAAAAGGCAGCTAAATCTAACATAAATACAAGAAAAGGAACAAACGTGGCATGCCCGGCCTCCCCGACAGCATCTTCCCAAGCAAAACAAGAAAACAGAAGGCTGAACACGCCCCGTGCTCAATGAGCACGGGGGCGTGCCCAAGTGTCAGCAGAAAAGACAAAGTTGTAGAAGCTTCTATCGCCCACCACGGGGTCGTGCTCAGCGGACACGGGGCCGTGGTCAACTCTAAGATTCGCAGGATCCAGGGAAATCTTGATAGTAAAGATACGCTTCTGCACACGGGGTCGTGCTCAGCGGACACGGGGGCGTGGTCAACTAATGCAGACAAACTGCAATTAATGAAGAAAGAGAAGGAGGATGGACATGGGGTCGTGCCCAATGGACACGGGGCCGTGCCCGAGCTTCTGTTCAGCCTATAAATAGGAGTGCTTGGATCACTTGCAACTCATCCCTTGGCACACCACCTCTCTCACACTTCACCCACCACCCACCACCATCACAACACCATCATCCACCACCATCATCCATTGTCCATCATAGAGTGTGTGAGTCGTCTCGGGATCCAACCTTGATCGTAAGAGTTCTTGACAATCAAAGGACATGTTTGCCTAAGTCTCTTACATCACTTGGTGAAGACAAGTGTTTAGTGTAATACTTTTTATTTTTAATCTTTTCGCACTTTTTATTTGGTTATGTATTCATGACTTTAATAACTAGTTTCTTATGTTGATGGTGATTCTTCCTTATCGTTTGTCCCTGGTGTCTTGGCATTATTTTACTGTCTATATAAAATAAAAGATTTTCACCATTCATATCTCCACGGTCTATATGGAGATATGTTGGCTACCTGGTCGGGGGTTAAGGGAACGGTTTGGTAAGAGTCTTGCCATTGTTCAGTGTATAGATCCTGCAAACGACCTGGGTCAAATTTAGTAGGACCTCCTTCAATACCCACCGGTATTGCATGGCGGGGGTCCAAACTCTTTGATCCCCTCATAAGTTAAACTACAATTAAAACTTTAACCCGGCTACTTAGGACTGTGTCCCTGCTGACTCAGACTACTTAGCCGAGGGTAACGTCATCTTCAAAAGAGGGGCCTACCACATTATGCATTAATAACTTAATTAATTATCTTTCAATAATCCGACCCTTTAGGATTGTATCCTTGCTGACTCAAACTATTGGGTTGAGGGTAACGTCGCCTTCAAAAGAGGGGCCTACTACAATAACTAAGATAATCTATTAAAAAGTGCAAAAGTGCGGAAATAATCAAATGTTACACTACACACGAGTCGGATCCAAGTGATTCATCATGTCTATCTGTTTTTTACTTTTATTTTATTTTTCAGCATTTTAGTTAGTTTTATTTTTCTAGTTTAAAAAACTTTTTTCTAACTTTTTGATTTGATTAGACGTTGAGGATAAACCGGTACTAAAAGCTCTTGTGTCCTTGGACAACCTCGGTATCTTACCAACACTATACTACGTCCACGATGGGTGCACTTGCCCATATGTGTGTTTAGTGTTAGTAAATATCGTGTTTTATAAATTTAAAACTTGGCTAAAAAGTGTAAAAGGGCTTAAAAATATACATTAAAAACTATACACACTTACGCACATCAAGTTTTTTGGTGCCGTTTACGGGGACACAAGGATTTTAAGAAAGTTAGGAGTCAACGGCCTAATTGTTTTTTCTAATTTTTCTTTTTTTTTAGGATTTTCTTAATTTTTCAGCCTCTGCAGAACTCAGCACAGGCCGTGCCCGCTAAACACGCCCCGTGCCCAATCTTTGGAACTGGCAATCCTGTTTTAAGTCAGACAGTAAACTGAACACGGGGCCGTGCCCACTCAACACGCCCCGTGCCCAAGATTCAGTTACTGAAAACAGAACCGTAAGATCCCGACGGTTGGTAATTTCTGACACAAACATGAGTGATAATGATAATTTTTACTTTCGGCACTCTTATGGTACGTGGTGTCAATTATGTGGTGGCTCTCATAAAGAATTAGAATGTTATTTTTTAAATTATAAGCCCCACTATATAGACCCATTGTTTTCCTGTAGCCTTAAGAGGGGCGAAAGTAAAAATAATCCCTATCTCTCCCTCGAATGCTCTCAACCGGACCTTCTAGGAGAAATGCTTCTTGATGAACTATTTCAATTAGAAGATCTAATTCTTAATTGGTTAAAAGAACTTAAGATGGATTTCATTGATTCATCTCAAGACGATACCCAAGAAGAATTGTTGGGACCACATTTGAATAAAAACAACTTCGTTGTTCCCGATCCTACCTTCGACTCTAGCGAAGACTTGGGCGATAGTCGTCCCTGTGCCGATTATGCCGTGAAGGACTCTCCATCGACTTCGTTCGGTGCATACATAGACCTGAGCGATTCAGCATACACCTTCTTTAATGAGAGCCCGGGAAAAGGTTAGACTTGTCCACCTACATTTAGCATAGGAATCACCCTCACCAACAACCTCTTGCGTTCTCGTCTTAATCTAGAGCAATTAAGGTATCTTAGGCACTTTGGGGTTGTTCCATCCAGTAAGGAACCGCCCGATACGGATAAGTTCCTTAGAAATAGACAAACTTCATAAACAGCCTTTCGACACGGGGCCGTGCCCAGGTCAACACGCCCCCGTGTCCACCAAAAGATTCCTTTCTGATTTTTATCAGAATATGGAAAAATGTGTCAGGATCTTGCCTGCACACGGGGCCGTGTCCATCCGAGACGGGGCCGTGTCCATCCGAGACGGGGCCGTGTCCAGCGTACTGTCGTTTTCTATAAATGCAGCCAAGAATCCTGCACATTTGGACCATCCAGGGACAAAGATTTGAGAGGATCTTCTCACCTACCATCCTAGGTATTTTCTAAAAGAAGGTCCTAACAACCATCTTGTCCTTTCCTCTTTTATCCATTACCTTCTTCTTCATCTTTCTTGCTTCAACACCTCCATTGAAGATTGAGATCACCATGATTCCAAGCTTTATTGGGATGATTGTTAGGTTTTTGTTCAAGGAATCTTGTTAAAAATAAGTTGTACAACATTGTTTTAAGTTATTTCTGCTCAAAAATGCTTCATAAGTGAGAAAAATAATTTGAAACTCCAACATTCCTTGTTCCAAAAATCTGCAGAAAGGTGAACACGGGGCCGTGCTCATTGAGCACGGGGCCATGTCCGATGTACTGTTTCATTAAAACGAACTCTTTTTGGTTTGTTTTCGTTGAATGTCTAGTCAAAACAGTGGAACATCTTCTGCACATTCCAGAAACAGTTGGAGGGAAAGAAGGTCTTCGATTGAAGCAACTCTCGTACGCTACGTAATGGCATTACGTGAAGCTCTTGACGAAATGACTTCGGTAGAGGAGGTCCTTATAGACTGTATAAATTATCTTACGGTGGGGTTGGAAAATAGTTTTCAAGAAATTAAACTCTTGCACCAGAGGTTAAACATTCTTGTAACACCTCCCATTGAACCAATCCTCCCTCAAGAGGATTGGAACCTAGCACTTGAAATCAACAATCCTACCGAGTGGGATGACATTCCAGCGGAGCCTCCTCTTGAAGATCTACAAGAAGTCCCGGTGGAGGTTGCACCCCCTCAAACCGATGCCAATGAGCCCGCCTTTCTTCTCCCAAGGGAGATAGAGGAGTGGCTCGCCGACGTGTGAGGGACCCATACCCGAAGGAAGAAGTTCTTCAAGCCGCATCCAACCGAGAGAATTATCTTTTCGGAAATTTTGCTAATAGAATAAGTTTTAGGCTAGAACTTTTTGGTTTAGATTTCTTGTGTTTCTTTTGACCTATTTATCTATAACTTATTAGGAGTACTATGTAATTTCTCTCTATTTAATGGAATGATGGTTTTAGTTAATTTGATGTTTGGATGATGTTGTAATGGATAAAACATACTCGGGATGGAGAAGGATAACAAGGGAAACTTGCACCAGCACCCCATGCACAAAAACAGGGTCATCCGACAAAATTTTCTTCATTACAGCAAGTTCAGCATGGGCCGTGCCCGCCCAATGCGGCCCCGTGCTACACAATCTGTAGAAAATGCCTAGTTCAGGTAACTGGACACGGGGTGCGCTCACTGAACACGCCCCCGTGCCCAGGCTTCTGTTTCTTTTTACAAACTTTTGTTACTGGCGATCTGAACACGGGGCCGTGCCCGGAAACCACGGGGCCGTGTCCAGACGCCCAGTAACATAAAATTTTGCTTTTTCACACCTTTTTACACATTCAATCAACCTAAAAACTTATTTTTGGGACACATTGAGGACAATGTGTAATTTAAGTGTGGGGGGATGCTAAAACCTTGAATCTTGCAAGTCCTAAATACAAGTGTTACAGAAAACTCTATTGGAACCGCTAATCACCCCAAATGTTTTTCAAAAATTTTCATTTTTTTTACTTGTCTAAGTTTAAGTTGGGAAATTCAAGTTCTAAAAAGGTTATATTTTTACAAATTTACAACCAATAGCGTCGTGATACAAAAAACCAACATAAGAAAATTATAAAACGGCATGACAAGCTTAGTTAAAATTTGATTATATATACTTGATCACATAAAAACCCATTCCCACAAAAGTGAGTTTTGAGCCCTTATTGAGCATACAAATACATATCTTTAAACTAAATGCTCATTTTTCGTTTCTTGTGTGAATAGCCGCTTGGTTCGTACGACTCTAGAACTTGCCACGACGATACATTCTCGGTCCTTACCAACTTAAACCCGAGTAAGTAAATGATGGAGGCATTAGGACTAACCCTTTTTATTTCTACACCATTATTTTTCTTTTTCTTTTATCACCTACCCAAAATCCCCCTAGTTAACCCCTTTGAGCCTAAACCTTTTCATTTCTTAACCCAAAACAAAAAACCCTTTTACCCACCAAAACCCTTTTTTCATTTTAAACCCTTTGTTTTAGAAACAAGCTCGGCTTTTATTATGACTCTAAAGAAAATGAATGATGATGATGAAGCCAAAGAAATAAACAAACAAGTTTATCAAAAACATCTTTGTTTGAAAGAAATGCTTCATCAAAATAAAAAGTTTTGAGAAATAACGAGTCTTATGAAAACCGACGCTTTTTACGCTTTCCGCCCTTTTACTAACCACTAACCCAACCACCCACCTTTAGCCCAAGCCTAACCCTTCACCCCAAAAGTCCTCTTGATATTTACAAAGGTGTATAGTTAAAAAGGAGGAGGATTGATTGCTTGACAAGCTTATGGTAGGAGTAAGTTCCATGCCGCTCTCGAGTGATTCACTAAAATACACCTTCGGCCGAGTGTTGAGTGATTCCCCCGTTAGGTATGTGAACTTGTATATAAATGGAATTTTAAAAAGGCATGTTATGCCCTAAGAAGTAATTTATCTTATGAAATGTTTTTAATAAATCATGACGAATAGCATTGTAAATAAATAAAAATAAAACTTAATAAAGAATCTTGGAAATCCCGACACTCTATGACAAACCCAAAAACCTTCTCTTCTGCCCATTCCATTTGGGAGTGTAAAGGCACATTATTAAGAGTTTTGCTTGAGGACAAGCAAAGATTCAAGTGTGGGGGTATTTGATGTGCACAAAATGCAACATATAAATTACATCAATTGTGGCATAAAACTAACCCTTTTTAGTACTAATGTTGGAAAAAGTGTGCTTTTGTCTTTCTTTTGTATTTTCAGGATTAAATGAGCTCAGATAAACAAAAGAAGCAAAAAAGCAGCTAAATCTAACATAAATACAAGAAAAGGAACAAACGTGGCATGCCCGGCCTCCCCGGCAGCATCTTCCCAAGCAAAACAAGAAAACAGAAGGCTGAACACGCCCCATGCTCAATGAGCATGGGGGCGTGCCCAAGTGTCAGCAGAAAAGACAAAGTTGTAGAAGCTTCTATCGCCCACCACGGGGTCGTGCTCAGCGGACACGGGGCTGTGGTCAACTCTAAGATTCGCAGGATCTAGGGAAATCTTGATAGTACAAATACGCTTCTGCACACGGGGTCGTGCTCAGCGGACACAGGGGCGTGGTCAACTAATGCAGACAAACTGCAATTAATGAAGAAAGAGAAGGAGGATGGACACGGGGCCGTGCCCAATGGACACGGGGCCGTGCCCGAGCTTCTGTTCAGCCGATTAATAGGAGTGCTTGGATCACTTGCAACTCATCCCTTGGCACACCACCTCTCTCACACTTCACCCACCACCCACCACCATCACAACACCATCATCCACCACCATCATCCATTGTCCATCATAGAGTGTGTGAGTCGTCTCGGGATCCAAGATTGATCGTAAGAGTTCTTGACAATCAAAGGCCATGTTTGCCTAAGTCTCCTACATCACTTGGTGAAGACAAGTGTTTAGTGTAATACTTTTTATTTTTAATCTTTTCGCACTTTTTATTTGGTTATGTATTAATGACTTTAATAACTAGTTTCTTATGTTAAAGGTGATTCTTCCTTATCGTTTGTTCGTGGTGTCTTGGCATTATTTTACTGTCTATATAAAATAAAAGATTTTCACCATTCATATCTCCACGGTCTATATGGAGATATGTTGGCTACCTGGTCGGGGGTTAAGGGAACGGCTTGGTAAGAGTCTTGCCATTGTTCGGTATATAGATCCTGCAAACGACCTGGGTCAAATTTAATAGGACCTCCTTCAATACCCACCGGTATTGGATGGCGGGGGTCCAAACTCTTTGATCCCCTCATAAGTTAAACTACTATTAAAACTTTAACCCGGCTACTTAGGACTGTATCCCTGCTGACTTAGACTACTTAGCCGAGGGTAACGTCACCTTCAAAAGAGGGGCCTACCACATTATGCATTAATAACTTAATTAATTATCTTTCAATAATCCGACCCTTTAGGATTGTATCCTTGCTGATTCAAACTACTGGGTTGAGGGTAACGTCGCCTTCAAAAGAGGGGCCTACTACAATAACTAAGATAATCTCTTAAAAAGGGCAAAAGTGCCGAAATAATCAAAGGTTACACTACACACGAGTTGGATCCAAGTGATTCATCTTGTCTATCTGTTTTTTACTTTTATTTTATTTTTCAGCATTTTAGTTTGTTTTATTTTTCTAGTTTAAAAAACCTTTTTCTAACATTTTGATTTGATTAGACGTTGAGGATAAACCGGTACTAAAAGCTCTTGTGTCCTTGGACGACCTCGGTATCTTACCAACACTATACTACGTCCACGATGGGTGCACTTGCCCATATGTGTGTTTAGTGTTAGTAAATATCGTGTTTTATAAATTTAAAACTTGGCTAAAAAGTGTAAAAGGGCTTAAAAATAAACATTAAAAACTATACACACTTACGCACATCAGTGACCATTATTGTGTAAATCCGTTAACTCTCTCGTTTATACGCAATATATCTACGATTTGCGCGTCGTAATATATATACATAAACGTTCACATAATTTAACACCGACACACGCGAGATCTTGTTAACTTATCTATTTTGTCATTTTTAAAGAAAATATACATAAAATATCTTATATGTATCAAATTTCGTGCTCGAAAATCAAGTTTCACGTTTAACGCAATTTTTTACCGTTTCTACCGCACAAAACGTACAAACATACATGCGTAAGCTAGATTTCTAATATCATGTTGAAAAATTAACATATTTTCACATTCTCATGTTTAAATCACATAACACATTTTAACACATAAGTTTACCCAAAATTTTACCTATACTAGTGTATATTGAAAAATGCGTATTTTATCAATTCGGTAACGGTTTCGGGCGTCGGAAGTCACGTATGACCAACTATGTGAGAACTCGAACTTTAGACTTACTTTGTGTAACGCTACGTGCATATGTGAACTAAATTATATGATTGGATTTAATGAATGTTTTGTTATTGAGTGCACGATGTAACTTATGTATGCATGTATCAACCCGATCGCACAACACACACCTACACTTGATCGCACAAAGCCATTGGGCTTTACACTTTGTATGCGGACCAATAGGGCAGCCCATGTAAGGGCCGGCCCACCCCTCTATACCGTGTAAACACCTTAGGGACTTGGTTACTTTCTCATTTGTTACACAACACAGAACACACACCAAGAACCCTAGTCTTTTCTCTCTCTCTCTCTCTCGTTTGCTTGGAACCCGACGGCAAGAGCATCCACTATTCGGATCACCCTCTCTTCTTCTCTAATCCGGTTAGTACTTGATATGTTTGTAATTGTTTGTGTGTTGATGTTTTCGAATATGCTTGTTTGATATCCGAGGATTCTTGTTGACATGTTGTTTGTGATAATAGTTGATAATGATCATGTAATCGGCTTGCACATGAATCGGATATATATGAATGTATGATGGATCGGCTGTTATGTATTGTTTGATTGGATATAGTTGGTAATCAAGATCCATGTTAGAATGTATGTATTGTTATGAATGTTAATATTGTTCATATGGTTGATTAGGGTTCATATGAATTTAATGGAAATTGCTTGTTTTGATCGAAATCCATTGGGTGATTGAAACTGTTAGATGTTAACCGATAAGGTGTAACTTTGGAAACTTGGTTATTGATTGGCTATAGTAACTAATGAGCATGATTTATGGAAACAATATAACTGTTTGGGCATAATATTCGGATGCACAAGTCCAACCGTACAAGGTCTCTTGGTCGCACAAGAGGCCCATTCGCACATGGTGGCCTGATCGCACAAATGCACTACACAAACACATGATACTGCTTAGCTTTTGTATGATCGCACAACACCGAGTGGATCGCACAAGCTGGTGTGGATCGCACAAGGTGTTGGGCCACACACATGTTTAATGTTGTTAAGACTGTTGGGCCGGACAGCCCAAGACTTCTATCGCACAAGCTGTTTGGGTCGGACTACCTTAAATCGCACAACCCAGCTGAATCGTACAAGATCAGCTGGATCGCACAACGTCATTATGTGTTATTTTGGGCCGTAGGTTATAATTGGGCTGACTAATTTAATCGGATCGCACAAAGCTTTATGTTCATTAACTGTTGGGCCGAATGAGTGAATTGGGCTGAGTAATAGGCTAGTCGCACATGTTAAGCTGTTACATTGTTGGGCCGTGCAAGCCCAAGGCCAGTCGCACAAACAGATCTGAATCGCACAAGCCGGGTGATGTTTAATTGTTTGGGCCGAACACATTGGGCTTACTTGTTTAAACCGTACAAGTTGTATGTATTGCTTAACTGTCAAATGTTGCCATGAATTATACGTGATAGTAACGTGTTAACTTATGTGATGCATACGTGTATTACCTTAGTCAAAACCTGACTCGTGTGGTAACCCTGTTAGGACGTGGTTGACCACTGTTAGTTCAAGAACCCTTTCTCTTTGTGTATCTGCCGAGCAAACCAAGGTGAGTTCACACAGCCAAGGCATGGGATTCCCGGGTTGGGAATTGGGTTGGAAATGTTGATATGGAATGATTACTCGTACTTACGCATTCACTAGACTATAGACCATCGTCCTCAGGATAGTCAGGACACGTTACGTAAAGCCTACGTAACCCAGTATTGCCATTTGTCTCCCGGGTCGGGAGGACACGTTACGTAAAGCCTACGTAACCCAATACCTTCTACTGTCTTCCGGGTCGGAAGGACACGCTGCGTAAAGCCTACGTAGCCCCCACGCGTACCACTGTCCTCGGGGAAGGGCACGTCACGTAAAGCCTACGTGACCCAGTACGTATTCCTGTTCTCGGTAAAGAAGAACACATGGTTGGAAGTTAGTCTAGTAAGTACCACTGATGAGAAGCCCTCATTAGTAAGGATAAACGTGGGAAGCCCCCACCAGTAATATAAACATAAGGTTTGGGAAGCCCCCACCTTTAGTACACACAAGTATGGGAAGCCCCCACTAGTTATACTTATGCACTATGTTATGAACTTACTTTCTGTGAACTCGCTCAACTAGTTTGTTGATTATTTGCTGCATGCCTTGCAGGACCTTAGGTATACTTGGAGCTTGCACCAAAGGAGAAGCGGGTCGTTGTGGACAAGAACACGTGAATGCTTATTAAACACTTTTACATTCACACATTGATACTATGTTTTGGGTTTTACATTTAATGCTTCCGCTACATATACAACGTTTGGTTTTGAACATCAGTCGTATCTACTATTATTATTAAATGCTATGTTTGATATGATTGATGGCTTGATCCTGGTCATGTCACGCCTCCAAGCGGTGGTACTCCGCGTGTGGATTTTGGGGGTGTGACAGATTGGTATCAGAGCCATTGGTTATAGAGAACTTGGTTTTAATATGGGAAAACGTTTTTATTAAAACCGGACTATAACCAGTACAGTGCTCTCAACGATCCACAACGACGCTTCGCTCCACGTGCAAGACTCGACATCCTAGGTAATAAGGTTTATGTTTATTGCCTGTTTGCTAGAACTGCTTAGAACTTTGCTCGCATTACGTTTAGATACACATGATACTATAGCATGAGAATCCCTACTTGCTTACACTTTTCTGTCATCGCCCTATTCGCGAACCATTCTTACTTACGCTACTTGTTACAATGAAGATCATGTCTGGACGAATCAACATGACACAAGCCCAGCTAGAGGCTCTCGTTCAAGCTCAAGTTGCTGCGGCAGTTGCAGCAGCTCAAGCAGGTAGTATATCCTGCAGTATAGGCACACACTAGGATCTTTAGATCCTACATTAACTCTCGTATTTAACTTAGTCCTATTCGTACACAATAGGTCAACACGCGCAGCAGCCTGTCTGCACATTCAAGAACTTCATGGACTGTCGTCCAAATTCCTTCAGTGGCACCGAGGGGGCAGTGGGACTCCTCCATTGGTTTGAAAAGCTAGAGTCAGTATTCGAAATGTGCGAGTGCCCTGAGGCTCGCAAGGTCAAGTTTGCCACCGGCACCTTGGAAGGAATCGCGCTAACCTGGTGGAACGCGCAGGTGCAAATTCTAGGGTTGGCAGCTGCTAACGCCACACCCTGGAACGACTTTAAGGAACTTATCAAGAGGGAGTATTGTACACGTGAAGATATTCACAAGCTGGAAGACGAGCTGTATAATCTGAAAATGGTTGGGTCAGAGATCGAAGCGTATACTAAACGGTCAAATGAGCTGGCCGTGCTGTGCCCAACTATGGTAGACCCTCCATACAAGCGCATCGAGATGTATCTCAAGGGGTTGGCACCAGAAATCCAGAGCCATGTTACCTCGGCTAATCTCGACAACATCCAGGAAATTCAGCGCCTCGCTCATCGCATCACCGACCAGGCAGTGGATCAGAATAAACTGCCTAAGCGTGTCAACGCTACTGCTACAGTCACTCCTTCAGCTACTCCTGCTACTACTAGCGAAAGCAAAAGAAAATGGGATGGAGATTCCAGCAGGGGTTCAGCGACTGTTCAGCCACAAGCTCAGCAGCAGAAGATTGACCACTATCAGAGTCCCAGTCAGCAATCCTCTGGTGGTCACAGACAGAGGAGATATCAGGGAAGTCAGCCTAAGTGCCACAATTGCAACAGACATCACAATGGCCCGTGTAACAAGGGTCGTTGTCAAAGGTGTCTTAAGATGGGTCACGAGGCCAAAGACTGTAGGAGTCCACGGCCTGCGAATCAGAATCAGCAACCTCAAATGCCAGCTCCACAGAATCCGCAGAACCAGCAGCAGCAGCCACAGCGTGGAAACCGGGGATGTTTTCAGTGTGGGGCTGAAGGTCATTTCAAACGCGACTGCCCTCAGTTGAACCAGAATCGCAACAACAATAACCAGGGCAACGGGAATAACAACAACGGGGGAAACAACAACAACGGCAATGAAGCTCGTGGTCGTGCATTCGTACTAGGTCGAGGCGACGCAGTGAACGATCCCAATGTGGTTATGGGTAAGTTTCTCCTCGACAACATTTACGTTACTGTTTTATTTGATTCGGGTGCGGATACAAGCTATATGTCTGTGAAAATGTGTCAACTGCTAAACCGTGCACCAACACTTTTACCCACCAAACATGTAGTAGAGTTAGCTAACGGTAAAAGTCTAGAAGCCACGCACGTAGTTCAGGGTTGTAATCTTATCCTAGCTGGCCAAGCCTTCTCTATTGATCTCATTCCCATAGTTTTGGGTAGCTTCGACGTCGTGATTGGGATGGATTGGTTGTCCCAACATCAGGCAGAAATCTTATGCAGCGAGAAGATTATTCGCATTCCTCGTTCGGGTCAGGAACCTCTCGAAGTTCAAGGTGACAAGAGTGGTGCAGTGGTCGGCATCATCTCTTTCTTGAAGGCTCAGAAATGCTTACGTAAGGGTCACACAGCCATTTTGGCTCTTGTTTCAGATGCATCGACAAAGGAAAAGAAATTGGAGGATATTCCAATTGTACGCGATTACCCTCAGGTATTTCCTGAAGACTTACCTGGATTACCGCCTCATCGTCAGGTCGAATTTCAGATCGAGCTCGCTCCAGGAGCAGCACCCATAGCACGCGCACCGTATCGTCTAGCTCCATCAGAATTGGAGGAACTGTCAAAACAGCTGCAGGAACTCTTGGAAAAGGGTTTCATTCGTCCAAGCTCTTCGCCATGGGGAGCTCCAGTACTTTTCGTGAAAAAGAAAGACGGTACGTTCAGGATGTGTATCGACTACCGTGAACTCAACAAGGTGACGGTGAAGAACCGTTATCCTCTTCCGCGCATCGACGACTTATTCGACCAGTTGCAAGGGTCGTGCTACTATTCGAAGATAGATTTGAGGTCGGGGTACCATCAGCTGAGAGTCCGGGATGAGGACATCTCCAAGACTGCATTCAGAACTCGTTATGGCCACTACGAGTTTCTTGTCATGCCGTTCGGGTTAACGAACGCGCCTGCTGTATTTATGGATATTATGAACAGGGTGTGCAAACCCTATCTCGACAAGTTCGTCATTGTTTTCATCGACGACATTCTAATTTACTCCAAGAGTCAGGAGGAACACGAGCAGCATCTTCGCCTTATTTTGGAACTCCTTCGGAAGGAACAGCTATACGCTAAGTTTTCGAAATGCGACTTCTGGCTTCGTGAAGTCCATTTTCTAGGCCACGTAGTAAACAAGGATGGGATCCATGTCGATCCATCCAAGGTAGACTCGATCAGAAACTGGCCTGCACCACGAACGCCAACGGAAATACGCCAATTCTTGGGTTTGGCAGGTTATTACAGACGATTTATCAAGGATTTCTCAAAGATTGCTCAGCCGCTTACGTTACTGACACAGAAGGGTGTTACCTATCGCTGGGGAGAGCCCCAGGAGACTGCTTTTCAGCACCTAAAGGATAGACTTTGCAGTGCACCTATCCTCTCTTTGCCAGAGGGCACAGACGACTTCGTGGTTTATTGTGATGCATCCATTCGGGGACTTGGATGTGTGTTGATGCAGCACGATAAGGTTATCGCTTACGCCTCTCGTCAACTCAAGATTCACGAACGGAACTACACGACGCACGATTTAGAGCTGGGAGCTGTTGTTTTCGCGCTTAAGATATGGCGACACTACCTGTACGGTACCAGGTGCACGATTTACACCGATCACAGGAGTCTCGAGCATATTCTTAAGCAGAAGGATTTGAACATGCGTCAACGAAGATGGGTTGAACTACTGAACGATTACGAATGCGCCATCAAGTACCATCCAGGCAAAGCCAATGTTGTGGCTGATGCCCTCAGTCGAAAAGACACTTTACCTCGGCGCGTGCGAGCGCTACAGCTTACGATTCAGTCTAGCCTTCCAGCACAGATACGAAATGCTCAGGTAGAAGCATTGAAGCCCGAAAACGTCAAGGCTGAAGCCTTACGCGGCTCACGACAGCAAATGGAACAGAAGGCAAACGGCGCCTACTATGTAACGGGGCGTATTTGGGTCCCACTTTATGGTGGTCTACGCGAACTTGTGATGGACGAAGCACACAAGTCTCGCTATTCGGTACATCCAGGGTCGGACAAAATGTACCACGACATCAGCACTACTTATTGGTGGCCTAGCATGAAAGCCCACATTGCCACTTATGTTGGCAAATGCTTGACCTGTGCAAGAGTCAAGGTTGAATATCAGAAACCAGCTGGCCTACTTCAGCAGCCTAAGATACCGCAATGGAAATGGGAAGAAATTTCCATGGATTTTGTTACAGGCCTACCCAGATCCCAGCGGGGAAATGATACCATATGGGTGATCGTGGATCGACTCACCAAGTCTGCACACTTCCTACCTATAAAGGAAACGGATAAGTTCTCCACTCTAGCAGACGTTTATCTTAAAGAAGTTGTTTCAAGGCACGGGGTGCCCATCTCCATCATTTCGGATCGCGATGCACGATTCACGTCAGAGCTATGGCAAGCGATGCATAAATCTTTCGGCTCACGTTTAGACATGAGCACAGCATATCACCCTCAGACGGATGGGCAATCTGAGCGAATGATTCAAACACTTGAAGACATGCTTAGGGCATGCGTTATTGATTTCGGCAACGGCTGGGAAAAGCACCTCCCTTTGGTGGAGTTCTCGTATAATAATAGTTATCACACCAGCATCCAAGCCGCTCCATTCGAGGCATTATACGGGCGTAAATGCCGGTCACCTCTCTGTTGGGCAGAGGTGGGGGATAGTCAGATCACGGGTCCAGAGATTGTAGTGGACGCCACAGAAAAGATTGCACAGATACGACAACGCATGGCGGCAGCACGCGACCGTCAGAAAGCCTACGCCGACAAGCGTAGAAAGCCTTTGGAATTTTAGGTCGGGGACCGGGTTTTATTGAAAGTCTCACCCTGGAAGGGTGTGGTACGTTTTGGCAAACGGGGCAAACTGAATCCGCGGTATGTCGGACCATTCGAAATCAAAGAAAAGATTGGCAAGGTAGCCTACAGATTGAACCTACCAGCTGAACTCGGTGCAGTTCACAATGTCTTTCATGTGTCGAACTTAAAGAAGTGCCTATCAGATGAAAACCTCATCATTCCTTTCAAAAAACTCACTATCGACGAGCGGTTGCAGTTCGTCGAGGAACCAGTTGAAATCACGGACCGGGATGTGAAGGTCCTCAAAAACAAGAGAATCCCTCTTGTCCGAGTTCGTTGGAACTCCAAACGTGGCCCAGAGTACACCTGGGAACGCGAAGACAGGATGACAGAAAAGTACCCCCAATTGTTCGCGAACAGTACAACCACTACTGAGGCTGAAGCTACTACTTCGGAATTTCGTGACGCAATTCCAGATCAACGGGGGGAGGATGTGACACCCCAGGAAAATCAGTGAACAATACAGTTTACCTAGCTTCCTCAGTGAGTGCATACCAAATTTCGGGACGAAATTTCCAATTAGTTGGGGATAATGTGACAACTCGAACTTTAGACTTACTTTGTGTAACGCTACGTGCATATGTGAACTAAATTATATGATTGGATTTAATGAATGTTTTGTTATTGAGTGCACGATGTAACTTATGTATGCATGTATCAACCCGATCGCACAACACACACCTACACTTGATCGCACAAAGCCATTGGGCTTTACACTTTGTATGCGGACCAATAGGGCAGCCCATGTAAGGGCCGGCCCACCCCTCTATACCGTGTAAACACCTTAGGGACTTGGTTACTTTCTCATTTGTTACACAACACAGAACACACACCAAGAACCCAAGTCTTTTCTCTCTCTCTCTCTCTCTCTCTCGTTTGCTTGGAACCCGACGGCAAGAGCATCCACTATTCGGATCACCCTCTCTTCTTCTCTAATCCGGTTAGTACTTGATATGTTTGTAATTGTTTGTGTGTTGATGTTTTCGAATATGCTTGTTTGATATCCGAGGATTCTTGTTGACATGTTGTTTGTGATAATAGTTGATAATGATCATGTAATCGGCTTGCACATGAATCGGATATATATGAATGTATGATGGATCGGCTGTTATGTATTGTTTGATTGGATATAGTTGGTAATCAAGATCCATGTTAGAATGTATGTATTGTTATGAATGTTAATATTGTTCATATGGTTGATTAGGGTTCATGTGAATTTAATGGAAATTGCTTGTTTTGATCGAAATCCATTGGGTGATTGAAACTGTTAGATGTTAACCGATAAGGTGTAACTTTGGAAACTTGGTTATTGATTGGCTATAGTAACTAATGAGCATGATTTATGGAAACAATATAACTGTTTGGGCATAATATTCGGATGCACAAGTCCAACCGTACAAGGTCTCTTGGTCGCACAAGAGGCCCATTCGCACATGGTGGCCTGATCGCACAAATGCACTACACAAACACATGATACTGCTTAGCTTTTGTATGATCGCACAACACCGAGTGGATCGCACAAGCTGGTGTGGATCGCACAAGGTGTTGGGCCACACACATGTTTAATGTTGTTAAGACTGTTGGGCCGGACAGCCCAAGACTTCTATCGCACAAGCTGTTTGGGTCGGACTACCTTAAATCGCACAACCCAGCTGAATCGTACAAGATCAGCTGGATCGCACAACGTCATTATGTGTTATTTTGGGCCGTAGGTTATAATTGGGCTGACTAATTTAATCGGATCGCACAAAGCTTTATGTTCATTAACTGTTGGGCCGAATGAGTGAATTGGGCTGAGTAATAGGCTAGTCGCACATGTTAAGCTGTTACATTGTTGGGCCGTGCAAGCCCAAGGCCAGTCGCACAAACAGATCTGAATCGCACAAGCCGGGTGATGTTTAATTGTTTGGGCCGAACACATTGGGCTTACTTGTTTAAACCGTACAAGTTGTATGTATTGCTTAACTGTCAAATGTTGCCATGAATTATACGTGATAGTAACGTGTTAACTTATGTGATGCATACGTGTATTACCTTAGTCAAAACCTGACTCGTGTGGTAACCCTGTTAGGACGTGGTTGACCACTGTTAGTTCAAGAACCCTTTCTCTTTGTGTATCTGCCGAGCAAACCAAGGTGAGTTCACACAGCCAAGGCATGGGATTCCCGGGTTGGGAATTGGGTTGGAAATGTTGATATGGAATGATTACTCGTACTTACGCATTCACTAGACTATAGACCATCGTCCTCAGGATAGTCAGGACACGTTACGTAAAGCCTACGTAACCCAGTATTGCCATTTGTCTCCCGGGTCGGGAGGACACGTTACGTAAAGCCTACGTAACCCAATACCTTCTACTGTCTTCCGGGTCGGAAGGACACGCTGCGTAAAGCCTACGTAGCCCCCACGCGTACCACTGTCCTCGGGGAAGGGCACGTCACGTAAAGCCTACGTGACCCAGTACGTATTCCTGTTCTCGGTAAAGAAGAACACATGGTTGGAAGTTAGTCTAGTAAGTACCACTGATGAGAAGCCCTCATTAGTAAGGATAAACGTGGGAAGCCCCCACCAGTAATATAAACACAAGGTTTGGGAAGCCCCCACCTTTAGTACACACTAGTATGGGAAGCCCCCACTAGTTATACTTATGCACTATGTTATGAACTTACTTTCTGTGAACTCGCTCAACTAGTTTGTTGATTATTTGCTGCATGCCTTGCAGGACCTTAGGTATACTTGGAGCTTGCACCAAAGGAGAAGCGGGTCGTTGTGGACAAGAACACGTGAATGCTTATTAAACACTTTTACATTCACACATTGATACTATGTTTTGGGTTTTACATTTAATGCTTCCGCTACATATACAACGTTTGGTTTTGAACATCAGTCGTATCTACTATTATTATTAAATGCTATGTTTGATATGATTGATGGCTTGATCCTGGTCATGTCACGCCTCCAAGCGGTGGTACTCCGCGTGTGGATTTTGGGGGTGTGACAAACTAAACACCAAGTAAACTTAAAATTAGTTAAAATACTTATTTTTAAACTAAAAATATCAGTTTACTTACTGATCTAAATCAGTTTTATAAAAATCACTCGAAAAGCCGATTTTTGACCATTTTAACGTATAGTTTTGCTTTAAACGTTTCTATAATCATCCAAACTCGAAAGGACTTGATATTTTAACACAATACATGTTATTTACTGATTAAAATGATGGTTATAATCAGATTAGTGCAGTTTTTGTATAAGTCACATAAATCATGCGATTTCACGTATTTTACAACTTATAAAGCACCAAGTACAACTTGCAAAGCTAATAAACTTTATGAAAAAGTTTTATACCATTTTAACACTTCAAATAATTATATTTTTAGTGTTTATAATTGATTAAATATCATCTTCATCATACCATACATAAATTGTCATTTCATGAACATTCATCCACATGCATGCTTAAATACAAGCATCCAATGCATTCAAATCACATCATCATCAACATGCATGAACTAAATTATATCTATCATGTATTTAACTTATGTTCAAAGATTCAAGAACATCATCATCTTCATATGATCATCATCTTATCATGTTAACATAAATGTAAGACATTCTTATATTTATGTACATATAATAAAACCCACATGCATGTGTACATATACATATAAGAATTCTCTTTTACATGACCATCCTTAATCATAGAACTTTTTAATAAATCATTCTTTGATCATGAATGCATTAAGTTTTCCATATATCATATCATTAAAATCAACTAACATCAAAACTAAATCTCTAATCCACACACACTAAAATTTTCGGCCATAACAACATACTCACAAGTTCCATTTTATATTTTGTATAAAAACCCATTTATTTTAGTTTTAAGTTTGTGAAATATTCCAAGAATCAAGAGAAACCTTCTAACATCATAAACATTACCAAGAATCAAGAGTATGATTTAAACATAAATTTTATACCTACAAGATTATTGGTGGGTTTTGATAAGATTTGATGTTATGGAGTTTGTTTCCTCATAGAATCGCCTTGGAAACCTTCTTGGTTCTTCAAAACAACTAAGAAACTTCTTGAAATGAGCTTTAATATTCAAGGGATCTTTAAATTTCGAAAATTAAAGGATGAATGTGGGTGTTCGGCCGAAAGAGAGAAGAAGGAGAAAGAGTGAAGTTGTGTGGCATTGGATTTGAGAATTGGAAGTGTATAGAAGGTGCACTAATCATGATTTGTGTTTTCTAGGCCAACACTTGGCAAATAAGAAAGGGAAAGACAAGGAGGTGGGCATGCAAGCTGCCATGTGGCCTCTCTCTCTCTCATCACATACAAACACATGTATACATATATATTAGACTGATCACCAGGTATTTTAACTAGCGTTTTAATCCCGTTTTAAGGTGTTTAAAATTATTTTTAACGCTCTATAAAAATAAACTCACCAAAATATTATTGAAAAATAATTTGTTTGCCTGGACTGGCTACGTTGCCGGTATTTGGCAGTATGCGCGCTGTGCTGCACGGTACGCGCTTAAAATCGAAAAAATAGGGATTTATGCGTTTTTATTTATTTTTATCATTCTAAAGTAATAAACTCATCAAACTTTTACTAAAATGATTATCAATTGCCTTGACAGGCTGTGTTGATAGTATTTTGTCGGTACACGCGCTGCATTGCGCGGTACGCGCTTAAACTCGAAAAATAGAGTTTCTTAGCGTTTTAAATTATTTTTCAACACGGATATGATTAAAATAATTATTATAATCATAACAGACTACTTTTAGGATTTTAACACTGATCGGGTGGTCACCGACGTTCGTTTCGTATTTTAACCGTTACACGATAGGCGTTTATCTTACCGTTGCCAACATAATTTTTACCAAAGTTTAAATTTACCAACTCATTAAATACCATATATAAACATCATAACCAGTCAGATACAGCCTTTACCTATTCACAACACATGTTACAATTGTACGGTACGGCCTGAAAAGCCGGGTGTCACAGTATGAATTTTAGAACTTATAATTTACGAAGTTTTTATATTGTAATGCGCATGCAAAAGATGTTACATTTTTTTATAGCGAGATTTCTATGTAACAATGCATCTGTCACATTTTTTGTGTCAGGTGAGAGAGGAAAGAGAAAAATGTAACTCTTTACACTTTTTGTTAGACTATAACATTTGTCTGAAAGAATATATTTTTTGATTTTTTTAATATCCACCATTGATCACATGAGATGGATGGTAGAGATAAAGTTTTCTAAGTTTTTTCAACTAAGGTTGGTTTTCGATTTGTCGTTTCCCAATACACACACACCAAATTCTTTTATTTTATTTTACCAGTGAAGATGCGAAGATGCCTACTCTTGGGTGGGAAACAATATTAGGGATTTACGTAAAAGAATAGGGTTGTGTATGGTATACAGGAATAAGAGGCGAAATGGAATAAACCATTAAGAGAGAATGAAGAAAAGAGTATTTGGTTGGTCAATGGAAAGGAATCACCCAATACATAACATAAGGCATTCCATTCCCTCAAAATCATTCCATTCGTCCCCCATGTTTTTGTCAACTCATCTCCTCTTGCACCCTTCATTAACAACACCACAACCCACCAATGTCGCCACTACCCGCCACTGTCGCCGCCACCACCACTACTCGTAGCCGCCATCACAACCTACAACCGCAACCACCTACCACCGACGCCCGCCGCCAACCACCACCGCTACCGCCTCCCACCCACCGCCGTTAACGACACCACCGCCACTGTCACCCATCGCCTCCACTACCCACCCGTCATCGCCACTCGCTGTCGCTACCACCACCCATCGCCGCCACCTATCTCCACCAATAATAACCGCCACCGACCACCACCTACCACCGTCACCACTCATCAACGATTTTGTTCTTTCGTCTTTTCTTGCCTACTAAACAATACACTCTAATAATTAATTTCATTCCCTCATAGTAACCAAACAAGACATGGAATGGTAATGATCCATTACATTCCCTCGTCCATTCCATTATCTTGGACATTCCATTCGTTCGTCCATTCCATTACCCCATACCAAACGGACCCTATGTTTTAGTTAGAGGAAGAAAGACGAGATAATTTAGGAAATGGTGTGAAAATTAGTTTTTAACCATTATTAAACCTCTCCGCGTTATGACGAGGGACATAAAACCCTTCCAAATAGCACCAACATCAGACCACCGCCCACGGCCATCAACACTGAAGTTGCGGCGTATTAATGCGAAGAAATTAGACCGAAACATAAAAAAAAAAAAAAAAAATACTAAGTCGATCTAGGATTCGCGCAGTACGACGATTCCATCAAACAGGAAAAATTAGACCTAAAAATGTTGAACCACACATGCACGTTGCGTCGTGTTAACTCGCAAAATTTTGAACGAAATGTAAAATGAAACATAAAAACGTTGAACCCACACGCACGTTACGCCGTGTTAACTTTCAAAATTTAGAACGAAACGTAAAACGAAAATTTGTGAAAAATTAAGAGTATAGGGGACCAAAGTTAAAATTAAAAAAGATGTGTGGCTAAATTCGAAGAGAAAAAAAAAGTTTTACGTTAAAAGTAAAATATTAAATTTTGTGAGATTGAATTAAAAAAGATGTAAAGTTTTGAGTTAAAAATAAGTAATTATTTTTTAAACACGCTAAGCATGTAATACAACACTGTTATGCATAGAAAAGTTGCAATTAATACCGTGTAAATTCGATTTGATTAAAACAACGTAATTTTGATGAATTTCTCAAAACATAAGAACCTTATATTCAATTTCTTCGTATACACATAAGTAGGAAGGAAATACCTTTTTTTTTTAAGTTAAAAATATCTCTTTATGTGGGTCTAAGTGGGTGGGTAACCAACATTTATTATCTATTAACTAGTTTTAAAGAAATTTGCGGTATTGCGACGAATTTCTTTTGTTATTTAGTCTGTGTTTATATGTGTTTTGAAATCACTACGAGCGTGTTACGAACGAAACTGCTGACAAGAATAAAAAGAAAATGTAGAAAAAAACACTAAAATATAACCGAAAGAAAATCAACAAAAAAAGTTGTATGGTAACGATGTTGTTCGTATGAAACCCGTGGTCAGAGATGAGCAAATTGTTCTGGGTATCGGTACCAAATTTGCTGAACCGAACGATCTTAAGTACCAATTCGGTATTGACTTTTGGCGTTCCTGGTACCGGTTCACTACCGTTTTTTACCTTCATATACCGGTACCGTAACCGGTATTTTTGGTATCGGTACCGATTCTGTATCGGTTGGCACCGAGCTCATCCCTACCCCTAAAACTAAAAAAAGAAAAAAACTAAAAGTTGAAGAAAATCAACAAAAAAAGTTGTACGATACTGTTGTTCGTACGGTAACCGTGATCAGGGATGAGCAAATGGTACCAGGTAGCAGTACTGAATTTCCCGAACCAAAAGATTTCCAATATCAATTCAGCACCAACTTTTGGCGTTTTCTGTATTAGTGCCGGTTTTACCTTCATGTACTGATAACGAACAGGACCGTACCTGTATTTTCGATACCAGTACTGGTTCGATACCGGATGACACCAAACTTATCCCAGCCTCTGATATTAAAAAATGAATACAGTTAAAAAGTAAAGAAAATAACTATTAAAATAATAAAAGTATTAAAAAAACTATATATTATTATAGTATTAAAATCACTGTTTATTTCAATTCATTTTTTAATATATAGTATCAATAATAATAATAATAATAATAATAATAATAATAATAATAATAATAATAATAATAATAATAACAATAATAATAATAATAATAATAATAATTGAATTTATACAAGCTCGTTCTATTATAAACTGTAAAGTGTAAAACGTAGCATTCTCGTATTTATTTATCGTTCCAAAATCTTCATACCAAACACCAAAAGTCAAAACACGCCCTTGACCAATGTTTGAAACTTTAGGTATGGTCGTATACAATTTTCTTGACTTTTTAACCGTGGAAACTTCTTTGTAAAAAAAATCTTGGACGTGTTATAGAAATTTGAGGGCATTTTCTTGGAGACTATTATATGGAAAATACGGATTTAAAAAAAAGTTTTGAACACCTGGATTTGTGAGGAGGAAATTTTGGGTTCAAGTCCCACAGACGATAAGGATTAAAAAAAAATTGCTGTTAAAAAAGAAAAACGTTTTAAGTTATCACTTTTGGGGCAAATTCTTGAGAGAAAATGAGAACCGTTTGTTCTCCAACTACCTAAGATTATATGTAGTGGTATACATGAATAATGCCCCCACCTATGGGCATTGTGCGACATGTGTCATCCCAGTCAGCAAAGAGGCATTATGGGGCGTTTTTCACAGATGAGCGTAGTAAGATAATGTCCAATAATGCCCCATCAATGATTACCCAATTATTATTTTCTTGTTTTTTTTTTAATTTAAAACTAATGATATTTGATTTGGAATGATCTCATTGGCCAAACAATTTGAAGAAAGGCGTTGATAAAAGCATGCCTTGGAGGATTTTTTTTTTTTTTTTTTTTTTGAAAAAAACACCCTCAGGGGCGGTCCTTGGGCGTTGTGGGGCGTGTTTTTGAGAAAAACGCCCAAAAACCCCACCATGAGTGGTCTAAGCTTCAATGGATGGAAAGGTACTCAATTTTTAGCTTGTATTTTCCAAATATATTACTCAAGAGTCAAGTCTCAAGCTAGAGTTTAAAAAAAAATCAGCTTGGGTGCTTTTAGAAACAAAGTACTCAATTTCTAGCGATGTTGAAACGGCTTTAATGGCAGCAAAACCACTGGATCAGGCTCTTGAAAATGTTACCATTGATAAATCGAATACGGTAACAACATAAATTTTCTTTATATCCTATAAATTTTCATCCATACCAACAATGCAACATAGAGGTGTAGAAAACTGGTTTTTGACAAAACTAAAGCAGTTTCAAAACCGAACCGGGTATTCTTTGGGCTAAACCGGTTTGGTCCAAAGCGGTTCGATATAGAAACCGGTTTAAAGGCTGAAATATTAGAACCCATAGGAAACGGTTAGGGTCAGGCCCAAAACTAGTTCGGGCCCAACGGCCAAACCTATTTACAAACTGGTTTTCTATTTAACCATTTAATGTAAACCAAATACAGATAACTAAAAATACTTCTTTGTTATTGTTTAAAAACTTAGCAAAATACAAAATTCTTTGAAAAAAATTTACAAGTGGTAATATCTTACTCGTTGCCACCTGAACCCGAGCTAATTGAGCGTAAATAATCATCAGTGCGGCTTCATCGTCAGTCATTGGGTTTGTCAGTCATTGGGTTTATCCAGTGGCGAAGCTTGAAAAAAAGTTCGGAGGGTCGGAAAGTAACGGACCTAAAAAAATTTATCGCATAGTTTCGAGGTGTATGTTCGGTTCAGACGTCGGGGATTCGATTCGGGTCGGGTCGAGTCAAACATTAATATCAAATGAAAAACGTTCTCAAACATTAAAAAAGAAGTTATTATTTTATTCTTCCACAAAGCATAATCTAATAACAAAACAAGTTAACAAATCACCCTAAATTTTAAACTAGAATTTCTATCTAAATCAAATCACAATAAGATTAAACAAATAAAATTAGACATAGTTACAAAAAGATTCAACAAGTTTAGGGCAAAAATTCGGAACAATTTCACCCCTAATTTCAACCTAAATCACATAAATTGCAGTCCTAAATTAAACCTAAAGATAAAAAACACATACATTTAACCTTATGAAGATTGAAGAAGTCGAACAAGAGTACAAGACCACAACAACGAGCAGTGTTTTGGCTTCTGTTCTCGAACAAGAAGCTGAAGTCGAACAGTTCTGGAACCTGCGTCCCCCCCCCACCCCTTCTGCAGTTATGGCTTGTGGCTTCTGTTGTTCTTCTGGTCGATGTCCCAAAGTAAACGAATTTAGGTTTTTTTTTGGATAGGGTGGACTTTTAAGTTGAGCTATATAATGATTTGAGTTGGGTTATATAATATACATTCTAGTATTCTACCAAATATAATGATTTGGGCTATAATATTTGGACTAATTAAATATTTTATTTGGGCTATATAAATAAAAAAACTAAAATCGGGGGGTCGAAAACATGTGTACCTATTTTTTTTTTATAAATCTGGGGGGTTGAAAACGTATATACCTACAAAATTCTATACGAAACGTACATATATAACACTACTGACCGAAAAATTCGGGAGGGGGGGGGGCGCCCCTCCCCGCCCCTTAAATCCTTCGCCCTTGGGTTTATCAGCCCGTCATCTACTCGCCTTCGTATTCTAATTCGCCATCGAATGATGAAACATGTTGGATTATTTTCACCGCGTCCAAGTAATCCTTCAAGTAAATAGACATCTCGAATGATTTTAGAGTGAGTCTCGTTCTCATAAGCGATATAACCATATCACTAGTAGAAAAAAAAAAACAGATTTCGAAGCTATCGTAGAAGTTTGAACGGTTAGTAGATCCTAGGTCATAGTGGCTTGGATCAGAAATTGATCTTTCTTACCTTTCCGCCAAACCAACATATCAAAATTTTGAAAATCACTTGGAGTCATGATAGATGTAAAGTCCGTCATTTGATATCTTCCAAGTTCACTACTTGTAGTGTTACTTTGTTGCTGTTTTTTTATATTCGTTCATTAAGGTACTAGTGCTAATACACGCGAATTTCGCGGTGTTGAGAAATTATATGTTTTTTTATTTTTAGGAAAAAAATTACAATTATACTGATCATAAAGAACTGTACGAACTGTACGCATGAACTTATTATGGAAATCTGAAGTTGAAGATTAAAATACAACGAAGCATCGTACTATAAATCTAACAAAACCGAAAAATAAGGAAATGAAGGAATGGTTAAAAATATACATTTTAAAACCACTATAAATGCAACAACTTCATATGACATGTTAATAGATATTTAATTTCTACAAAAGAATAAAATACTCCATTTTCTACAATATAATAAAGAGAAACTTACAAAGACCAATTTGATGTACTATATACAACCTTTAATCACTTTATACCCAATTGATGTACGTTATACAACCTTAGAACCATTATAACTTCAAACCCAACCGATGTAGTACATACAACTCTAGAACATATTGCTATGAGGCGCATGAGTCACGAACACAAAACTGTAAGGCATTAATACATTCTTAGTGGATATAAAGTTTATTATACTTACTATATACAGATCTAGAATCATGAAATGTATAACGCCAGGGTCTCTGCTAAGGCTAATGTATAATCCTCCAATCCCTTCGCTTCGTATAACCTGTTATAAGAATCCAACCACGGAAGTATAATCATCCAATCCCTTCGCTTCGTATAACTTTCATCAAATCACCTTGCCCGACGACATTAAATCTTATATAATAAATAAAAGATAAATTGATCATTTGCTTTTTAAAAACCTTCAAAAGTTGCTTGTGGCAGACTTGTCCTACTCATAAGTAGACTTCCATGGTTGTCACACGGAAGGCCATTTGGCTCAATTTGCCATTAAGGGGTAGCAAAACTTGTCGATAACCTACCAAGAACATGAATAAAATATGTTTTAGAAAATTGGTTTTGCTTAACTGACAGATACTAAAATTGATAATCTGATAACATAAACTGTTTAGATCGGTTTAAACTTCAAAGAACTAAAAAGAAGATAGTACCAAGTGCCAACTGAAGTTTCAAATGCCTACCAAAATGTAGAATCCCAAAAATAGATCCATCTAGAATATTGTTGCCATGGGATCCCATTATATAGATTAAAGGCTTTGGATGATTCCAAAAAAATAGTCCTACGAACAATAAATATGAAAGGATCATATTTGTGGTTCAAAAAGTGAACTTTATGTAAATGTAGATATCATACCACTGTAACTCCAACTAGTGGCTTTTTCGATTGTACATCAATAATTTATATATTGGTTTATTTATAGCTATTTTTGGCGTAGTGGAGACACATAAAAAATTATATGAGCATCTTGCACCTCAGTGCCCTTTTCGCTTTCTAAAACCAAGTTTGTGGCACTCTTAGATTTAAATAGATTGTGGAGTACACTCCCGAATTTAAATTATTTGACCCATTTGACCCACTACATGTATAAGTAACCATACTCTTACCAATATTGTGGATATTACTTTTAATAGTGCTGATGCAGTGATGCACTAATATCTATAAGTAACTATTTGTTTTCATGGGGAATTTCCCTTTTTCTTTGCAATATTAATAATGCAGGAATATGACACTAATAAACCTGCAACTTGCTAAAACTTCTTCGAATTTACGAAATTCTAGACTACCCGTCTTTAGCAAAACTAATCCTCTAAATTACAAAAAAAAAAAAAAAAAAAAAAAAAAAAAAACCTTTGTTTTCTTAAAGAAGTAAAATAATTTCTTTATAGTTTTGACTAACATTATCAACATTTTATTTTGACTTTAGTAGAAAGTCAAACTGCTTCGAATATGTGAACTGGTTTGTTTTTATTCAAATTTAACATATAAATGTTAATTATAATTTCCAAATATTTAAAGAATTCACATTTAATCTAACCAGTTAATATCATCACCCAAATTTGACTGACTCAAAATTGAGTACTAAAAAAAAAGTTATAACATTAAAGATAGTGGGACATTACTCATTAGGTATTATATTCTAAACACTTTTCTACCATTCTCAAGGATAAACTTTAATTTTAAGCCTATCATGCATATTTGTATCTAAAATGGATAGGCTCGTTTATTAAATTACATTTAGTACCTTCAATTCATACACACAGATACATATGATTACTTTTATTATTATGTAGTATATAGTATTATATATATATATATATATATATATTAAAAAGCTATGTGGATATAGTATTAGAAACTTACATGAGCCTTCGTCTATTCCATCGTCCAATCAAATGAATATTCTCCAGATATGCTCTCTTTGTGCGTTGGGACAGTTCACATTAACCCATGATCATTAAAAGCATTGAAATGAAAAAAAAAAAGAGTTTCGTTACTTACATAAAGATTAAATTACAATGAACCGAATAAATGAAAACGAAAAAGTCTCAACTTGTTAAAGAATCATAATTATAATAAAGATTCATGAAACTGAAAACGGTATGCAATTATGCTATCGAGTACCTTTTGCACGTGATCAAACACGATCACATCTTCATATAATCTATATAATCTGAGATAATAGATTTCTATGGTCTACACATCTTGTGGTGCATCTGTATACATTAGTTTTTTCTTCTCTACATAGCGAACCGTGTACTATGATAAGTAACCAATCCACCCCACTTGTTCTTGATTGAAAATTTTAAATTAACAAACATACCCATATTATAGTTAAAATAAGATTTTTAAGATGTTTGAATTTGCTTATGCAAGAAAATAGTTGCCAAAAAGTGGATGTCAATTAAGAAGCAAGGTCTCATAAAGCATATATTTCTTTCAACTACCCTGCCACATGAGGATTAAATCTGATTGAAGTAGCTGCAAAATTTATACTTTCATGTGTAGTTAATAATTTTTGCTTCAATAAATGTCTTACAAATTCTAAAGATAATCGAGTAAAAACTAATGAAAAAGAGACCCGACAAAACCATGCAAAACTAACATATGATAACATTATACCTGACAAAAAAGGTGCAGCGGGGCGAGTGGTATACCAAGTCCGAACTGGCACGACCCAAACTGGTTATGTTCTTAAAAGAGACCCGACAACCATACCTCATTGACCTCGGTTCTGGCTAGCAATGTGTGCACCCTAATTCAAAAGCCCTAATCAAAATAGCTTAATTACTCAATAATTAATAGAAAAAAAAACCTACCCGATTCAGGATCAAATTTACACCAAAGTTTATCTCTAAATTCACGATTAACTACCCAAACTCGCTCTTTCTTCCCCGTTTCACCATCTTTAGCATTTAAATGTTATTTAGCAATCCCAGGCACTATGAGCACCGGATCAAGATTCGGATCAACGTACAGTTTAAGCTCTTTGAGGATCCGTAACCATACCACTTCAGCTGGAACAATATCATCCAACAACACCGTCATCATATATTCAAAGTTTTGAATAATCTAATCGGCCAAAATCAGAAATTAAATCGCCAAAGTGTTAGGTTTTGTGTAAGTGAGGCGGATGAATATCAGTTGGGTTATAACCCGTTTTGACATGTATTAAAAAGACCAGTTACAACTTTCAAATATTCATCATAAATAACCTACTTGTTAACCTTTTGGCGTAAAATGACACAGGTCAAATCGCTTTATTTAGCCATCCCATGTTCCCTGAACCGTGGACGGACTCAGACTCGGTAATTCCCAACACTATAAGTATATATGATATTTAATTGCTTTTAAACTATTTTCACGTTTATAAAATGAATTTTTCAAGTAGCTCTTTATGTCAAGGCCTCCAATTATTTCACCATTAGTAGAAAATTGTTTTATGTCCAGGTTTAAATAATAGAAATAGTATCACCTAAACAATAAACAAAACTACAGTTAACTTCTCACCTGAAGAAAGAGCTTTCTATCATGACAGTCAGGGGCGCATGATTTAAGGGGCGGGAGGGGGCGCCCAACCCCCCGAACTTTTCGGCCAGTAGTGTTATATATGTACGTTTCGTATAGAATTTTGTAGGTATATACGTTTTCGACCCCCGGTTTTATAAAAAAAAATTTAGGTATATACGTTTTCGACCCCCCGAACTTTTTTTTCAAGTTTCGCCACTGATGACAGTAACTTCAAACACCCTACAAAAAGATTAGAGCACATGAGTCGAAAAAAACCTGCATGTACACATTTTTATTCTTCATATTTAAAATAAAAAAAAAAGTATGATCAAATTCAAGAACAATACATGAACCTTTTGAGTTACTAATTTGTTGAACCTTCAAATTTCAAACAGACATTTTATTAAGCACTTGGCGTGCACCTATAAATTCGACTCTAAAACACTGATTAACAAACTTACAAAACCCACCTTCACACAACATTATCATCCCCATGAGATACTTTCGCATTCCCCTTGTATATTTGTCCAACTTGATTATTTATTGAATCACAAGCTTCCATTCTTTAAAGTTAGTGTCCTGAAACAATATCATTGCAACTTACAAAGAGTACTAAAACTTACAGTTATCGAGATTATGAAAAGATTAATTACCTTAAATGTCCTCTTGCATTCGACATCTAACATCTTGGGATGATTCACCCACTGATAAACAAACTAAGAATGTTCAATGACAGTAAACAAAACTGAATCACCAAAGACGAAGGATTTCATCGGATGCGACCTGGAATCACACAAATAATAAAATCAATCACGTTCTCACATATTGTATTTATAATAAAGCAAAGCCCTAGATATGCATATTAGTTGTGTAAACACATTAAACTCACGAAAGAAAAGCAATTATGCAATCAGGATGAGAAGCAATCTATTAAAGTTCTCAAAAATAAAAATTTAAATATATCTGCAATCAACCTTCACCATACCTTTTCCGGCTTGTATAGCAATCATCTTTGCCAGAGCCAATTTCCATTTTCACCAATGTAGTTTATAAAGGCCCTAGACCGAATACATACTATATGTATAAAAATTAGAAATTGTGTAAATATGATGGGAAAGAGCTAACATGAATTAAATAACAGCTACATTAAAAAAAATCATAACCCTAGAACGATTTTTGTTTCTAAAATCCATAATCGTAGATCTGATAACCTAAATCATAGATTTGAAACCCTAGTCTCGCCGAAACTCACAAGAGAAACCAAAATTAACCTAATCAATAAAACATTAACAATGTCAAAAACGCAGTGGCGTTCATAACAACATGCTTCCTGTCACACCCTGACTTTTGCGGAAGCGTGATTATGGTGTGACTTTCTTAATATCATTGCATTCAATCATAACATCAACTGTATGATAAAACCATAGGTTTGTCATCCATTAAATAAGTTTAAAACATAACAATATCGTTTAAAAACGTAGACTACAAATTCTAGTTTTACAAATCGTACAAAATGTTTATGAGTTCATTAAAGACTCGTCAAAAGATATTGAATAATACCAAGGTTTGGAAGACATGTCTTGTCCAGGAATAAGACACACCGTCCAAACTCAAAGACCATGGATGACATCTTTATTCTTAACGCAACATAAAAACTTTCAACGCCCGCCAGATCTATTAAAATTTCCTGAAATACATGTAGTTTGAGAAACATCAACAAAAGTTGAGCGAGTTCATGTGTTTGTTTGTGTGTATGTATAAGCCTTTGAAAAACGTTGTAAGTATGTATGTAAGTCCCTGGTATATAGCAATAAGGAAAAAGAGATCACCAATGGTTTGCAAAGCCATTGATATGTGTGAAGTGATGCAGGAAGACTCAAACCTAGCAGATTTTGGCGTCAGGCACATAGTCACCTCATGGTCCACTCGACGGACTCAGGAGTGGGGCTCGCTACACCCGAATAGATCTATCACTCATGTCCCTCGGTCCTACAACGAGGATTAATGGCCTTAAGTTCCACCTACCCACTCACATGATCTAAGTAGTAAAAACCCTCCCTACGCTAACCATACCATGTAATAAATGTTTGTAATATTTATCGCATGTATTTCACCCCCGAAGTATAAAACTGAAAACAGTAAAGAGAAAAGGGGGAATCATGAACTCACTGTATTGCGTCTTCAGTATGTGTAACCCAAGTCTCCTCAGCAAACACGACTACCTACAATGTTCGAACGTCTATTAGACGAACGGGTCGTGCTTTGTCTTAGTATTTATGTTTTTGAGTTACGTTTCTGATATTATTCCAAGTTATAATAATTATATTTAGTTTTGGAATAATTGTTAAACAATATTTCATATTCCTACTTCTCAAGTATTTTAACTTCGTATTTTTCCTTCCCAAGGATGGGGGTATCTTATACATGTATTTTCGTTTTTGTATTTGTATAACTCGCCAAGTAATGGCGTCGTATTTCGGTGTATTGTTCTAAATAGAAATATGTTAATATATTCCCAATACGTATTTCCAAAACCATATATTTCAAGTCTCACTTAAATATATAAACTTATTTTGTTCAATCACGTATTGCCCCAGAATATATATTTTTCTCAAAAATTATATATCTTCTAAATATACTAGGAAAATATATTTTTAACTCCCAAAATAATATATTTTCTTGTTGTCAAAAATATGATAGACTTGGTAATATTTACGAAATCATATTTTCACTTCTTTCATTTCCAAAATAATATTTACCAAAAATATAGTGTAATGGTATATCCCTGAATATTTCATAAGTTACGTTTTCTTGTTCGGTTTCTCAATATTACGTGTGTAACTTAAATATTTTATTCCTTGTAACTTTTGGTATTATTTTGGAGTTGTAATTTCCATGGTATTTTGTTAAGTTATATTATTTTACCCTAATATAACTAGTTCACAAAATATACAGATAATCACACAAGCGTTTTAGTATGAGATTTATATTCTAAATATATATTTATCAAATTTTACTTACGAAAATCAACCTCCGGCACTTAGTTTTTTTTTTTTGTAATAAAAATCATGGCGAAGTTTATTTTGAAAATAAAGTTAAAATATATTTGTAAACACTTACTAGAAAAATATTTTCTAAGTGTTGGATTTTTAGGAAAATTTCGCCAGAGTTTCCTTTGTAAATGGAGGTGTCCATGCTTACTAGCATATCATTTTCTTTTTGTGAAATCATTTAATCAATCATCAATGAACAACATACAATCTCTAATCACCAATCTTGACAAAAATAAGCATAAACCATAAACTTATGAACTTGAAGAATTTATAAAAACATGTAGTAACTTACTAGTATTCTTAGTAAGCCTTGTTACCTTTAAAAATGTGATTGGTTCTTTAAAAACTTTATTTTTAAAGGATTTGAACATTTACAACTTCTAGTCATAATTTCTAAAAATATTTCTTTGTGAAATTTTCTTATTACACAAGTGTTCCTACACTTGTTTACCCACTAAAAATGTGATTAGTTTATGTAAAATCCAAGTTTTAACAAACATATTCCTTTCACTTGGTTCTTTCGAAAACCACCCATAGATCTTTAGATCTACAAGATTACAACTTATTTTGGCCTTTATTTTTCAAGAAAACACTTATTTGTTCAAGTTTATAGTTTATGTGTGGATGATTCCATCATCCACAACATCTCTAACATCCACATCTTGCTCATGATCTAGTAAGTCCATGAGATGGACCATACCATTTTTACTAGCAATCAACAAACAATAATCATAACAACACAAGAACAACATGATTTCATCTTCATTTTAACACTACTTCATCACTTTGTTAGTTTATGTTTCAAGACTTGATTATGTTCTTTAGAGTTCTTGAGATTTCACCATTCTTTTTACTATTAACCATCAAAAATATGAAGAAGATGAAGATTTAAGGCACTTACGACAAGCACAAGGCTAGGGGAGTTCAAGAGCATAAAAGTGATGGATAAAAGAAAAAGAGAGCGGTCCTTGAGCTTCCGAACACATCGAGCGTACTTGTATGATCACTAACACCCTTGGATGCCCTTAGATTGGTTGAAGAATCTTGAATGATGGTGGTTGTAGATGATGGTGAGGTCGGACGAGAGCCAAAGAGAGGAAGAGAGAAAGTGTTGAGTGGAATGTGGGTTGTGAAATGAGAATTCATGGTCTAATGGTTAGTCTTATAACCCTCCATCAAGTCCTTAACCATTGTGTTTTATGTTACCAAAAGTACCTAACATATCTAATAAATAACTAAAATAAAATTATGGTGGATCCCACTTGTTCCATAACCGGTTGGGGGGGGGGGGGGGTGTTGTGCTAGTTTGGTTCCAAATATTTGTTAAGTAATTTGGTTGGAAAGTAATGGTATTAGTTAGTGTCTTATGTGTGTTATTTATTATATAGTGTGTTAGGTGTTCGGGGACCCTAACTAGCTCAGAAAAATAAAAACAATGCTTTTAGCATTATTTTGGTGTTCTGGGTAATGTCCGGTTGTTCGGTTTGATACTGTCCCATTAAAGTGCTTAATTAATTCGTAAGGTGTCTTTTGTATAACTTTTTGTGTCACAGTTAATTCCCGACACTTAGGAAAATATCTAGGACTAGTTTGTCAAGTTTTTGCACATTACTGGCATTATTAAATGCTGAATTTTGGGTATTAAGTGCAGAATTCTGCATTTAAAGTGTGTTTTAGGCACTTCCCGGCACTTTAACTATCACCTAGCGACGCAGTTTTATGGTCCTCACTTCCCTACTCACTACCCTAGTGTGATACTTTATTTCTAACTCATACTGGGCCTCAAAATACGGTATGTCTTTGTGCTGGCATTGTCAGCATGTCTCTGGGTTATCCGCTCACTGTGTTAATTGTGCTTTGTGCATCAAATATGTCACTAAAGTTTGTATGTAATGAATGTAGTGACAGTATGAAATGTGATGCATTTGTATGTGTGTAACAGTAATCAGAAAGCAATTTAAATCATCAGTTGTAATTAACCACAGTTATTAAGCATAAATCAAAATTAATTAATTGTATGGTCACATGCAATTTTGACGGTTGTCACATTCTCCCCCCGTTAAGAAAATTTCGTCCTCGAAATTTGTACTACCTTAACTCCTTAGGGTTACATTATGCACGTATGTATGTGGATAATACTGAGGTAGATAATTACAAAAATCGAATTAAACCTTACTCACATCAGGTGAGTCCAAGAATATATAACAACTCGAATCCTATGGTTAAAAGGTATGTGCTTTTAGCATTTGATGTCAAAGGTACAAGACGTATTTGACGTATAATCTAGTGTAATTCAGCTAGCAGGGGGTTCAACCAAAGAGGAGTTTTGACTAATAAGATTCTCGAACGATCGTTCGCGATATGCAAACGAGTTCTCCCAAACCATAGTATCCGCTATATCAATTCAAAATCAACAATTCAAATGTATTAGTAAAATGATCTGTCAGCTCCCGAATAGATGAATGGTAAGGTTTAGTGTGTTGACATTCTTAAATTTCGAAAGTGCACCGAATGAAAAAAAAACGAGCAAATCTGGTGTGTCATTGTTGTGATTTGTAGTTGCATCGGAAATGTTTAAATGACAAGTCAAACAAAAGTATGTGTAGTTTTGTGTGGAACAGTGGACCACGATTAGCACAAGCTACAAGTTTGTAATGAAATAGGTATAATGGTGACTGAACAAGTTCACCGTATTGGAAATTAAATGAACATATACCGAAACAAGCCTGGAGTTTTGGTTTCCACAATGTCCTAGGGTTTTCAATCGAATATGGAACATCAAAGAGTCACTGTTGTTGGTCGAAGGTGAGAAGGCAATAAGTACTGCAAGATATTCAATTTATAACGAAGGAATCGTTAGGAGGTACACCGTGGTATGAAATGAATCTAGGTATCCTTGTCTTAACACATAACTGTGTTGAGATTGCTTTGATTGTGATAAACGAACGGATTTAGAGCAAATCAATAAATAAACAATGAAATCCATGTATGAGGTGCATAACCAACTTAGCGCAAGCTTCAATTTTGTGAAGGTATCATTGTGGGGTATCGAAACTATCAACGATTTAGTGGAGTCGTAGACCAACCAAGTCTACCACGACTCGAAATGAAAGAATCTTTGCAAAATTTTTGAATATAATGCTCTCAATACATCATATGGTGTCTTAAACTGAATATACGAAATGGATAAATTCAAGCAATTGAATTTGGTTTCAGCGTAACCCGGCAATAAACGTATGTATCAATCAAAGGGATCTCGGCATGGTCACAAGGATAAACCATGAATGTAACTTGAAATAAATGAAGTTTCAAGAAAGTGTGCTGGCTTGATAGCAAAAGAGCCAACAGTCACAATACTGTAGGTCATTCGAATTCACAAATCGGTAATTAAATTTAGCGTCCTAATATTGAACTCAAATGAAGCGTTTGAAACGAAGTGAAGTCGCAGCGTAGCAAATGGTGCATGCGTGACAATTAAGTTTCCAAGAAAAGGAATAATGAGTATCTGCTAAAATGAAGAAATGACCAGATATCGAAGCAAATATGTGTTTGCTTTTTGCGAAGAAAATTAACATGATGCAACTACCATTAGGGGAGTAGAGATGCAAACGTCTACTCGCTAGAAGTAAAAGAAATTCAAGTACTTTCGGTTTGGTCAACGGAACTGGCATATGTGTCAGGTTAATGGTGTCTGCTTGAGTTAACGGACGTGGTTTCTAAGTAACGACCTTTGTGAATTTGGACTTGGCTCCCGTTGGTCCTAAGTACATGTTTCCTAGACTCTCAGTGTTTCGTATGCGGTGTAGAATCGTTCTGTGCATCGTGTAGGAAACACCATTCTTGTGTACGCTTAAAACAAGTTATTGTCCCACAACTTTCCCCTGGTATCCTTTCTTCCTAAATTTACAGCTACTCGATCTTCGATCAGTCGGGAGATACTGGTTGGATCCTCGCAGTTAGTCAACTAAGTAGTTCTCCAATCCTTAACAAGAGTCGCTGGCTCTTGTTGGCTAGCTCGTCCGGCTTCTGGTAGTTTGATGTTCAGTTGGGAGTCACCGTCCTTTCATTTGACAAGCAGAGCTGGGGTTACCCAAAACGGAAATTTTGGTCTGTTATCTTCCTTCTCTATCCACTACTGAAACTACACTGTCAATTCTTGCATTTCCGAAGGTGTATGTCTCTAAAGTGCATTAACTACAAATGCGGCGCCTGGAACTCGAATCGATGCGAAATTCGACTCGTCGTTGAGGAGATGATTCTTGCAAGTCTTCAGGGAAGACTTCGGGGTATTCCCTTATCACAGGGGTATTTCCGAGTTTTGGATCTTCGGCTCCCTCGTCCACGACATGAGTCAAGAAAACAACACATTCTTTACGCAACATCCTTCGTGCCTTCAAGCAATTAGTAATTTGCAGAGGCGTATCCCGCTTCATGAGTCAAGATTGTTTCTTCGTTCGCCATCGCGGTGCGGATATCAATCTCCTATTGATCCAATCCATCCAACTACCTTGTTGAAGTCTCCCAATTCACTGGCAATAGATCAAGTGTGAACTCACACTCTCCGGGTCCTATCTTGCCATGTCCCATTTACTTCGTTGGCTTCTACTAGCTTCCCATTAGCTAGTTCTATCGAGTGCGGGATATCTAACTTACTTACTACGAAACCAAGTATTCTCTCAAACCCTAGAGATGCGAAGCTAAAATTTGCAACAGTATCTAAAAAGCGCAAATGCATAGCGTTGCGTAATATGGGACGTACCGATATCCATGCTTGAATTCCTGGCGTGCTCCCCTAGCTCTGCTACTGAGCTTTTATCCTTGTGCCTGGTTCTTCTTAGGACAGTATTTTCTGAAATGCTTCTTGCTCCCACAGTTAAGACAACCTTCAGCACATTTTTGTTTGTCACTCGTCCTGCCTTCGTCGTTGTCGTTATTTCCTCCGTAATTCTCGCTATCATCTTGACCTTTATTTCCACTTTCAATACCTTGTCTACAAGTCTCCTTGGGATGCCCCATCTTACCACAGTTATCACATTTTCCATATTTACATCGCCCGACATGATAACGTAGACAATTGTCGCACTTAGGTAGGATACCCATGTAGTCTTTTCCCTTTTTGGCCTTCTTCTTGTTACTCGCCCGAGTAATCATTTTGAAATTTGCGAGCTTTCTCTTGTTATCTCCAGATGACTCTACAGAAGTCTCCTCTTTCTCTTCCATACTGGAAAATTTTCCTTGTCTAATTGCTTCTTTAGTGAGTGCCACGCTTATGCTGATAGCCTCGGTGATCGTTGAAGGTTTAGATGTTGTTACCAGGCTTAGAATCTGAGGTGCCAATCCCCCGATGAAATGTTCGATCTTCCTAGATTCCGGTTCCACCAAACGCGATGCAACTTATGATAATTCGCCAAATCTCTGCACATATTCAGCTACTTCGGACCTTCCATCTTCAGGTTCCACAATTCAGTTTCCAACTTCTGGACTTCCGCCCTAGAGCAATATCTCTTGCGCATTAGTTCCTTCAGTTCGTCCCACGTCAAAGCATACGCAGTAGTCTCGCCCATTGCCTGAACCTGAAAGTTCCACCATGACAGAGCCCCATCTATTAATAGCCCAGCTACGTACATGACCTGATGTTCTGGGGCACATTTGCTCAACCGTAAGACAGAATCTGTCTTCTCAACCCAGCGCCGTCAAATCCTCGAGGTTTGTGTTTCAAGAACTGCTCGTAAGTGTAGCCGCTGGGTAGGTTATATCCTGAGGTACCTCCGCCGTGTTCGGAGCGAAGGGCCTCTGTTGGTGCATATTTGTGACAACAACTTAGATTTGGTCTTTGGATATCTTGTAATTAGTTAAACGATAAACGGTTAGCGGGTTTAGCTTTGTATTAGTGAGATAATTGAGTTTGGGCTAAACTAAACCCAGATTGGGTGATGGGGGGCGAATTGGACCTGTCCAATTCGCAGCCCAAGAGTGTTTAACCTAGCCCAGTTGTAACCCTTGTGTTATATAAACAAGGTTAGACATTAGGGTTTAGGTTAATCAGCCAAAAAAACAGTTTGTGTGAGAGAGCAATTTCGTGAGAGTATAAGCTTGGACGAAATTGAGAGTTAGGGTTTTGATTTGATTGTAATTCCTTGTGATTGATAATCAATAGAAAACCCGGATTGAAAGTGTCTTGCTGTTTCTACACGTTTTGTGATATTCCGATCAAGAGGATTCCGCACTCTTGATCGGATTGACAATTCTGTTAAAGATCCATACATCAAGGGGACCTACAATTGGTATCAGAGCGTTAGGCTCTTGAAGAAGCTCGGTTCAGAATTGTTTGCTGCAGAAACAGATGTTTTTTCGAAAATTTTTGAAACTGAAAATTAGGGTTTTCGAAATTTTTGAGTTTTGATAATTTTCTGCGAATTTGGTTGTGTTTGATCAGTTTGTGTGTTTGATTTTGGTGTTTTGCAAGATTTCTGGGAAGTTTTTGGTTGATTGTGTGAAGAATTTTGGGTGAAAGACTTGAAGATTCGAAGACTGTTCTTCGTGATTTTTCATCAGTTCTTCATATTTTTTCAAAAATTTTTAGCTGATTAGGTTGTTTGATTTTTTCAGATTTTCGTTGGAGTGGAGATAAAATCTTCAGAATTTCAAAAAGATTAAGTTTCCAAATTTACTGATCCAGCGAATTTGTGCTATCGGCGAATTTGACAACTTCGCAGACTGAACTAGCATATTTAACTGATCAGCGAATTTGTGACTAAATTACTCGTTGATCGGCGAAGTTAAATCCAAAGGCGACTTTGGTAATCGTATAATTTTCCACAGTGAAATTATTACGATTTTCGGCGACTTTACAGGTCGTCGTAATAGCGAATTTGACCAGCGAAAATAAACAGCGAACCTTATCAGCGAAATTGACCTTTTCAGTGAACTTTGATCAGCGAAATTGAACCAGTAACAGACTAGCGAATTTAGGTGACTTATTGGCGAAATTATCAGCAAATTTAAAGTGGTGGAATTTCAGTTGGCAAGCGTCGGAAAAATTTCAGTGTTTTGCAAATAGAATTTGATCCGTAGCTCGTTTGACAGAACCGTTTGCGCCGTTAGATTACTTGGATTTTTAGGACAAAAAAAAGGTCTGGAAAATCCCGAATTCAGTTTTTGACATTATATATCATTGGATTCATCTTTTCGAGACGATTCTAAAGGTGTAATTTGGTCACCACTGTTTTCGGAAAAATTTTGTACGGTTTTCTCAGTCTGCAACGTTTAAAATGTCAAACATGACCAACTTGAATGCACCTAAGATGATGAAGGTGGAGAACTATCTTAGTTGGAAGGACAATTTCAAATCCTTCATTAAATCTCAGGATGCACGCATGTGGATATGTATTGAAGATGGGTACGTAAACCCAGTACATGATTTTGAGGGCAGACCACGAGTAACAGCCTATGTTAACATGAAAGAGGATGATTAAAAGATCTACGAGGCTGAAAAGAGAGCCTTGGCTGCAATAAAGACATCCTTACCTGATAGCATCAAGCATATCTTCAAGAAGTACACAAATTCAAAGGATATGTGGGATGCATTACAAAGGCGATATCAGGGAAATGAGAGTGTCACTCAGGCATTTATGGCAGAGATAGTGCCAGGTGATGAGGCTGAAACTAGTGTGAGTGATGCTGAATCTCAAGTGGAGAATGCTGAAGCAAAAGTGGATGCTGAAGTAGAGAAGGAGAGTGAAGCTGAAAAGGTTGTTGCTGATCAAACCACAGAAGTTCATGAGAAAGAGGTACAATCTAATTCTGTGTGTTTGAGGTGTCGTGAACTACAGGGTGAGGTTGACAGGTTGTCAACTCAAAATCAAAGTCTGGTGAGCGAGATGTCTAGCATAAAAGAGTCAAATTTTTTTGCTAAAAGAAATGAATCTCTATACTTGAAGAAGATAAAAGGTTATGAAAATGAAATTGAAGCTTTAACATGCAAATTAAACGAAAAACTTCAAGTAATAGACTTAGCTCACGAAATGATGGCAGAGAAAACAAAAGAGATTTTTGATAAATGCAAAGAGTTGTCAGATGCACAACTCAAAATTGTTGAACTTGAACAGAAATTAAGTCAATTCAGAGATTCGTCTTTTGTTATGAAACACATGATGGGTGGGTTAAAGAAAAGTAATGACAAGACCACTGTGGGCTTCCAGGGCTTTAATGAAGTCCCACCTCCTCTTAGTCATGACTATTCTTTCCTCCCTGATGAAGATGAGCTAGCAGACTATATGTCAACCGCACCAAGTAGTTTCGCATCTACATCAAGTCAAGATGAAGGGTCTGAGAGTGATGATGCTAAGAAGAACAATAACAGGGAACATTTGAAAAAGCAAAATTCACCTCCTAAGAGCAAAAATCAAACTTTTGTTAAAAAGATTAATTTTGTTCAAGGTAGTGATATGAAAAATGAAACCGCTGTTATTGAAAAAGAATCAAATGTAGAGTTTGCAAAAAATAAGAACATAGAAAAATCTGAAATTAAGCAAACTGAACAAAATTCTTCCAAGGCATCATCACCATCTGATAAGGGATCTACCTCAGAGACTCCTGCTAAGAAGTCTTTGAAAAGGAGATCGTGCTTCCGGTGTCACATAAAGGGACATGTAGCTAGCTGCTGTCCTAACAAAAATAGTGAAGCACAAATGAGTGACAAACAGAGAGGAAAATTACCAGAGAAGAGTGGTGATAGTGAGGAGAAAGGTTCAAATTCTCCAAAGAAATCTGCTCCTAAGCAACCACAGAATGTTGTTGTTGGTGTAGATAAGGCTGGAACGGGAACTCCACAAGTTCCACGTTTTCAAAGAAATCAACCAAGATTTCAGCCTAGATCTCCACCAGGCAGATATGAGAGACCTAGAAGCAGTTCACCTAGAATGAACAATTATAATTCAAATAATTTCAGAAGTCAAGGTCAATATCAAAATCGATACCAGAATAATGGTGGTCGAACTTTTTATAACAATGGCTTTAGAAATTACAACAATAATGCTTCTTGGAATCAAAATCAAAATTTTCAAAGGTCAAATAGTCCAAACACACATAGGAACCCTCAGGACCAAAGACCTAGTGGAAATCAAAATAAAATTCCAACAGGTCTAAGATCCAAGACTCCAGTTAGGAGTAATGGATATTGGATGGATGTTCCAGTGGTTGGTGAATTTGGACGACCCAAGACCATTAAGGCTTGGGTCCCCCAATCTAACTAATTTCTTAGTTGGTGTGTGCAGGAGCTGCTAAGGAGGATTATCAACTTATGTTGATAGTGGCTGCTCTAGGCACATGAAGGGGGATGTGAGATTGTTGTTATATATATATTAAATGATTTAAATTGAAGTTCAAAGTGCTGATTCGACACAGAAGATAACCTGGCAGATCTTTATACTAAAGCATTTGACAGGGCTCGCTTTGAACATTTAGTCGAACTCAACGGGATGAGGAATCCTGAATAACTGGTTTTTCATAAGAATTTTGTAAATAGTTTACTGCTTTTCTTAAAAATCAAAAATAAAAAAAAATTTGAAAAATCAAAAACATAAAAAAATAGAAAAATCAAAAATGAGTTATCATTGTGTGAAAAAGAAGAAATGATAGTACATCAGCAAGTTAGACTGTCACACTCATGTTGAACCATAAATTGCTTAAGTGTGATAGCAGCTTCATCATACGATGTACCAGTAGGCGAAAAGCATGAAATAATCTACTTACCAATATGATATAAACTTAAATGAACTGAATATGAGTGGGGAACACATCAGTGGTGTATGGTTTAATGACCTTAATTCTTGCGTTGATAGATTGCCAAAATCTGAAGTTTTGGGTCTTTATACTGTTATTTCATCTAGGGATATCTTGGCTATCTGTCTGTTCAGAACTAAAATTGTACATGACCCCAGGAAAGAAAGTCACTTGGAATTAGCTCATTTCTATTTGAATGTCTGTATGTGTCCCGATACACACAATTTTGATCTGATTCTGAAATCTTCTCTGAAAAAAGTCGTGTACCTCCTCTGCTGCATCCAGATATATGCTGACCTGGAGGTGCTAGGCAACGACAGCTTCTGCTGCATCCAGATACATGCTGACCTAGCTGTACGTTGTCGCGCTATAGATCTAATACACCCGAAAGAGGCCCTCAAGTGCCCAAAAGAAACCCAAGAAACCTATATCAAACTGAGTAAATCTCATTTGATCTGTATATTATACCCTCTCTACTAAAGATCTATTCTGTTCTCTTCTCAACCTATTCCCAGTTAAGATTTCAGAAATCTGGATTGGACTTGTGAAATATGTGGTAGGGAAGATACTTGCATGATAGAGTGTGCTGTTTATATTTCCAGGATTTGATTATTATTTATTTGGGTGTTCATAATTAAGCAATTAAAACATGATAAAACAGTTTATATGCAGAACTAGACACAGTCAGGATATCTTAAAGGATGACATCAGTATACTCACCTACTACGATGAATCTTTGTGCATACCTTGATCGCGGGGGTATATCCTGAAGTGGGACACACTAATATTTCAGTAATTAAAATTACCTTAACGTATCATACGGTAATGGTACTTGAAATGTTCATGCGTTTTGTTTAAGTGGACAAACATACTGGTAATCGTCTTGAACTGCTTTTCACTAAAACATTAAATAAAGAATAATATAATTGTGTGAAACAGTTTGATTGTGCTGATATGATCTTCTTACCGGTGATTCTCACAAAAATAGAGTGTTTATTGCTTTTGTTATTTACTTGCTTTCAGAAAAATATAAAAATCCAAAAATAGTGTCATTTTCTGTTTAAAATTCTTAACGTACGGAAAATTGTTATTCTTGGAGGAATTGTTACTGATAGGGGGAGACGATGTTAGAAAGTGAGTTCAAATTTTTCAATCAGGCAGGTTCTTGTGTGTTGAATAAAAAGTTTTGCGGGTTGGTGATGAATTTGAAAATGCTTAATCTGTAATACAGTTTAATTATCTCTTGAAAAATAATAATTTATTTAACTTTGTTGAAAAATTCTTATGGTTTCTCGAGATGTTTGTTTTATAGTATACATATTGAAGCAGTTTGTTGATGAGAAGTTGCTGTGAAGATGAGAGTTTGATTGGATGCATGGTAGAACCTCCTTTCTATATTGCAGACAAGATTGAAGAGATTGAAGATTGCTGTGCAAATGCTAAACTGGAGTTTACTCAAGTGCTAACGTGTTGAAGATTTGGTGATTGGATGCATCAGCTTAGGGGGGGTCTGTTGCTGACAGAAGCTATTGAAGCTGAAGCTATCCAAAGACCAAAGATAGTGCAAGACTACATGAAGATTGCAAGAAGACTGAAGACAAAGTTTTGACTGAAGACAAAGTTTTTTATGAAGCTATTGTCAAGGGGGAGTTTGTTGGTGCATATTTGTGACAACAGCTTAGATTTGGTCTTTGGATATCTTGTAATTAGTTAAACGATAAACGGTTAGCGGGTTTAGCTTTGTATTAGTGAGATAATTGAGTTTGGGCTAAACTAAACCCAGATTGGGTGATGTGGGGGCGAATTGGGCCTGTCCAATTCGCAGCCCAAGAGTGTTTAACCTAGCCCAGTTGTAACCCTTGTGTTATATAAACAAGGTTAGACATTAGGGTTTAGGTTAATCAGCCAAAAACAGTTTGTATGAGAGAGCAATTTCGTGAGAGTATAAGCTTGGACGAAATTAAGAGTTAGGGTTTTGATTTGATTGTAATTCCTTGTGATTGATAATCAATAGAAAACCCGGATTGAAAGTGTCTTGCTGTTTCTACACGTTTTGTGATATTCTGATCAAGAGGATTCCGCACTCTTGATCGGATTGACAATTCTGTTAAAGATCCATACATCAAGGGGACCTACAGCCTCGAGTTGTGTGATGGCTTGCGAGATGCGCCCTTGCAGTTCTGACCCTGATGTTGTCAGCAGAGGGTTGTTGGTATCGACGTTCCCTTGCATCGACATCTTCTGAGAAGAAGGTTGGTTAGGCCAGGTTTTATTGTACATGGAGTGCATATAGTTGTGAGAGGTCATATGTACATACACATAATAGATCATCATACCAACCAATCAAGCAATAGTATAATCATAGTATAACCCAGTAATTTGGTAATTATGTTTAATGAGAGCATAGCAAGTAAGCACGTAGCATTATAATGATAGCACACACATATAGGTCAATAACGCGCTTAACGAAGACATAGCGACTGAGCTTTCATCGGTCATTGGTTACAAAGTATTGTGGCATGCTTAATGATGATTGGCTTCTTATTATTCCCTGGCCACAATTGTATTGTCTTCCAAAATGTATCACATCAACAGGGACACATGGTCACCCTACCCTTGTCTATTAAATATATTAGTGTATCAAAATTACGTAGTCAGATGAGGTCTTCAAAAGTCTCCACAATCTCGGCTTATCATAAGTGTCCTTACCCAAATGTAATGCAATCCGCGTGATCCGGAAACCAGCTATACTAGGGACTGAGGTGGAGAAGGAAAGAAAAGTAAACTGTTAACATGCTTGAATTCCTCCTCGAGCTTGTATGTACATCGAAGCAAGTAACTGATCTGCTGCTCGGCAGTAAAGAAACGAGCACCAAAACCTGGGAAAGGTGTAATAGCAGCAGGTGAGAGCGTAAACGGAACCTTGATGAAAGTATACTGGCAATAGACAGGGTGGAGGACGTGGCGTTAGCTCAAGCTCCAAAATTCTGCGACTTATAACCTCAAACTGCAGTTGATGTGACAGGTGTTCTTGTCCCGTGTGTAGTCTCCACAAAGTGAAGGATGGTAAGGGTCTAAAATCAATATAGTGTATGATAGGAACCATCGAAATGGCTCGTCCAGCACGGTATAGTTGAAGGTAGCGAACGGTGCGGCCTGCGAGGTCGTAGAAAATGCTGTTGTGGCAAAAGGAATTGTTACGCGGGTGCTGACCTGGAGTACCTTCCCGGGGTATGGGTATGTCTTAAAAGAAAGCGATAGGCATGTTGGCGCAATGGATGTCGGTCTTCACAAGAGCAACATCAGCGGTGAAGTGCAGGTACCGGGTCGGGTATAAGGGATGCATTGTCTGGTAAGTCAAAAGAAACAGGGTCATGCTCAAGTAAGGGTGCAGGATCAGCAGGTACAACATCAGGCTGAACCCAAAAGAAACAGGAGCTGTCTCAGGAGCAGGTTCTGGGTCGCGTAATGGTGTGGTGCCTCGAGCGGGTGATAGTTGCAGCAGTTATAACAGCGTCATCGTCTGCGTCAGTAGTAGAAAGCTGTAATCTGGCTGGCTGTAAGGCTGCAGATGTCACAGACTCAAAGGAGTCTGAGATCGAGTGTATGCTAGAATCAGAGGATAGCTTGTTAACAGGGGTCTCAAAAAGTGAACTTAGTAACAACGTGCTCGTCAAACTTTCCATCATCATAGGTGTTATCAGAAGGACCATCAATAATGTGCCAATGTCATCATCAATTATTCGTTGAGTAGCCAACCTTCGGAAGGAATGTCCATAGGAGGCGCATTGTCGAGGATTGGAGTCAAGAGGTGCTCTCCACCGAAGTGTCCAAATGATAAGGCGGTCGTGGACCGAATCAAGAATGACAGGAAGACTCTCGTCAAGGAAACCATCAGCAAGGGTAATTCATCACCAAATTCTGGCAGCGCGGATGGTTGGTCGTCGTCCTCGGCCTTGGTCAGCATATCAAGATTACTTCTCAGTGTCTGACGTAAATATCTCTGGCGCAGATGTAATCTCATCTTCTGTGGCGGTAGGGTCACCATCATCTGACAATTCGCTTCCTAATTAAAGTGACATGTGTGCCGGTACATATTGGTCATAGCACGTATATCCATAATATTTACTAACAACTAGCATATGCAAATAAGAGTAATTTATCACGTAGTCATGTATTCACATTATCTTTACGAAACTTTCTATCATTCCTAGCCTCTCAGACTAAACTCCCCAGTCTCTTAGACTATCCTTCCCAGTCTCTCAGACTGAACTCCCTAGTCTCTCAGACTACTCTTCCCAGTCTCTCAGACTAAACCTCCCCAGTCTCTAAGACTGAACTCCCCCAGTCTCTAAGACTAACACATCCCGTCTCTCAGACTAAACCTCCCCAGTCTCTAAGACTGAACTCCCTAGTCTCTAAGACTAACTCCCTGGCCTCTAAGACCAAACCTTCCCAGTCTCTAAGACTAATTCCCTGGTCTCTAAGACCAACTCCCTGGCCTCTACGACCAGTCATCCCAGTCTCTAAGACTAATTATCCCCAGCCTCTAAGGCTAATCCTCCCTCAGCCTCTAAGACTGAACCTCCCTCAGTCTCTAAGACTGAACCTCCCTCTATCTCTAAGACTAAATTATAAATATGAATTTTGAAATGTGTATTTGTGCCTTTTGTCTATAAAAATGTTTGTTCCCTGGATCTGGACGTTTTGTGTATGCAATGAAAAACAAGTTGTGAAAACATTTTCGTGAGAGCCCTAATGATCGTAGTCTAGACTCAAGAAAGAATCCTAGTTCGCTACGATCGAAGCTCTGATACCAAGCTGTCACACCCTGACTTTTGCGGAAGCGTGATTATGGTGTGACTTTCTTAATATCATTGCATTCAATCATAACATCAACTATATGATAAAACCATAGGTTTGTCATCCATTAAATAAGTTTAAAACATAACAACATCGTTTTAAAACGTAGACTACAAATTCTAGTTTTACAAATCGTACAAAATGTTTATGAGTTCATTAAAGACTCGTCAAAAGATATTGAATAATACCAAGGTTTGGAAGACATGTCTTGTCCAGGAATAAGACACACCGTCCAAACTCAAAGACCATGGATGACATCTTTATTCTTAACGCAGCATAAAAACTTCCAACGCCCGCCAGATCCATTAAAATTTCCTGAAATACATGTAGTTTGAGAAACATCAACAAAAGTTGAGCGAGTTCATGTGTTTGTTTGTGTGTATGTATAAGCCTTTGAAAAATGTTGTAAGTATGTATGTAAGTCCCTGGTATGTAGCAATAAGGAAAAAGAGATCACCAATGGTTTGCAAAGCCATTGATATGTGTGAAGTGATGCAGGAAGACTCAAACCTAGCAGATTTTGGCGTCAGGCACATAATCACCTCATGGTCCACTCGGCGGACTCATGAATGGGGCTCGCTACACCCGAATAGTTCTATCACTCATGTCCCTCGGTCCTACAACGAGGATTAATGGCCTTAAGTTCCACCTACCCACTCACATGATCTAAGTAGTAAAAACCCTCCCTACGCTAACCATACCATGTAATAAATGTTTGTAATATTTGTCGCATGTATTTCACCCCCGAAGTATAAAACTGAAAACAGTAAAGAGAAAAGGGGGAATCATGAACTCACTGTATTGCGTCTTCAGTATGTGTAACCCAAGTCTCCTCAGCAAACACGACTACCTACAATGTTCTAACGTCTATTAGACGAACGAGTCGTGCTTTGTCTTTGTATTTATGTTTTAGAGTTACGTTTCTAATATTATTCCAAGTTATAATAATTATATTTAGTTTTGGAATAATTGTTAAACAATATTTCATATTCCTACTTCTCAAGTATTTTAACTTCGTATTTTTCCTTCCCAAGGATGGGGGTATCTTATACATATATTTTCGTTTTTGTATTTGTATAACTCGCCAAGTAATGGCGTCGTATTTCGGTGTATTGTTCTAAATAGAAACATGTTAATATATTCCCAATAGGTATTTCCAAAACCATATATTTCAAGTCTCACTTAAATATATAAACTTATTTTGTTCAATCACGTATTGCCCCAGAATATATATTTTTCTAAAAATTATATATCTTCTAAATAGACTAGGAAAATATATTTTTAACTCCCAAAAATAATATATTTTCTTGTTGTCAAAAATATGATAGACTTGGTAATATTTACGAAATTATATTTTCACTTCTTTCATTTCCAAAATAATATTTACCAAAAATATAGTGTAATGGTATATCCCGGAATATTTCATAAGTTACGTTTTCTTGTTCGGTTTCTCAATATTACGTGTGTAACTTAAATATTTTATTCCTTGTAATTTTTGGTATTATTTTGGAGTTGTAATTTCCATGGTATTTTGTTAAGTTATATTATTTTACCCTAATATAACTAGTTCACAAAATATACAGATAATCACACAAGCGTTTTAGTATGAGATATATATTCTAAATATATATTTATCAAATTTTACTTACGAAAATCAACCTCCGGCACTTAGTTTTTTTTTTTTGTAATAAAAATCATGGCGAAGTTTATTTTGAAAATAAAGTTAAAATATATTTGTAAACACTTACTAGAAAAATATTTTCTAAGTGTTGGATTTTTAGGAAAATTTTGCCAGAGTTTCCTTTGTAAATGGAGGCGTCCAAGCTTACTAGCATATCATTTTCTTTTTGTAAAATCATTCAATCAATCATCAATTAACAACATACAATCTCTAATCACCAATCTTGACAAAAATAAGCATAAACCATAAACTTATGAACTTGAAGAATTTATAAAAACATGTAGTAACTTACTAGTATTCTTAGTAAGCCTTGTTACCTTTAAAAATGTGATTGGTTCTTTAAAAACTTTATTTTTAAAGGATTTGAACATTTACAACTTCTAGTCATAATTTCTAAAAATATTTCTTTGTGAAATTTTCTTATTACACAAGTGTTCCTACACTTGTTTACCCACTAAAAATGTGATTAGTTTATGTAAAATCCAAGTTTTAACAAACTTATTCCTTTCACTTGGTTCTTTCGAAAAACCACCCATAGATCTTTAGATCTACAAGATTACAACTTATTTTGGCCTTTATTTTTCAAGAAAACACTTATTTGTTCAATTCATAGTTTATGTGTGGATGATTCCATCATCCACAACATCTCTAACATCCACATCTTGCTAGTTCATGTCTTTAAACATGATCTAGCAAGTCCGTGAGATGGACCATACCATTTTTACTAGCAATCAACAAACAATAATCATAACAACACAAGAACAACATGATTTCATCTTCATTTTAACACTACTTCATCACTTTGTTAGTTTATGTTTCAAGACTTGATTATGTTCTTTAGAGTTCTTGAGATTTCACCATTCTTTTTACTATTAACCATAAAAAATATGAAGAAGATGAAGATCTAAGGCACTTACGACTAGCACAAGGCTAGGGGAGTTCAAGAGCATAAAAGTGATGGATAAAAGAAAAAGAGAGCGGTCCTTGAGCTTCCGAACACACCGAGCGTACTTGTATGATCACTAACACCCTTGGATGCCCTTAGATTGGTTGAAGAATCTTGAATGATGGTGGTTGTAGGTGATGGTGAGGTCGGCCGAGAGCCAAAGAGAGGAACAGAGAAAGTGTTGAGTGGAATGTGGGTTGTGAAATGAGAATTCATGGTCTAATGGTTAGTCTTATAACCTTCCATCAAGTCCTTAACCATTGTGTTTTATGTTACCGAAAGTACCTAACATATCTAATAAATAACTAAAATAAAATCATGGTGGATCCCACTTGTTCCATAACCGGTTGGGGGGGGGGTGTTGTGCTAGTTTGGTTCCAAATATTTGTTAAGTAATTTTGTTGGAAAGTAATGGTATTAGTTAGTGTCTTATGTGTGTTATTTATTATATAGTGTGTTAGGTGTTCGGGGACCCTACCTAGCTCAGAAAAATAAAAACAATGCTTCTAGCATTATTTTGGTGTTCTGGGTAATGTCCGGTTGTTCGGTTTGATACTGTCCCGTTAAAGTACTTAATTAATTCGTAAGGTGTCTTTTGTATAACTTTTTGTGTCACAGTTAATTCCCGGCACTTAGGAAAATATCTAGGACTAGTTTGTCACGTTTTTGCACATTACTAGCATTATTAAATGCTGAATTTTGGGTATTAAGTGCAGAATTTTGCATTTAAAGTGTGTTTTAGGCACTTCCAAGCACTTTAACTATCACCTAGCGACGCAGTTTTATGGTCCTCACTTCCCTACACACTACCCTAGTGTGATACTTTATTTCTGACTCATACTGGGCCTCAAAATGTTGTATGTCTATGTGCTGGCATTGTCAGCATGTCTCTGGGTTATCCGCTCACTGTGTTAATTGTGATTTGTGCATCAAATATGTCACTAAAGTTTGTATGTAATGAATGTAGTGACAGTATGAAATGTGATCCATATGTATGTATGTAACAGTAATCAGAAAGCAATTTAAATCATCAGTTGTAATTAAGCACAATTTTTAAGCATAAATCAAAATTAATTAATTGTACGCTCACATGCAATTTTGACGGTTGTCACACTTCCGAATTGAATTGGCTCTAAAATCGCAATAATTAACAAAAAACTGAATTTTAGAGAGAAGTTGACCTTAATTTTATCCAAAGAATTCCGTCCCCTAATTATTTCGATTGAAACCCTAGAATTTCTTACCGAGATCGAAGAACCCTGAATTCCAATCCATTGTCGTCGTTCTGAGTTCTGACCATCTCCTTTAACAAACCCTAAAATTTCTTCCCCCAATTGTGAGCTTGAATGAGCAAAAGCAGATGAAAAAAAAAACAACAACTTGATCCATTTGGATCTAGAACTGAATTATATAAAAAGAAGATGAATAACTTGATTTAGTTTTTTCGTGGTGTTCCTTCGTAGGGAGGCGACTAGGGTTTCTTCATGGAGGCAGAATATGAGGGAGGTGGAAGCGTGGTGAAGAAGCTAATACCCTAGTGCGATATGAGAAGTGAAGTTTTTATTCGGGTTATAACAATATATAGGCACGTGTGATTATGACCCATATTACAAAACGGGTCCGTATGACCCATGCATCAAAGGGATGCTAGTTTTGGCGGGAAAATGAGGAATAGAGCCTCTAGATGGTGGACACGTGTCCCTAAGTAAGGCTTTTATTAGATTGTATAGATTATACAAGTTAAACATTGGATCTTCATTACTACTTGAACTTTCCTCCCTTGTTGCATTTCTTATTAATGTTTAATGTTTGACCATCTTTTTCTAGATAAACATCACACATATTTGATAAATATTTATTAATTTTTTCACACAAGGTTTGACAATTCTTCAAGTAAATCAAAATCATAAGTTATTTTTTCAAGTAAGGTTTCAACGTTCAGTACGTTTAGACAAGGGTTCATGCGGCAGCACAAGTAATAACCGATGGCATTTCTTGAAAATATTTTATAAATTTTTCTTTCCTTGATGAAATCATATCTTTAAATGAGGGGCCTCTACGAGAAAGCCCGTTTAGTTTATTGCACATTAAATATATTTGGTTAAGTACGAAAGGACTTTTGGGATTACAAACTCCTAATGAAATAGTTGTCACGTTTTTTTTTAAAAAACTATTAGTAAGTTGGCTATTAATTTAATAATATCCCAACCCCTTGGAGGAAAAGGTCTAGTCGAATTCTCCCAATTCAAATATATCATGATAAGCTATAAAACTCTCTTTTTGTAGAACACCCTTTTCGAACATGTTACGAGTCGAAATCCACCTTGTAGGTACATCCCATTTGGGACCTAAACAATAGTGTTTCAGTTCTTTACAAAATTTGATATACCTTGAACGTGTTTTCTTTGAACTAAAAATGTTACAGAGCATTTGTTTAAAAATCTCTTTTGTTGGTTCGGTCATTCTTAGATAGTCTTGAACGGACAAGTTTATGATATGCAACACATTGACTATGAAAAAAACCTTGTCATAAATAGGTGAATATTTTGATTTTAGTTGTACTGTTGCCGTATTATTTGACGTGTTATCTAAAGATATCGAAAATACTTTGTTTTCCAGTTTGAACGTTCGAATAACTTTGTCAAAAATATAAAATAAATTCTCACTTGTGTAAGGGTAATCGAACAACTGAAATGCAACCGCACATTTCATCATCTGCCATGTATCGGGTTGAACCAAATGAACGGTAACACAAATATATGAGTCCATCAAACCATGAGGAGCCAACCAAGTATTGAAAGTTATGTTAACAGCGGCTTTAAGTTTTCAAATAATTCAAGTAATTATTTTTTAGCTTTTTCCCACATTTTTAAACAAGTGCGTCTAAGGGTAGCACGAGTTACATGTTTATAACGTGGTTGGAGAGTTCGTTGAATTAGAGAAGTCAAGCGTTGGTTGTCGAAGTGTTAGAATGACAAGATTTCTTGAATCACAAACTGCGTCATTCCCTCCCTAACCGTTTGAACGTTATAAATCCATAAACTTCCCTTGTTCAACCTCGAAGGTTGACCTTCGGCCAGTTGATGTTTCAAAGCCTTGCCATACTTCAATTGTATGTGGTGCTTCAAAGTCAAATTTGCATCTTTTGCAAAAAAATAATAATAATAATAATAATAATAATAATAATAATAATAATAATAAATAAATAATGATAATAATAATAATAAATAAAAAAAACCACAAGAACTTGCAACGAGCCTTATTCGACCCACTCATCATTTCACACTAGTGGGGAACCCGCGCGTTGCAGCGGAGTGGATAAGTTACGACACTATAATCGTTTTCCGTTGGTTTATCAATTTTTTATTGCGCGTTGTGACAGAGTGGATAAGTTGCGGCGTTGTAATCCTTTTTCCGTTAGTTTATCAATTGTTTTATTTTATGTTAGGTTATTAATGACTTAAAAGAAGTAGTAATTAACAATTTCGTAACATATAAGTAAATGACAAGCGGATTTCGCGTGTTTTATTATTTTTGCATTAACACGTAGTGGTAATGTTTCGTAAATAGAGGTCCGAACGAGCTAAGCTACTTGAGTTGGGCTAAAAAAAGGTTGAGATGAACCGAGCTTTAACGAGCACGAGCCTAAAAGTAAGCTCGTTTAGTAAACGAGCACGAGCTTCAGGTTCGCTTATAGAGCACGAGATGGCTCACGAGCGTAAATGAGCTCAGTGTTTGTATAATTTTTAGTCAATACATTAAACATATATTTAAATACTTTTTATATAATCATGAAAAAAATTACCAAATTACATAGAAATACTAAGTATATTTAAAATAAATTAACTAATAAAATAACAAAAAGCTTGAGCTTAAAAAACTACCTGCGAGCTGAGCTCAAGGGTACAAGTAAAATTGTGGATCAAAACATCCAGGTAGGGTACATATCCTTCATCCTTAACATAACAAAATTCAAAAATCTAATATTCCATATGTATTTCCAACTTTTTTTTTTTTGAAAGAAAAACGAATGTTCATTCCACACGAAAAAAAGACAATTACAAAGCCATGGCAGGCAGTCGGGCAACAAGTTGCGCCGCCACCCCCTTTTGAATAGAAAAACCAATTCTACTAAATACAAAGTTTGAAACCTTTGGCAGGAATTTACGTAATATATCACTTTATTTGTATTTATTCTATTTATACACTTATAATTAATTTAATTCTAGATGGTGATGCTCTCTGAAGTGGCTGACAGAATTCCATCTATAGAACAAGTAAACAAGTTATATAACTGTTTTCATGAATCTGAATGCACCCAGTTAGTTCTTTCTATGTTTCAGTGTCAATTTTAATAACAAATTGATGCTAAGCTAAACTTGATGATAGTTTTGCCCTCGCACAGAGATTTTTACTCCCCGTGTTTTAACAGAGAGAGACCCCTGTGGGTACCTAAAGTGGCAAAAGGGCGGGTCCGGTAAGGGCTCAAAACGAGCCATTCCAACAAACAGGTCATGGTCTGATCGGATTTGACAACTAAGTTTTTCACATTCTTTCGAATTCCATAACGACCAAACAGTGAGCGTGTTACTAAACAACAAAATTGTAGCCTCAGAAGTATTAAACTAACTGCCATGGCCATGTAATGGGTCAAAACATAGGAGTATTAGATGCCTACAGTTTTTTCTTAAATCATTTTCTTTAAAAAGTAAAATATTATTAGCATGATAGAATCATCTCACTTGTTCTGCTTCTCTTATCTTTCAGGTGGTTTCCTTCCTTTCATTAGCATGAAGTCCCCGATATCTCATGAAAAATTCTGTTTTATTTTGCTAGTCCCCTTTCTACTGGCTCTACAACATGAGAAACTGTATACTTCATGTCATCCACGATCTGCATCAAGCATATCACATCACAAGTATTATTAAGTGTCGACTCAGGTTAACCGACTCAAATTACTGGTAATGGATCAAGAACTGACAATTTCACCACTTCCAAAGACGACGTCACGAACACTCTGGTGTAACCTGGGACGGTGTGGTCTGTCCTCATGTCGAGCAAGATTTAGTCTAGGTGTTTTCTCGCAGTCTCGAACCTCTTCCGAATCAGGTGGAGCTCCTAATGATGCATAGTCGGTCATCACAGACACGTCACGTACATATCGCTCTCCACGTTTGTAAGGTACTGCTGGAAAAACATATAGGTGAACCACAGCAGTCACACTCATCTGCTTGACAACAAATTCAAGAGTTTGTTGCTAACAAGCCCTTCAACATTATTCTATATTACACAACAGACCCTAGACTTTAAGCAATCAAAATGCACCTCAATACAGATGATATAATCTTGTATACGGGTTTTTAGCTCCTGGGCCAAAGATCTTTGAGTGCACCCATAGAGAAAAGAAAGGTTACAGCAACACCTTGCCACCAAGTCAGGAATATGATTGACTTAAAAGTCAAGAACTTGGCCAACGGTTTGATCGGTGCTAGCTTATCCTTTGTTACCAAATAAAACTGCCCCAGACAATACAAAGCCCACGTCTGGCTGAAGTTAAGAACAACTGCCAAGTATGGGTACCTGCATACACGCATCTCATTACCGAAAGTAACCTAGCCTTATACTATACCAGTTGCGAAAAGGTGATAAAGAAAACACCAAATACATATATAGACACACACACATACATTGTTCAATACATAATCAATTTTAAGTAGAAAACCATGGGAAACGCATAAGCACTTGTACGTAATGCTTTGAAGATAAAGCGAGAGAGAGAAAGAGAGGCAGCTAGGCGGTTACATAGCCACCTTATGTATCGCTGTTAAAGCAATATGTACAAGTGTTTATGCGTTTCTCGCAGTTCTCTACTTGAAATTGATTCCATCGTGAACGACCCTTGCATATACATATACCTACCCACCTACACACACACACACATACACACACTCTTAGCACTGCAGAAAGAGTGAAACAACTTGCAAACATGATCTTTTCGCCATTTGGTCTACATGGCACACCATATGATTTTTTTAATGAAAGTTGTAATTAGGTTTGGGGGTGTTTGGATGTGTGTTTTGAAAGCGATCATATAATAATCTATAAACAGAATCACATAATCAGCTGTAATTAACAGATGTTATGAGTGTTTGAAAGATCTGCTTAAGAATTAACGGAATGACAAAAGCTTCATATACTATAGAAATATCTTACGCATATCCCCATTCGAATTTCCCTTCCCCATAAACACCAAGAACTTGAAAAATCATTGCTAACGGCGCAGACCAGCTTCAGTATCATCTGAAATAAAGAAGTTTTGATCAGATTGAGATATGGATTAATGAGGAAACATAGTATAAAAAATATATAGAAAGTAATTCATACATATTGCACAATGCCAATTTTTACAACCTGGTAAAATTCAGGACCAAGATATCATTCCCTAAGGAAGCAACTGAGTGGGAAAGGGTGTTCGACGATTCCATAAGTGTATGATTCTTCTATTAGAGGTATGCTGTGGCTAATAACACTATTACTTTCCATGAACTCAATAGTAATCCACTAAAAACAATTTGCTCAAAAATTACACTTGCAGACACACATACATATAACCAAATTGAATCTGGCCAGATTAAGGAAGTTAAGAGCCCTAACCCCAATTGTAGAACAATTTCGGATCAATTATCATAATTCTAAGAGATCAATCCTAATCGAAACAGCGATAAAAAATAGCAACCATAATCGAAACCAAAGGGTGGAACCCTACTGACCTGCAATCCCGACAGAGGCAGGCGGTGGTGGCTCGTTGGTTCGCCCCTCCTGCGCCCGTCTACCTCCTGCGCTATTCTTTCTCCTTCTTCTGATCAAGCGTGAAAGTTTCTTGATTTGATGGGAGAATGGATTTGATGGAAGGGAGCAGTGGGAAAGCCTATGTGGGTTACAATTAAATAGCTTAGAGTTAAATGTGAAAATCACCGGTGGATGAAAACGGACGGGCCTTCACGATTACGGAGCTGATGCGTTGGATTAATTGTACAATGAGTTGGATGAATTAAAGGTACAATGAATGAATTGGTTGAATTAAATGTGATAAAAGTCTCAAGAAACAGAATTGTAGAACCGGCGAACATAGTGAACTAAGGGGCAATTTTGGAAGAAATGGATGAAAAATTAGAGAAAAAGGCATGACTGTTGGATTGCCATCTTAAAATTTTAATGAAAATTACATTTGTGTACATGACTGTTGGATTGCCATCTTAAAATTTTAATGAAAATTACATTTGTGTACATGGGAGATCTATTATATAGTATATTATAGATATTATAGATAGATAGATTAGATAGATAAATCGAAATTGCACCATATATCGGGATTTCATTTTGTAGGTAATGTGTGAATCACCCTAAGTTCAGTATATGTTTTACAACCAACCGAAAATTGAGCGTTTGATGAAGCTATTCGAGAATTTTTTTGAATGTAATCGAGAACATGAGCGTTTTTTATCGTGTTTTGCGAGCAGATATCGTTTTTGATTGTTGTGATGTAACCAAAACATCCCCTATATATTTATACCAACTTAGGGGAGCCAAAAACACCAAAAATGACCCAAAAAGGGCCAAAATTGACCCTAACGGAAAAAAAAGTCATATAGATGTGGGTGGATTCCGACGGTATAACGCAACATATATCCAATAAGTTTTTGAATTTTTAAATTGGGGTTTCGATATATATTGTAGATACTTGGGTTGAGATCATTCCGGGCCAAGCAAACATGAGTGATATCACAGGCGTTTGTCGGTTCAATAGATATATAGAACACAGGGTTGAAAACCGATATATTACACGGATTAAATGTGTAAAATTTGATTTTATTTTTGTAATTTTGAATTTGTGTGATCATAATGTGTGTATGTGTGTATGTATGCATGCAATGAAAGAGTACATATCTATATATCTATCTATATATATAATTATAATATATATAATATAGGGGATCGCTAAAATGAAAACCACCTCTAGTTGTAAAAACCATGAGAACCACTTTATGGCCCTTAGATCAACTAGATGGATGTATGTGATTAAAAGTAGTTAATATTAATATTAAAAGTTTTTTGTCTTATTATGTCTTTAATATTATAATCCAAAAGGGTATTTAAGTAAAAATAACTCTATTTTGTCTTCTTATATATATTAATTTTAAATTACCTTTTTTGTCCTATTCATTAATTACTTTTTATTACTTTTATTTTTTAAACATAATTTTCTTTATTAAAAACATTTTTAAATTCAGTTTTTTTTTTAAAGATTTTTATACTTTTTACAATTTAAGTTTTACGTTAAACTTTTTACGTTTTTTTGACGCGCCGTTTTTTTACGCGCCGTTTTAACGCTGTTTTTTAACGTCGTTTTTTAACGCGCCGTTCTCAATCGGCGTTTTTAACGCGCCGTTTTTAACGCACCGATTTTTTAACGCGCCGTTTTTTAACGCCGTTTTTTAATGCGCCATTTTTTAACGCGCCGTTTTTTACGCGCAGTTTTTCAGGCGCCGTTTTTCAAGCGCCGTTTTAACGCGCCGTTTTTTAAAGGCGTCGTTTTTCTCAATCGGCGTTTTTTTAACGCGCCGTTTTTTAACGCCGTTTTTTACGCGCCGTTTTTTATGCGTCGTTTTAACGCGCTGTTTTTTTAAGTCGTCGTTTATCTCAATCGGCGTTTTTTTAACGCGCGGTTTTTTACACGTTTTTTACGCGCCGTTTTTCCGAAGTTTTTTAACGCGCCGTTTTTTTTTCAAGCGTCGTTTTTTTAAACGCGCCGTTTTTCCACGTTTTTTAACGCGCCAAATTTTTTACACGCTTTTTACACGCCGGTTTAACGCGCCGTTTTTCCGAAGTTTTTTAATGCGCCGTTTTTTTGAAGTTTTTTAACGCGCCGTTTTTTTACGCGTTTTTACACGCCGTTTTTTCAAGCGTCGTTTTTTAAAACACGCCGTTTTTCCACGTTTTTTAATGTGTCGTTTTTTTAAACACGCCGTTTTAAACGCGCCGTTTTTTTCACTTTTTTTAACGCGCCCCTTTTTGTATACTTTTTACGTTTTGCGTTAAAAATTTAAACTTTTTACGTTTTACGTAAAACTTTTTACGTTTTACGTAAAACTTTTTACGTTTTACGAAAAACTTTTTACGTTTTACGTTTTACGTAAAATTTTTACGTTTTACGAAAAATTTACGAAAAAGTTTAAGTTTTACGTAAAACTTTTCACGTTTTACGTTAAACTTTTTACGTTTTACGTAAAACTTTTTACGTTTTACTTAAAACTTTTTACGTTTTACGAAAAACTTACGAAAAAGTTTACGTAAAACTTACGAAAAAAATTTACGAAAAAGTTTACGTAAAACTTACGTAAAACTTACGAAAAACTTTTTACGTTTTACGTTTTACGTAAAACTTACGAAAAAATTTACGTAACAATTTTTACGCTTCACGTTTTTACGTTTTACGATAAAAAGTTTACGGTTTACGTTAACAAGTTTACGGTTTAATTTTTTTTTACAAAAACGTTTTTACGCAAAACCGAACGCAACAGAAAATCGCCGTTTTTTTACGTTAAATTTTTTACATTTTAACGCGCCGTTTTTTTACGTTTTACGTTAAAATTTTTACGTTTTAACGCGCCGTTTTTTTACGTTTTACGTCAAAAAGTTTACGTTTTACGATAAAAAAGTTTACGGTTTACGTTTTACGTAAACTTTTTACGTTTTACATTTCACGTAAAACTTTTTACATTTCACGTTAAACTTTTTACGTTTTTAAGTTTTACGTTAAACTTCTTACGTTTTACGCTTTACGTTAAACTTTTTACGTTTTACGTTAAAAACTTTACGTTTTACATTTTACGTTAAAAAGTTTACGGAACCTTTTCTTCCAACTTACGTCAATTCACAGAAAACAACGGAAGACAGGATCAATTCTCAAACCCGCAATATCAAAAACACAAATGGTTGGGCATCCAGGATCAATTCTAAAGCAAATATAAACCCTTTCAAATTTCAAAAAGCTAGTTTGCTGACAACAAGCAAATCCACAATGCATAACCGAGTCTAGTGTTTAATTTCGTTGACCGAGTTTACCAAGTCTCGTGTTTAATTTCGTTGATTGAACTGAGTTGACCTGGACCGACCGTGCCGCGAAACCCGAACCAAATCTGAACCGAAACTGAATCTGAAGCGAGTTTGCATTCTTGACTCGAACCCGCATCTTGAACCGAGACTCGAAGCCAAAACTTGAACAGTAACACCACCACAGCTACTGCCGCCGCCGGCCGGCCCCACCACCGCCGGCTGGGGCAGTTTTTTGCCGTCGACACCATCCTCGCATCATCATCAATCTCGTCGTCATAATTAGATCACTTTAAACCTGCTCATTTCAACTCCAAAATTCATTCAAGCCAAGATTGATCTCAGTATTGAAGTAGAAAACTAGCACATCAGTCAAAAAAGAGAGGGAAGCTCTTAGTGAAGAATAAATAATCAGGCATCTTGTATATGGATAAGTAGAAACCGTGTCGCTAGCGTCAACCAACGACAACTCACCTTAATTAAAATCACTAACCCAAAAACATAGCAGATTTATGTCACAATGTGGGAGATCATATCAACAGAAATCACAAAACAAAATTGACTAGCAACCATTTACACCTTTTGAAAAAAAATTAACAATGCCCATAAATCCATGCATACTTCCTCTGTAATAGAAATAAGTCAATAACTATAGCTTAAGGGATATTCACGGTCCGGCTTAGCCTGTTTTGACGAAAACTTTTGGCTGAACCGTTAACTATGGTTTTGGAAAAACACAAACCGAATTGGCAAGGTTGGTTGGCTCAACAGAACCAGCCGGTTTTCACGATACGGTTCTATTTTGGTTTTAGAAAAAAAATCTTAGAACATATTTTTTTATTTAAAAAGGATCGTTCAAGAGTATAGAATATATGTGTATACACATATGCACCCACACATAACTTTATATTTCTAAAATTAAAAAATAAATGTTAAACGGCTTGTTTCGAGTCCCAAACCGTCCAACCGCTAAACCGAAATGCGCATACTTCAAACAGGCAAAAGCAGTTGACTTTCTTCTGTTTGGCCGGTCCAATCGGTTTTGGTGGTTTATGAACACCCCTAATAGCTTAAACCAATACTTTGTATGTAAAGATATAACTGTCTCTCTCTATCCCTTTCAAAGTCACTTTTTCCTTTCACTGTCAATCTCCTAACCAATTAATTATACAAGGCCAATGTTTTTAATCCTAATTTTGTATCAGATTCCACCACATACTTAAGTAAGATAGCGTGTAAGCAGACCACTAATTCATAGATCCAACAACAATTCTACAACACAAACCATAATTCATATAAATACAAAATGTGTCGGAAAATTCGTCGATCGAGCCGGATAAAAAAAAGAGAAGAAAAGAGGGTGTGAAAGATTCACCCAGTTACCTTGGCTGCTGGAGTCGTCACCGGAACCACCATCACCATCAAAATCGTCGTCATCATCATCAACAGCCGAGCCAGAAACCAACGTCGGCTCCTTCTTGTGTGTTGCCGGACTGAAAACGAGAAGGGGAGAGAAGAAAAAGGGGTTGCCGGACTTAAATTGCCGCTAGCAGCCGATCGGAGTTGCTCCGTCGACCGGAGTTGCGAGAGAGAAGGAAGGTGCGGCTGGTTTGTTTGGGGTTAGGGTTTGAGGTCTGAAGTTTCTCTAAATTAATGAAATGGAAAACAGAGAAGAGTCAATGTGAAGGTGAAGGGTTATATTTTGAAGAGAGAGAAAAGTAAGAGAATTTGAATTCTCTGATGGCAATAAATGGAGAGAGAGAAGAGATTTGATATTTGGTGTAAATGACCAAAATAACCTTTATGTTGGCATAATTTGATTGGTTGAAAGTGGTTCTCGCGGTTCTTACAACTGGGGGTGGTTTCTATTCTAGCGGCTCCCATATAATATATATATATATAACTATATAATACATTTCCCATGTACAAAATAGTAAATTAACACTTAAGATGACAGACCAAGAGTCATGGCTTTATCCCTAATTTTTGATCCCTGCCTCCCAATTTTGCCCTCGATTCAATGGTGTTTCTCATTGTGGTTCCTGAACGTAGAAATTGATAAGGCAAGGATGATCTTCACATTTAATTGGAAGAAACCCAATCGCCCTTCCGTTTCTCCCTAGAGTTTCTATTTCTCTCTTTCTTTGTATTAGGGTATATAAGACCCATACAACCCTTCAAGCAGTGGTGATTCAGATGGAATCCCGGTCAAGCTCTTCTTCTGCCAACAGTAGTGTATTTAGGTTCCCTAATTTCTGTTGTTTCTTTTAACCTAATTCGGGTGTGGATAGATTTTGCCTCCTAATCCTAATTGCAAACTAATTCATGTGGTTTAAAAACTGAAAATGGTGAAACAGGTCATTGAGTAATTGAAGACGATCACGCAGTGAAGACAGAGAATACCATGATTGCACAGTATCGTATCGTACCTGTTCCGTAGGTATGCACAAAACTGGACACGATGTTGTTTTGTATTTTCGATTTCACCTCAAATTGTTGTTGAAGAAATTAGGAAGCCTCCATTTTGGAAGGCTTAGGTAAACGAAGGTTCAAACCATATGTTATCTTTGTAGATTTCTTTTTTCAGATTGATTATTGTCCAACAATTGACCTCTTAACTTAGTTTGTTGCTGGAGCAGTAAGTATAAAACCTGTTTTTCCCTTGTTGTTGAAGGAAATAGGAAGCAACCATTTTGAAGGGTAAGTCCACCATCTACTTCTAATCAGACTGTTAAGGCAATTTCAAATACATTATACTGATTTCATGTTAATTACCATGTTCTCACTACACGTACGTGGTTACTCTTTCAATGTGGTTTTACTTTGCAACTAGCAATTTATTAATTCATATACATGTAGAGATGGTGTATAATAGAAATTTTGCTACTGGGAAGAAATTTTTATAAATGGTAGAACCTTCCATTGTTGGCTTGCTTAGAAACATTACCGATTGATTACCCGTTTCCCAAAAGCACCCGATGGATAGGATAAAGTACTGGTTGAACTCAGCATTGTTGACCAACTGCAGAGGCTAGGCTTATCCGAGTATTTTTCGGATGAGATTGCTTATATCCTGAGTAAAGTATTCAGGTAATATATCATATGTTAAATGAAGTTATATCCACCAAAATTTACTAAAATATGAGTTTATCTGAAAAAGTTGTATGATATTTTTTATATATCTACATCCTATGAATAGATACTTCACCATTCAAATAATGGATGTTAAATGATCGTAATGAGTTTAGCAATTCCCGAAAAAGGATTTATTTTTTATTGGAAGAATTTTGCAGATAGAGCAAACGTTATAGTAGTTTATCAATTTAAATAGAGAATCTAAGCACCCTTTTCCAAGTTAGTTATGTATAATCAGTTATCAGGCGATATATGTTGTTAAATGCATGATACCTTTCGGTTGTGCTCTTCTCAACAGTTACAAGGACGCTTATATGTATGTTGAAAGAATCGTTTTAAAAAGAAAAAAAAGGATCAAATCTGTTTGCCCCCTATACAATTCATTTTATGCTGCACTAGATATCATGTAATTTTGGTTAGAAAAACATTGGAATAAGGTTCTTTCCACTTTACAATATTTGCAGATCTATTCTGGTACCTATTATTGTAATGTGTTAAAAGTTTTATAGTGCAAAAGAATTATGAATTCCGCTCTGAGAAATAACAAAAACTCGGGTCGGAAAGCAAAGCACTCAACAAGAACAGAAAGAAAGTGAGCTTATTTACAATTCGCCACGAAGATTAGATTATGATATAATGTTTAGGGTCTTCCCTTCATTAGATCTGTCTTTAGAGCTTAAATCATAGCCAGGGCCGGACCGATGGTGCCAGGTCCCGTGAGGGCGGACCCTTACGGGGGTGGAAACCTGTAGCGATATTTTAAAATACAAAGAAATTATGCTTTCAAAATATTTACATGTTTCACAAATTGGTAGCATTTTAGTGTTTGACTTTTCGCTTAGTTAAATAGAGGTGTTACTAAAAGTCTAGATTACCCTTCATGGAAAGCTGGTCAATATCATTTCAAAAGTCACTTTTTTTCTTTTTTAACATGTTTGGATGCTTACACTGACGTGTGAGTTTTTCTAGGCAAGAAAATTCTATGGCAATTCAAAACGCATACCTCGAATATGTTAAGATATCTTCAATCATGGAGCAGGATACAAGCACGGATAAGAACCATCAGGCTTGCTATGGTGGAAGGCAATGTGATCAAGCAAAAGAAGGTTAAAAATCAGCTGGCTTGATAGGCCAGAAAAAAAATCAGTTGACCAAAAAAAAGTCAAAGATTTTGAGTTTCATAATAATTTGAGTGAGGAAGCAAAAAAAACTTTCAAACAAAAAAGAGAGTAACCATGAATATACCAAATAAAAAAGATATGAATTTGAATGCTATTTCTAATTCTGAATCAAGAAAAGTCTTTTTGACTTAATAAGTCAAAGTTATACGTATATACCGGAGGTCGAAAACGTATATACCTAAAAATTTCTATACGAAAACTACATGTTGGACACTACTGAGCGAAAAGTTCGGGAGGTCCCCCTGGCCCCCGCTATGCTATGCCCATGCTTAATAACATCCATATTTTTCATTTTCAAACTAATAAATATTTACGTTCGTTTGTGCTCGTTCACTTATGTTTGTGTGTTAGTTTAAAGAATTAACGAACGAACACGAAAAAACTCATGTTATTTCTATTGCTTGTACTAATGCAAAATTTATTTGATTTTATTTTGAAAGAAAATTTTATATAGATATAAGATAGATGCTATTTAGATTAAAAAAAATATATAATAAATATATTTAATACTCAAAAGCTGCACTTTATACCTTCTCAGCTATGAAGCCTTTGTTGGAACCTAATAAAACTTTGTGTACCTTATCTTTTGATATGTGAGTTAGCATGAAAGCTGCACTTCTTTGATGGTAAGTGAAGCCTTTGTTAGCTTGAAAGCTACACTTCTTTGATGGCAAATAACTAATTATAAATTCAAAATTTTAAAAATAGTTCTATATCTAAATGATTCATACAAATTCAATCTGCACAAAATTTTGGATAAGTTTTGGTGTTATAATTTAATAATTTGGTTTTGAATTGTTAAAGCATTCGTTTCATGTAATGCAATGAAATTGGAATTAGCGCAAGATTTGAAATTAATAAATTTTGCATTTACCATTTTAAGATATCAAATTTATTCGCCTTTACCTTTTCAATTGAAATAACTGAAACAAACTCTATGAATTTAAACATTACTCTTTTTGACATTGATGGTATCTCACAGGTTACTCTTAGGAAACATAATCACATTTTATCCATTAATGGGGTGAGTAAAGAGCTAAAAGCCTTTTTAAGTGACATCTCAGGGCCCCTATGCAGGTATTATCTATATAATTATAATTTCATACAACAAAACCGCATACATACACTATCGTTTACAGCCTGTTTTGTTACAACTGATTATCTGATTAGGGATATTCTACATTGCATGTCGTCATTTTCAATTTGAGCGAAGAAATCCAGTGGGATTACTTCGTGAGTGTCACTGTGCAGTTTTACCCACACCAATATTTTCGCCTTCTCGAGAGGTGTTAGTGGATATGGCGAAAGAAGAGTGGGGGTAGACGGATATGGTTCGATGAAAGGGTTTATTAGGCTTCGGTCTCCGGGAAATGAAGCGGATGCTGCTGAGGATGAAGAAGATGAAGGTGGGTCGAGTGAGAGTGATGTGGAAGAACATGTTGAGGTTGAGAGGAGGTTGGATCATGATTTGAGTCGGTTTATCCGAACTATAGCGGTGCAGATCATAGCAGCTATTTGTTGGAAAACCGAGTGGATGATCCATATCGCGCAACTTGAGGAAGATAACTTGATCTTGAAAGATAGATTGTTTTTGATGGAAAGGGAGTTTGATGATTTGCAAATGCGGTTGCAATGTCTTGAAAGAGACTGTTGCAGTGTCTTCAAAGGGTATCAACACAGAAAATGTAGATATAATTGAAGAAACTGAACTAAAAAAAGAACATGAGGATGGGGTATCAGAACCGGTTAAGAAGAATATTGAAGATTATCATCAGTTCCATTGGATAAAAGTGAAGAAAATGCTAATGATGGTACTTCAAAGGATGAAGAAAATGCAGCAAATGAGTAACAACTTTGAACTCATATCAATCTAAAGGTATATGATTTAAAAAGGTTCATATAATCTGTTTTGCTGTTAAGTTTGTTGACGAAGCCTTCTAAATTAAGGGAGAATGCGTCTTTTTGTTTTCTATTACAATTGTCGCTTCTTACGTTTACGTGAAGTGTAAACTAAAGACCTCTCTAAATATTTTGTTGTGCCAAAATGTATATAGAACATGGCATGATATCATTTAAACTTACCACGCCGTTAAGTGTGGGTGCTTTTATATACACACACAACTTAAATATGTTTTTTTTATCGATTTATGTTTTGAATTGTGTTCCTGCCCCATGTTGTCGTTTCCGCCGCAACGCGCGGGTTTCCCACTAGTTTTAATAAGAAAAATAACATAATGGCTTGCTAGAACTAAATTTTTAGCAACATATGAGTCTCGATGTAAATTTCCCCATGGCTCAACCAACCACTCACCGAAGCCATGGGTAAGAAGTAATTGAAGTTCATACCCTCGATCTGGACATTTGTTTCATTAAATTTCTTAGAGTTAACATCAAAAACGAACCATCTTTATATGAAGTAGGAGACATTAGGGTGTAAGGGGCACTCACCTAAGAGGTGAGTCCCCTCTCTTACGCCCAACCAATCCTCTTGTGCCACGTCAACTCCCCTCTTAAATTCCCCTCACACCTCAATTTGATGGCGGCACTCCCCTCTTAGGTGGCTTGTTTTTTATTAAAAAAAAAAAAAATTTCATTGGTTGATTGAATGGGGGCCACCTTCTCTCTCCTCCCCTCTCTTCGGTGCCTCCTCCCCGAAAATGGTCACCGATTTCAGTCCCCTCTTGGTTGGCGGCACTTCTCCCGCACGGTGAATAGGGTCCCGGAAGGGAGTCCCCGCAGGTGCCCCCCACACCCTTATTAATATTCCAAGTTAAAAGTTTGACAAGTCAACTGTACATCTTCAATAATAAGTTCAGACTTTAGAGATTCTAATAAAAACCTGTAGGAAGTTGCAGTCTTCCTTGGAGGTATCTAACTATCGACACAAAAACAAGGGTCAAATGTGTTACCTGCGAATGAACAACCTATTCATGTTTAAAATATTTTTAAAAATATATGTATTCATCAAATGAATGAAAGAAACCATGCTAAATTTTATCAAAGAATACATACCATTAGAATAGAAATATACAAGACGAATGTCTTATGCCGGAGGGTATGAAGGGCGCCACCGTACCACCTCACGGTCCTCACCTCCAATAGCGCCCTAAATTATGTTTAAAATATTTTATCAAAGAACAACCTATTCATGTTTAAAATATTTTTAAAAATATATGTATTAATCAAACCGAATGGTAAAGAGACCTCAAAGGTGTCTTTACAATAATCAAAATTCAAAACTCAAAAACTGACTAAATAATAAACATAGATCCCTTTTTATGGGGAAGGATCCACTAAAAAGTGGATTTTGCCTAAGTAGCATAAGAACAATTGTGATGATGACATGTAGCACTCCTAATAAGTAGGAATGAAGGGCATTTTGGTCCTTATAAATAGGAGTGAAAATGACATGTGCTACCCTTTTTGTTTTTTAAAAATACAACAAAAAATCAAGTACAAAAAAATCTAACACAAAAAATATAGCACAAAAAATATAGCACAAAAATGTAGTACAAAAAATGTAGCACAAAAAAATCTAGTACAAAAAAATATAGCACGAAAAAATTCAGCAAAAAAATGTAGTACAAAAAAATTCAGCACAAAAAATTGAGAAAAAAAATTTAAGACAAAAAAATTCAGCACAAAAAATTTAGCACAAAAATATAGTACAAAAATCTAGCACAAAAAATGTAATACTACATAGAAATACAACACATTTTAGTGGGTTTTTTTAGTCTTCATATTTTATATAGCAATATGGTACTTAAATTAAAGATAAAAAGACGCTCGATTTTATGGTGAAATTTTTATGAAAAAATAATGTCGTATAAAAACGTTATGAACGTTTAAAAAATGGGGGTGGAGTATGCATGTGCCTTGCATGTGGAGAGAGAAAGTACATAAATATGATTTTCCCAAGATACCCTTGCACTCCTCCTTTCTCCTACACTTTCATCTCAACCATTGATTTGAAAAATGAATGGTTAAGATTCCTTCTCATCCTACGTAGGCAAAATAAACTTTTTATTTGATCTTACCCCCCCCCCCTTTTAGGGTATACGGGGCACCATGCGGGGAGTGGGGCGGTGACCCAAGTCCCCGAGCGGGAACACCGCCGCCATCACCGCGGGGAGGGGGATCGGGGAGGGTTCACCGCGGAAGAATTGCAAGGATCGAGATGTATACGTTGGGCAACAGTCGAATTTAAAAAAACATCAATTTTAACCAATATATATAACTAACTTAATCTAATTTTTTACCACACCCATTCTCAAACTCACTCTAAAAATCTATCAAATACAACACAACACAACACAAAGCCAAACCAAGCAATGGAGAACCAACCCCGCGAAGCCAAGAAAAAATGTAACACCTCGAAATTTTGTGTCCAATAATGTATAGACACGTGTCTTGAGTTTACACGTGGCATTTAAATACTAAATAAAGGACTAAAGTTGACAAACCTTGAAAGTATGTAATTCGAGGGTTAAAAATGTCAACGAGGGGTAAATATACTGTATAGTAACCCTAAATGATGCTCGTACCATCAAACGAATAAATCATGGATCGTACGGAGCAAAACGCGGAAGAAAGTGAGAGATTACAAGCTACAGGGGTTAATTGTGCCAACATGTTTAATTTATACCTCTGAGTGACCCTTTGACGAACCCGAGGCTTTGTAACAGTAAAATACGCTCACTAGAATATACGATATAAATTTCGCGAAGTTCCGTTTTAAAACGAGAAAGTTATGATCAAATTCGTATACGAGGGGTTAAAAGCGTCAACAATAAAAGTTAAGGCTTTTCGAATAGTAATTAAACTAACCGGGGACTTAACAATGCGGGTAAAAGTCACGAGGCCCTTAATTGTAAATAATCGAGGGCCAAATCGCAAAGTTACCCCTTCGAAACCGAAGGGTCAGGTTAATCATTACAAAAGATTTGAAAATCTTGGAAATCAACCCTCAGGCGGGCCGCGTTAAGAATATGGTTGAGCTAATGCGGGCTGCGCGCCAGTTGAAGATACGTTTACTGACTTTAGGATTCATGCGGCCCGCGTCCAAGTGGCCTGAATCCTAAAGCGGGCCGCGTACGAGTCCTAGATGCAGAATTCTTGGACAGATTCAATGTTTGAGCTTGTGAACGATCATTTAGACATTAATTGAAGCATGGGCACCCTCTACATGTCCCCTAGCACTTTAGGACACCTGCTGATCATCCATGAGAAATCCTAGAGTGAGTTGTAATGATCTTGTGCACTATAATTCACTATAAAAGGAAAGGTAGTGTCCCATTGTTCAACACACCTCAAACCTGCCTTCTGATCATTTCTGGAGCTCTCAAGCATTCTCCTAACATCCTTAGTCGTGCACCAAGCTTCTGTAAGTAAGCCTACCCTTTTGTGGCTTAGTTTATGCATAGTTTAGCTTAAAAGTCAATCCGTCGTAATTAACGATTGACTTTGCGATAAATCACAAATGGTCCAGTGGTTGTCGAATCAAAGATAGTTATACGTTGGTAATCATGTGGGCTTTAAACCCCTAAAAGGGCACCTTTTGATTCCCACTCTAACTAGTCCGAATGTCGAGTCAAACGTGCTTAGAAAAAGTCAACAGAAATGCCATTTTGCGATTTAATGCATAATCAGTAATGTAGATGATATGCAACCTGTTTGAACACCCATAAAACATGATAATAAGTATATTAACTAGTCTAAGCTTGTTTGATCCGACCATTTACTGTTTTGACCCGGTTCGGAGCCGAAAGTCGCAAAGCTTTGACTTTTGCATTGACTTCAGTTCTGACCCGTTAAAGTATGATTTAGATATGCCTTAGGACTCTCTTAGGACCAGGTTACATGATGGTATAACCCTCTGTGACCGGTTCGTTGTTTATCCGAGTCTTTTACACATTTCCGTTAAATGCTTAAAAGTTGATCGTAACGCCCTTTTTAATTTAAAACGAGAATTTCGAACATGTGAAAGAACCATAACCTTAGTTACTGACTTCTAAGCATGTCCCTAAAATTTCACGTCAATCCGAGGTCCAGAATAGGAGTTATGCTAAATAGCGCAAATTACGGAAACTTTAGTAATTTAATAGCGCAATTAGCATAACGCCTATCTAAACCCAGATTTCGACACCAAACCTTTTACACACTGATGTAAAATAATATTTTGGGATTTTTAAAGATTTTTAATTATTTTTAACCTGCTCATAACCTGCGGTTATGGCAACGGTTCGGTAAATACCGAATATACCCTTTTCGGCCATAACGTGAGTTCTACAAGGTCTTTTGACCCGATTCCAGTTGCTACTGATTTTAAATAATAAATAAAGTACTTTAGACTTTATAAACTGTTCGGGAAACTCAGATTTCCTGTAGAACTCAGAAACCTCTTTTTATAATCTTTAAGAAAGACCGAAATACCCTTACGGGGCATAATATGAACTTAAACTCGTTACGGGCATTATGAAAGGTATCCTACTGATACCACAACCTCTTTAAAGCATATTAACTTAGGAAACCAGTGTAGGACTCTTACGGTTACCCGTTGCGCCTTTTGCGCACACGGTTCGGCTTATGTAACTAGTTTACATAAACTAGCCGAAACAGGTCAAACCATATTGTTTTGACCCCAAAATCCAGAGTGTGATTATTATACCCATATAAAACAAGTCTTCAAACTTGTTGGGTCAAAATCACATTCCATTCCCGGTTTTCGCCTTTCACGCGATTAAACCGTAACTATCCGTTGAAACTGACCGGTCTAAGCTACGGCTAAATTAAAGACCCGTTAGGATTCTAGTAGGTTATTTTTAACCTCCGTTCCAGAATAGGAGACCGGTAAAAACTATCTGCAATTTATTTCGATTAAGGATTTATACTTGCAAAGGTAAATACTTTTAACTTATTTTCCGTTATACGGGCTTGGGTTACGGTATATAGCATACCGCTTGATCGGGCATCAAATTCTCCACAGTTAAGTGGGTAATTGAATAAATTTGATCGGCTCGTTTAAACAGTCTTGTTTACTTAAAAGCCTTTGTGGGGTTAATGACCATGTCCCGGATATCCCTGGCATCATTTTACGAAATGGCCACGACCTAAGCGCGGAGTGTAGGCGTATACTCGTCAGTGCATAAATAGTCGCTGTGGTGTGTCTATTGATCTTTAACCCGGACTTGATCCGGGCTACTGAACGCATAAGGAACATGTAATTCGTTCACAAGATTATATATTTAAATAATTCTCCCAAGTTATAAAAGAGTTTGTGCCTTGTGCATTCAAATCAATTTTTAATAAACATTTTACAAAAGTGTCGGTTGAATGTATTTACCAGTGTAAACTGACGTATTTTCCTAAATAGACTAAATGCAGGTACTATGCGTAATTGGCTGGATATTTCTCCTTAGCATCATAAAGAGTCTCGCAAGCTTAAGATGCCTACGTCTGTTGAACAATATTTATATTTTTATTTGATCCCCTGTGGATACTTTTTCGACTATTTCGTAATACATTTGATATTACAAACAATGGTTGAAATATATAATTATCTTTATGCTTCCGCTGTGCATTCATATATTGTGTGGTTTGACTATATTGTTGCCAACCACGTCACGATAATCCCCCACCGGGCCCACCGGTGAGACACGTGGAAATTGGGGTGTGACATGTTGGTATCAGAGCCAACACTGAGTGAATTAAACACTAGCCTTTGTGTTTAATCTCAGTTACACAATTGCACATACTTGAGTCTAGACAAGAACATAGGACAAATTCGAATTGTTATTCCAGTTCGTCTTTTTATTGTTTATTGTTATTTAAAGTTTTGAAAGCAGGAAATATCCCACCAGCAATCAGACGAGGAAGAGGAGGAAGAGGCAAAGGGACGATCATTACTCACAATAATCACGAGGCTGGACCTTCGAACATGCGAGCACCTTCCAGTACAATGAGTGAAGAACCACAGAGGCGAAGAAGGAACCTCTTTGTACCTGCGAGACATTCTACCTCGCATAGCTCAACACCCTCATACCGTCATTCCTTTGGACCAAACTCAGAAAATGACCCCAATAACCCTCAACCATCATTTATACCTCTCCAGCGATCTGCTTCACACCGTTCTTATGCCGATCCTTCACCTTTCTTCATAGGACAGTTTAACCCGGCGGATTATGTCCAAGAGCCAATAGGGTATAACCCTTTAGGACCAGAGGATCACTTTTCTGAAGATAATGCAGTGGATATGGACGAGGATACAGATCCCGTCGAGCCTGCAAGGGGTACTCCCAATCATCCAATCGAGATCTCTGATGGGTCATCCTTTCATGGAACACCCTATCAAGGTCCCGATAGTTATCAGGCGAGGTTTGACCAATGTAATTGGTACTTCACACCATCTCATCACTTCTCGCCTCATGACCAACAGCAGCAACAGGATCCTTCTGAGGATTCGCGGTTCGTGGCAGTCACGCCACCGCCACCGGTTCAACCAGTAATTCCAGATCTGCCAAGGCGTAGAAGATCAGGCGCACGGATGTCCACCCGAGGAGGGGAATTCCATTTCAGCACCCCTCGTCACTCGAGTGCGAGCCACTTTCCGTCAGTGCCTGAAGAAGAACCACAATTAGGGGAACCTTCTGGTCACCCTGCAGAGGTGAATTCTGCACCAGTTGCACCACCTCCGCCACCATTCGGGTATGATAACCCTATACCAGCGTACGGCGGCTCCACTGCATATAATCCGTTTGAGCAGCCGACTCACACGCACTACAACTATAACTATGATGCCGATCCATACGTGGTAGCGGTAAATTATAATGCCCTCCATGGAACCTCTTGGAGACCAGATTACTCAGCTCATGGGTATCCAATACCTTCTAGACCTCCGGTTCAACAACAGTCGCAGCAGCCACGTTTTTCTCCACCGGAGCAAGAAGAAATACTCCACCGTCTAAACCGTGTGGAACGAGACTTCGAACAAGAACGTAAGAGTAATCGGGGATTCCTCAAGGGCCTAGCAAACCTACTTAAAGGGAGGAAGAAGCGAGACCATTAGTCTCCTTATGTATTATTGTATTTGCAATTTAGTCCCTGCATGGACATTTATCGTACTTCAGTCCCTATGTGGACTTATCTTTTAGTCCCTGCGCGGACATCTATATTTGTATTGGTCCCTGTGTGGACTTGTTTTCTATAAACCTCTGCGTACGTATTTACTTATTTAAAAAGTCCCGTTTAGGGCAACGTGTAACCATTATTATAAGTAATGGAATGTTATGTTATGAATTTCAATTTTGTTATTATATATGAAATAAATCAAAATACATTCCTTTTAAATTAAGTCTGCCTAAATAAAGAATCTTAAGAGTGAAACCTAGTCAGGTGTCTTTATAAGACCCGGCCAAGATGGTAAGACCTGATTAAAAGATTCAGATTCCCTGTTAACCACTGTAAACATGTTAACGTTCTTGGCAGATGTGATTCGTTAAAATCGCACGCGTCATTCTTATATAAGAATCCTTCTAAGGATTCCAAAGCCCAAATTAATGATTTATAAATCATGGGTTAAATCGTCAATAAAGATGATCATTTATTAAACATCCATTAGTGATGTAGTGCCTACGGGCCAAATTATTAAACATCCATTAATGATGTAGTGCCTACGGGCCAATTTATTAAACATCCATTAGTGATGTAGTGCCTACGGGCCAAATTATTAAACATCCATTAGCGATGTAGTGCCTACGGGCCAACTTATTAAACATCCATTAGTGATGTAGTGCCTACGGGCCAAACTTATAAACATCCATTAGTGATGTAATGCCTGCGGGCCATATTTATTGTCATACAAGACAAAAGGCAGTGGTAGTCTATGACTCCCTGTCAGAAAAGATAAAAGGACTATGGTTCAAACCTTCATGCCTTGATTCTCTGTAATCCCGACTAATATTATAAAAACGTCCTCGTGACCAGGCTTTTATGCCACTAACATTATTGATGTAATTAGGATAAGTTATGTTCAAATCCTAAAATAAAAGTGAGTAACAAATTAACCAGATATGGTCTCTGTTTACCATGGTTAATGAATTGCCATAAAAGACAATTCCATAATAAACTCCTAAATAAAAAAAATTTCTTTTTTTTTTCGTTATCTTCTGTAGCAGATTCAAGTTACCATGGCTGATCCAAATGAGGAGAATAGTCATTCGAAAGAAGATGAATACGATAATGCCCAGGTTCATTTGACGGGCGCAGAATTGAAAGCTCTGGTCGACGGTGCTGTTAAGGCAGCCCTGGATCGACAATACGAAGAGTATACTGAATCCCGGAGCAGAACCATATCTAAACCACACTCAAAGCCGAAAACCCACTCCAAATCTCACAGCAAACCACCGTCTAAACCCAAAAAGGACGATGATAATCACTCATCCAATGAAAACAGTGTCCGTCCAGAAAAAGTGTATACTGATGCATCTCGCGCCAGGGGCTGTACCTACAAGTATTTTGTATCTTGTAAACCCCGAGATTTCACCGGGGAGAAGGGCGCGGTAGATTGTATGACGTGGCTAGACGGGATGGACACCGTGGTGGACATCAGTGGTTGCGCAGAGAAAGATGTGGTAAAGTTTGTTTCACAATCGTTCAAGGGCGAGGCCCTGGCTTGGTGGAGGTCTTTGGTTCAGGCCTCGGGAAAGGCTGTTTTGTACAGCATGACATGGGAGGAATTCATTTCTCTCATCAAAGAGAATTACTGCCCTCAACATGAGGTTGAAAAGATAGAGACTGATTTTCTATCGTTGGTTATGACGAACCTTGACTGTCAAGCTTACCTCACGAGCTTCAACACAATGTCCCGGTTGGTTCCGTATCTGGTAACCCCGGAGCCAAAGAGAATAGCTCGCTTTATCAGTGGTTTAGCCCCCGAAATAAAGGCAAGCATAAAGGCCTCTCGGCCAGCGACCATTAGATCTGTAGCTGACATATCTTTGTCCCTTACTCTGGACGCGGTCAGACAAAGATCGCTGAGGAACAAAGAGACTGAGAAGAGAAAGCGTGGAGATGATACTTCACGAAGGTCGGGAAAGAAGCACCGTGGAAACGGTGAAAACAAGAGAGGGTCTGAGTCAAGGAAGGATGGGCAACAGTCTGGTGAGAAGCCCAAGTGCAAGAATTGCAAGAGGCACCATTATGGAAAGTGCAGACTCGAATCAAACTCGCAGACTCAGTCAAAGTCATTTGCTTGCGGGTTATGCAAGTACAAGGACCACAAGAACTTGGATTGCAAAAAGATAAAGGATGCAACTTGCTACAGTTGCAACGAGAAGGGGCATATTAGAACCAACTGCCCTAAAAACGCCAAGAAGCCTGAAGAGGCCAAGAAGACCAATGCGAGAGTCTTCAGGATGGATGCGAAAGAAGCAGTGCTAAACGATAATGTGATCACAGGTACTTTCCTCGTAAATGATATCTTTGCAAGAGTACTTTTTGATTCGGGCGCTGATAAGTCTTTCGTAGATCATAAATTTTGCAAATTGCTGAATATGCCTGTCAAAACCTTAAATGTGAATTATGAGGTAGAGCTAGCAGATGGCACCATAGAAACCGTCTCCACTGTGTTAGATGGATGTGGGATATCCATTAAGAACCACTCTTTTCCTCTATCTCTACTTCCCTTTAAATTGGCCGGTTTTGACATAGTATTAGGTATGGACTGGTTATCTCACAACCAGGCCCAAATCGTCTGCAACAGAAAGCAAGTGGTGATAAAGACTCCGTCTGGTGACTCGCTTACCATTCGGGGAGATACCCAGTATGGATTGCCTGAGCAAGTGACTATGCTCAAGGCTTCAAAATGTCTAAAGAAGGGTTGTGTCATATACATGGCACAGGTGATTTTTGATGAGCCTAAACCGAAGATAGAAGACATTCCCGTCATTTTGGAATACCCAGAAGTTTTCCCTGAAGATCTACCTGGTTTGCCACCAGATAGGCAAGTGGAATTCAGGATTGATATCATCCCTGGAGCAGCACCTGTTGCTAGAGCGCCGTACAGGTTAGCACCAACCGAAATGAAGGAGTTGAGGACCCAACTGGATGAACTACTAGCTAAAGGTTTCATCAAACCTAGTTCGTCTCCCTGGGGAGCACCTGTCCTGTTTGTCAAGAAGGACGGATCGATGCGTCTGTGCATCGATTATCGCGAGCTTAATAAGGTTACGATAAAGAATAGATATCCCTTGCCGAGGATCGACGATTTGTTTGATCAGTTACAAGGGGCAAGTTATTTCTCGAAGATTGACTTGAGGTCAGGCTACCATCAACTGAAAGTCAGAGATGAAGACGTACAAAAAACCGCATTTAGGACTCGATATGCTCACTATGAGTTCCTAGTGATGCCTTTTGGGCTCACTAATGCACCGGCTGCATTCATGGATCTCATGAATCACGTTTGCAAGCCATACTTAGACAAATTCGTCATCGTTTTCATCGACGATATTCTTATCTACTCGAAGAACCGAGCTGACCATGAGAAACACCTTCGCTGTATTCTCAAACTCCTGCATCATGAGAAACTCTATGCCAAATTCTCTAAGTGCGAATTCTGGCTTCGAGAAGTCCAATTCTTAGGACATGTTGTCAGCGAGCGTGGTATCCAAGTGGATCCCGCTAAAGTAGAAGCTGTCATGAATTGGCAAGAGCCAAAGACGCCTACAGAGATTCGTAGTTTCCTGGGGTTAGCAGAATATTACAGGCGATTCATTGAAAATTTTTCAAGGATTGTTGCGTCCTTAACTTCTTTGACCAAGAAGAAAGTAAAGTTCGTTTGGGGCCCTAAGCAGCAAGAGTCCTTTGATATTCTGAAGCAAAAGTTGAGCAACGCTCCTGTGCTGACATTACCTGAAGGTACCGAAGAGTTCGTAGTTTACTGCGACGCATCACACACTGGCATGGGATGCGTACTTATGCAGAAAGGCAAGGTTATTGCCTATGCTTCAAGACAGTTAAAGGTGCACGAGAGGAATTACACCACCCATGACTTGGAGCTGGGTGCCGTTGTGTTCGCACTAAAACTGTGGAGGCATTATCTGTATGGTATCAAGTTTGTGATCTATTCTGATCACAAGATCCTTCAACATCTGTTTAATCAGAAGGAATTAAACATGAGGCAGCGCCGTTGGATGGAGACTTTAAATGATTATGATTGTGAAATCAGATATCATCCCGGCAAGGCGAATGTAGTCGCTGATGCCCTGAGTAGAATGGAAAGGGTGAAAGCCATCCAAATCAATGCCAAGAGCATTGAAGTGAAGAATAATTTGATTGAAAGGGTGTTACCTGCACAGAGGGAAGCTGTGTTGGAAGCTAACTATCCTAAAGAAAAGCTGGGAGTAACTGAGGAGCAGTTAACTCTTAGCAAGGACGGAATTTTACGATTAAATGGACGAATATGGGTTCCAATTTACGGAGGACTTCGAGATGTCATCCTCCAGGAAGCCCATAGTTCTAAATACTCCGTCTATCCTGGAGCAGATAAAATGTATCAGGATCTAAAGGCAAATTATTGGTGGATAGGATTGAAAAAGTCTGTAGCCGCTTATGTAGCCAAATGCTTGACTTGTGCGCAAGTCAAAGCTGAGCATCAAAAGCCGTCAGGCTTGCTACAACAGCCTGAACTTCCCGAATGGAAGTGGGAATGTGTAACTATGGATTTTATTACCAAGTTACCCAAGACGAGGAAAGGAAATGATACAATATGGGTTATAGTCGATAGACTGACTAAGTCAGCTCATTTCTTACCCATCAAGGAGACATATAGCTCCGACATGTTAGCCCAGCTATACGTTGATAAGATTGTAGCCTTACATGGCATACCTGTGTCTATTATCTCTGACAGAGATACTAGATACACGTCGCATTTCTGGAAAAGCTTCCAGCAATCTTTGGGCACACGTTTGAATTTTAGTACGGCTTACCATCCTCAGACAGACGGTCAGAGTGAGCGTACTATTCAAACGTTGGAAGACATGCTACGTGCATGTGCTATCGATTTGGGTGGTAGTTGGGATAAGAACCTACCATTAATCGAATTCTCCTACAACAATAGCTACCATACCAGCATTAAGGCTGCGCCCTTCGAGGCATTATACGGTAGAAAGTGTAGATCGCCTGTTTGTTGGGCGGAAGTTGGAGATGTCCAATTATCAGGACCAGAGATAGTCTTCGAAACAACGGACAAGATTGTCCAGATTCGAGACCGTCTCAAAGCTGCCCGAGATAGGCAGAAAAGTTACGCAGATCCAAAGCGTAAAGATTTTCACTTCGAGGTAAGTGAAAAAGTGTTGCTTAAGGTATCACCCTGGAAGGGGGTGATGCGTTTCGGTAAGAAAGGCAAACTAAGCCCGAGATACATAGGACCTTTCGAGGTTATCGAACGTGTCGGGTCAGTTGCCTATAAGTTAAACTTACCGGAGGAGCTCAATGGAATTCACAATGTGTTCCACATCTGCAATCTAAAGAAGTGCTTCGCTGATGAATCACTGGTGATACCACATACAGATGTGCATATAGATGAGAGCTTAATAATAATAATAATAATAATAATAATAATAATAATAAAGATGGTAGTTATTCCGATGGTGGAAACCCTACCGTTATTAGGCTTATCCATATTTGTGCCATTATGCAACCATAATATGATCAAACATTACAAGAAAAAGAACATAAGAAAATTTTGCTACCTTGTGCTTAGCTTCAAAGAACTTGATTACTTCCTCCATGTGGTTACGGTAAAATCCCTTAAAAAATTATCAAAAGTCTAAACTAAACAATTTAGAAAAAAAGGAGTTTCAGTTGTAATACTAATCATATGTTTCACAAAAGTACAGATGGCTTATGTTCACCTCAACGTATCCAAAGACGCCTACAGGGAATCCCATTGCAATTATATTCTCAGTGATGTATGCCATATCCAGATCAAATCCTCCTTCCTGGAACCACAAATAAAGTAAAATCAATTATATAGGTAATCCAGAATCAATACTTCTTTGATGAGATGACAACATTGTAATCTATGGAAATGATACACGCATTATTAGAATCAGTAGCACTAAAGAGTATATCATATATGTATCTACCATTATATCAATATAACATGAAGGTTGAAATGAATAACACTTTTAGTATTAAGAAATATGTCTAAAAGTATCAACTATCAATGAGGCTGGAGTTAGCCTCCAGCACTTTTAGTTTTATATCCTACCAGAACAAAGTCACACACGACCCAACAGGCTCATTTCTTGTCTTTTCTTTCAAATCTTTTTTTATAGTCACAAATTAAAATAGATGTCTAAAATATTTTCTTTTCAGACAATTCCTTTTTTTCCAATTTCTTATTTGTTGTGTAATCATAAAAAATATTAAGGCTTTTTAAAATATATCTTTTCAAAAGTTCATAATATAAAATGTACTTAGCATATATATAAGACCTTAGCATATTCAAACTTTTGACCTAGAAACCCATGCGTTTCTAGACTTGCCACGTCTGCTTATTGGGTTAGCATACTTTACCAAGTCCGCTTGCCGCATCAGCGGCCTTCAACTCTTCCTAGATGCCTTTTTGAAGTCCGCTATTTAAGATAGCACACTTAGAGCCGGCCCTAAGCAATCATTGCCCATATTCCCCTTTAAAAAAGAAACATACATTAAAAAATGTCGATGACTGAATTCATGCAAAAAAGATGCCAACCTTTTGACTGATGTTACAATATCAGCTGATGAACTACCTTCAGGATCAAGCGCTCCACTCGCCCAACTGCAATCTCATTCCAAAAGCGCATATAAAAATACATAATTAAACAAAATTACATAATATAAGACTAAGTTCCTTTGAAGGTCACCCTACAAGTTCTTTCTAATAAGTGCATATAAAAATACACAATTAAACAAAAATTACATTATATAAGACTAAGTTCCTTTAAAGGTCACCCTACAAGTTCTTTCTAATGTTGGATGATATGCCTACAAATAATGTTGACTATATGGTAACAATCAAGTTAATAACGAAAATTATCGCGTTTACAATGTGATCTACACAAACTTACATAAGAAAGCATGCACCAATGAATAATAATGTAATCGTACGGGGCTTGTAAGCCCAAGCTGTCCATGGGTCAAATTCATCCACATTAGTCAATGTGCTCACTTCACCATCATGGTCCTACAAAATATCATAAACAGCTTAAAGTTGAGAAACAATATTTAAGATTAAAAAACAATAATTAACTTTGCACGACTAAATAGACGATAAACATGAAATTAAAGCCGTCTTACCCATTTTCAGAGCTGGATTTTATGTCTGCACGAAGAAGATCTCCTGCACTAAGATGAGTATATCCAAAATGCTCGACAATGTTTGCACATTGTGTACCCTTTCCACTGCCTGGGCCTCCTGCTCAATTTTAAACGTGTGAGAAACATTGTACCATATAATCTAGACAAACATTGTGGCGAATAATTAGTGTTTTGTTTATAATTTATAAACAACACACTAATTATATAGAAAACTGTCACGAGACGAAGAAACCAAAGTTCTCACCTAGGACAAATAAAACCTTGGGCTTCTTTTGAGCAAGAGTACTTTCAATTGCTTGCTGCAATCAGAAATGCATAATGCTTTTAGTTACAAATATTAATTTTTTGTGATTCGTAGAATGAACACAAGAATGAACCTTGGGCTTCTTTTTGAGCAAGAGTACTTTTTCTGTAATCAACAAAATAAAATCATAAAGAGGCTGCTAAAGAAGCATACCTTCAATAAAATGATATAAAACGCTTTATCCATTAAAAATACATTTTAAACCCATTTGATCAAAGTTATCCTGAATCAACCCATCCCATTTATAAGTAAATGGGTCGAAGCTGCTACACAAAGGTAAAACTGTTGCGGTGTTTTCATCATTAGCAGGGTAAAAACAGTTTGGAGTTATATTAGATGTCAGGTCAGCGAGTAAGTAAATGCAAAAGAACGCAATATGTTTAGAAGACAACACCTTTAACCTATGTTGCAGCGAGTAAGTAAATGCATAATCACCAGCTTTGTACATTAGCCATTATAATACAAGAAAATCAGTACAATGTAGTAAGTATAACTAATACGAACATAAAACTCTTAGAAAAGAAAATAAATCACGCAATGAAAAAAAAAGAATAAGTTTGCACTAATATCAATATTCTAAAATTAAAAAATGGAATCTTGATTTCTTGACAAGCAATCACCACATGCTCCAGGACAATAACTTTAAGTAACTTGGACGAAAATTAGGGTCTAACACTAATCTATGGACTCCAACTTTAAACCATTATGTTACAAAACGGTATTTATTCCTTTCAAACAAAAGCAACAAATATGATGAAATATTAAGTCAAAAAACAAAAGCCTACCTGAGTTTGTTTCCTTCACCATTGCTTCTTCATGTCATCCTCATGAGCGTAATTTTCGTCTCTCGACATAAAATAATCTGAACACCCATCATTATCAATCCAATTGCACCCTGTTTCCTTCATTATTCCCTTTTCATACATCTCTTTGAAGAAGGTGATTTTTCATTTCAGTCCCTGCACTTTCATTGTATTTAAAAAAAGGATTTAAACTTCAAAAGTCCCTAAAAAAAGGATTTTGCATTTCAGTCCCTAAAATTTTAATTAGTTTTAATTAGATTTTTAATTTAATGAAGAATTTTAAGTTTTTAATTAAAAAAATAATAATTGTGTAATGATTGGAAGGGGCGTTATTAGGCATTATTCCCACTACGGCACTTTTGCAATAACGCCCAATAATGCCCCCATACTGACTGGACTGTCACACGGTAGAAAACGCCCCAGGGTGATTTTATTATTCATCTAACGACTACGCATGGTCTAATATATTAAAAAAACCTTTGTTTTCTAGCCAATTACTCCTCAAGCAATAAATTTTCTTTAAATATAAACAATAAAATTTTTACATAAAATTTTTAAATATAAACAATAAAAAAATTACCTCAGTTTCATAGCCGATTACTCGTCAAGCAACTGCAACATTGACCATTAATATTTGTTGTGGATCGTCCAACAGAATTGCAAAAACCTACGAAAGAGAAGTAATAGAAATTTAAACTTCAATGAACATAAATCTAAAAAGCTAACTGTGATTTTCTATGTCCAAAATTAATCAAATGCCTGGTTTTAAAAAGACTCTTTTAATTGCAACTTTACAATTTCAAGAGAACCCATTTACATTCTCAAAAAATTATTATCCAAGTAATCATATTTCAACATATTACATACCTAATCCAATTTGATAAATTGAAAAAGCTACTCTTTGCTTATTGATATAGTTATTTCGCTAAAACTGAATTAAGCCATCACCGGAACCCAATAAAAAACAAATCACAGGTAAAAAAAAGTTATATTTAAAGAATGGAAACATACAAATTCAAGTTATATTTAAAGAATGGAAACATACAAATTCAAGTTATGTTATTTTTAATGAAGTCGTGAACTACAAACCAATTCTACATTCATAATCAAGAATGGAAAGAAGAGTGGCGATTCAGAAACACACAACACATGGGCTGCATACACATAAACTCTTCTTATAAGTAAAAAACAAAAACAAAAACAATGAATGGCACTCATAAACCACAAAACAACGCACCTCATTCGGATTGACAGGTTTAGAGAAAATGGCATGAGTGTCCTTCCTGCATAACAGTTTAAATAACCATAAATAAAACTCTATGAATCAAGAGAGAATACAGCAATTAAGATGTATTCTATCCATAAAAGCAAAAGCAATAAAGACTCACTTTTGAAGCCTATCAAGAATGAACACCAACAAATTTCTATCTGGCAAGGGTGTTGTGGGTCTAGAATCCAATGGTGACCCTGTACAGAAACTATAATCAAACATTAGTAAACAAAATACCCATAAAATTGCCTCATAATCAAACACTAGTAAACAAAATACCCCATAAATAATCTATTTTACAGAAAAACAATTTAGGCTGATCTTAATTTATAATATTTTTCGACCCATGTCACACAAAGATGTGCAGGGTTTGGTGTAGTTTCTTTTGACAAGTCTAGACCCCACTCCTATATATTCAAATTACATAAATTCTTTAGAACCATAAATTTTAATGCAAATGTCATATTGTAAAAGTCAATTTCATTTTCAAATTATATCTTGATATAATGGTCTAGAAAGACTGAAAAAAAAGATCACGACTTTTATTAAAAGCTAATGGAAGAAGAAAATAACATCTGGATAAGAAAAATAGACATAAATGTCGATTTACTTTCACATTTTTTCAAATACCTAATTGAACAATATGTAATTATGTATGCTCTCACAGCACACCGCCATAGTCCAATAAGAATAATCTATAAACTAACCAACATAAATAATTAAATATTGGATAAGACCACAAGGGGGAAGAACAATTTGGCAAAGATAATGTTGTTTATATTCAAGGCTACCAAACTAACATCAAAATTCTTAGCCTAACGCAAATAAACTTGATTAGACGTTAATCTAAACGTTCAAGAAACAGCCACAACACATGTTCATCCCATGATTTATGAGAAAACTGAAGGCTATGTCCCTAAGGATATGACAAAGAGGGTATTTTCATATTATAGTTCCTTTCAATTTTCTAATGACGCCCATATCAAACTTTGGTTAGTTATTCATCCGTAAATGTTTCTTAATAGAAAAAACAGATATTATTGAACACCATGTATGAGTACTCTCACACCACACCACACCACCTTAGTTCAACATGAATAAACTAACCAACATAAATGAATAAATACTGGATAAGACCACAAAGGGAAAATCGATTTGGCAAAGATAATGTTTATTATATTTCCTAATCAATAAAGCTCATATCAACTTTTGGTTAGTTGTTCATCCGTCAATGTTTCTTGATACGAAAGATAGATATAAAAGTCGGTGTACTTTCACATTTTGTCAATTACCTAACTGAACACTGTGACTGTACACTCTCACATCATGTTGGGTTGTGGAGGATTTGACTAGCAGGGGTGCTGTTACACTCCTGCTGCACCTAGCAATCTAGTAGGGGTGTTATGTGTTACACTCCTTCTGCAGCTAGCAGGAGTTTCTCTGTTAATGTAGTAAAGTCAACAACCCTAATTGTAACCCATATAAATACTTCTCTTCATGTACTATAAACTTCTTGAGCACCTAATACAAAGAATACTAGTTGTGGAGAGTGGATGTAGATCAAGCTTGATCGAACCACTATAAATCTTGTGTTCTTGTGATTTTAGAGTGTGTGTGTGAGTGTGTGTAGCTTGCTGATTATTGTTCTATTGTTTGTGTGAATCACGTTCTTGACCTAACAACTGGTATCAGAGCACAGGCTCTCGATTGATTCGCACAAAACAAGTAACAAACAGAGGTGAAGAAGAAGATACCTGCAAATCACGACTAGGGTTTCAGAAACCCAGTAGCCGCCGCCGCTGCTCTTCATCCTCTCGTCGCTAGCACCTCCGCCGCCGGCTAGGGTTCCAAATTAGAGACCATCCTTGCTGGAAATCGCATCTAGGGTTTCAAAATCGAAGGTCTAGGGTTTCGATTTTGCTTGAGGATCGCCGAATTTCAGAAGAAAAAAGAAGTTTTTTTTGTTATTCTGTGGGAGCAGGTCGCAGGAAGGAAGAAGAAGAAGAGTATACGTTCTTTTTTGTCTTTCTTTAAGGAGAATCAAGTTTCCCCTATTTGCTAGAAGAGCCCCTCAACTTTGACAAGGATCTCATCACCTATCATTATTTGTTCAATCACAAAGCCTGAAACAGATAAGTGCTTGTTTCCGTTTATTGCTTCCGCTAGTATAATTATCATTTAGCAGTACAAATTCGTTTAGTTTGTAGCAAATTGATAATTGTTCGTTAAAATGGCAGAAGATAGTAAAATCAAGATTGACAAGTTTGATGGTAGTGATTATGGATTTTGGAGAATGCAAATAGAAGATTTGTTGTATCAAAAGGGTTTGCATTTGCCTATGTTGGGAATACAACCAGATGACATGTATGATGAAGAATGGAAGTTGTTGGATAGACAAGCTTTGGGTGTGGTTAGGCTTTCTTTGGCAAAGAGTGTTGCGTATAACATTGTCAATGAAACAACTACATACGGTGTATTGAAAGCTTTGTCCAATATGTATGAAAAACCATCTGCTTCAAACAAAGTATTCCTCATCCGACAATTGGTTAACACCAAGATGAAGGAAGGCATGTCGGTTACCTCTCACATAAACGAGTTCAACTCGATTATCTCTCGTTTAGCCTCAGTTGAAATAAAGTTTGATGATGAAGTACAAGCGCTCCTCCTTTTATCATCATTGCCCGAAAGTTGGTCAGGCACAGTCACAACTGTTAGTAGTGCATCCGGCACTACCAAACTTACCTTTGAGGGTATTCGTGACTTGATTATAAATGAAGATATCAGACGGAGAAGCAATAATGAAACTTCTAGTTCAAGTTCTTTATTGCACACAGAAAGTAGAGGAAGAAGAAATGATAGAGGAACTAATCGAGGTAGGTCAAAGTCCAGAAAAAGAGGGCAGTCAAAGAACAGAAAAGACATTGAATGTTGGAACTGCAAAGAAAAGGGTCACTTAAGAAGCCAATGTACAAAACCAGCTGCAAAGAAAGAAGTAAACAATGTAGTCTCTGAAGAATCAGGAGATGCTCTCATATGTTGTGTTGAGAATTCAGTGGAATCCTGGATTATGGATTCAGTTGCTTCTTTCCATGCTATCTCATGCCCAGATATGGTCAAGAATCTACGAACAGGTAACTTTGGTAAAGTTCGTTTAGCCGATGATCAAATGCTTGATATTACGGGTATTGGAGATGTAGACTTGAAGACCTCATTGGGAACTATATGGACATTGAAAGATGTCAGGGTTATTCCTAATTTGAGGAGAAATTTGATTTCGGTTGGAAAATTGGACGATGAAAGGTTTAATGTTCACTTTGGGGGTGGACAATGGAAAGTGATCAAAGGAACTTAGTGATTGCCAAAGGAAAGAAGCAAGGCACTCTATACATGGCAGAGATTCATGCCGAAGGTGTTCATGCCATGACCACCAGTCCGAGTCCATCTACTTTATGGCACAACCGACTCGGACACATGAGCGAGAAGGGATTGAAGATGCTGGCTCAGAAAGGGAAGTTTCCAGACTTGAAGAAAGTGGAAACTGAATTATGTGAATCTTGTGTCCTTGGTAAACAAAAGAGAGTCACTTTTGTGAAGACGGGGAGGACACCAAAAGCTCAGAAGTTGGAGCTTGTTCACTCGGATGTATATGGACCAACATCAGTTTCATCTCTAGGAGGCTCGAGATACTATGTTACCTTCATTGATGACTCAACACGCAAGGTATGGGTCTATTTTCTTAAACATAAATCTGATGTATTTGATGCTTTTAAGATATGGAAATCTGCTGTTGAAAATGAAACTAATTTGAAGGTAAAGTGCTTAAAGTCGGACAATGGTGGTGAATACATAAGGAAGCAGTTTATTGACTATTGTGCCAAGAAAGGGATAAAGATGATCAAGACGGTTCCTGGAACTCCTCAGCTGAATGGTGTAGCTGAGAGAATGAACAGAACATTGAATGAGAGGGCAAGAAGCATGAGGTTGAATGCAGGGATGCCTAAAACATTCTGGGCAGATGCAGTTAACACTGCAGCCTACTTGATTAACCGTTCACCATCCGTTCCCTTGGGTTTCAAATTGCCAGAAGAAATGTGGCAAGGAAATGAGGTAAGTCTTGAACACTTAAGAGTCTTTGGTTGTAGTGCTTACGATTTGTTAGAAGATGGTGACAGGGATAAGTTAGACTCAAAGTCCAAGAAGTGCACATTCATTGGTTATGGGTCAGAAAAAATGGGTTACAGGCTTTGGGATAATGAAGGCAGAAAAGTAATCAGAAGTAAAAATGTCATCTTCAATGAAAACGAATTGTACAAAGACAGAAACACCAAAGGGCCAGAAGTTCAAAAAGAATATGTTGAATTCGAAAGTGGTGAGACAAGAAAAGAAGCTTCAGTCGACATTCCAGAAAATGGGGATGAGTCAAGCGATAGTGGGAGCTTAGGGGATGATTCTAGTAATGATTTGGAGGAAGAAGAAGCTACTCCTTCAACTCCAAACTCCCCAGAAACACCTCAAGTTCAACCAAGAAGGTCGTCTAGAGCCACTAGACCGCCAAACAGGTACTCACCATCAGTCAACTACATACTTTTGACAGAAAATGGTGAACCCTAGTGTTACTTTGAAGCTATGGGGTTGAAAGATTCATTGCAGTGGGAGCTTGCAATGAAAGATGAAATGAAGTCGCTTGAGAAGAACAAGACCTGGAACTTGACAAAGCTTCCATCTGGGAAGAAGGCTCTTCAGAACAAATGGGTTTTCAGGGTCAAGGATGAACATGATGGTACCAAATGGTACCAAGCAAGATTAGTAGTCAAGGGATTTCAACAAAAAGAGGGAATTGATTTCAATGAAATATTCTCTCCAGTAGTGAAGATGACTACCATTAGACTGGTTCTCAGCATTGTAGCAGCAGAAGGCTTGCATCTAGAGCAGCTAGATGTCAAGACAGCTTTTCTACATGGTGACCTAGAAGAAGACATCTACATGACACAACCAGAAGGTTTTCAGGTTAAAGGCAAAGAAAACTTGGTGTGCAAATTGAAGAAGAGTTTGTATGGTCTGAAACAAGCGCCCAGACAATGGTACTTGAAGTTTGATAACTTCATGGGAAGAGTTGGTTACAAGAGATGTGACAATGACCATTGTTGTTACATCAAGAAGTTCAAGGGTTCTTATATCATTCTACTACTCTATGTGGATGATATGTTAATTGCCGGTTCAGACATGACAGAGATTAATAAGTTGAAGAAACAAATGTCTGAAGAATTTGAGATGAAAGACTTGGGAGCTGCAAACCAAATACTCGGGATGAGTATTTTCAGAAACAAACAAGATGGTTCTTTGACACTCTCTCAAGAGAAGTACATTGAGAAAGTGTTAGAGAGATTCAGCCTTAAAGATGCCAAGATCAGAAGCACACCTTTGGGAAGTCACTTTAAGCTTTCTAAAGTTCAGTCACCCAAATCCGATGAAGACAAAGCAGAAATGGCTAAAGTTCCGTATGCATCTGCAGTTGGTAGCCTCATGTATGCAATGGTATGCACGAGACCAGATATTGCTCATGCAGTGGGAGTTGTTAGTCGGTTTATGTCCAATCCGGGAAGAGAACATTGGGAAGCAGTTAAATGGCTGCTAAGATATTTGAAAGGAACTTCCAAAGTGGCATTGCATTTTAAGGGGAAAGAGGTTATTCTGAAGGGTTTTGAAGATGCAGACCTTGGTGGGTGTAAAGAGTCATTCAAAAGCACCACAGGGTATGTCTTTACAGTGGGAGGCACTGCTGTAAGTTGGATGTCCAAACTTCAGAAAAGTGTTGCCCTATCAACCACAGAAGCGGAGTACATGGCAGTTGCTGAAGCAAGCAAAGAGCCTATTTGGTTGAAGAATTTTCTCAAAGAGCTTGGTAAGGAACAAGTTGATTGTGCACTGTTCTATGACAATCAAAGTGCAATACACCTTGCAAAGATCCCTGTCTTCCATTCGAAGACGAAACATATACAGTTGAGATATCACTTTATCAGAGATCAAGTCAGTGATGGCATTCTGAAGTTAAAGAAGATCAAAGGAACTGAGAATCCAGCTGATATGTTGACTAAGGTTGTCACCTTAGAGAAGTTGAAGCTTTGCATAGCTTCAACTGGCCTTCAGGTTAACTGATGAGAAGGCCGCCCACAACTAGTAAAGATGAAGAGGTTACAGAGGTACGTATGAAGATGAAGTTTAAAGGAGAGCAGTTTGAAGTCGTCAAAGCCTCCAAGTGGGAGATTGTTGGGTTGTGGAGGATTTAACTAGCAGGGGTGCTGTTACACTCCTGCTGCACCTAGCAATCTAGTAGGGTGTTATGTGTTACACTCCTTCTACAGCTAGCAGGAGTTTCTCTGTTAATGTAGTAAAGTCAACAACCCTAATTGTAACCCATATAAATACTTCTCTTCATGTACTGTAAACTTCTTGAGCACCTAATACAAAGAATACTAGTTGTGGAGAGTGGATGTTGATCAAGCTTGATCGAACCACTATAAATCTTGTGTTCTTGTGATTTTAGAGTGTGTGTGAGTGTGTGTAGCTTGCTGATTATTGTTCTATTGTTTGTGTGAATCACATTCTTGACCTAACACATCACACCACTTTAGTCCAATATGAATAAATTAACCAACATAAATGACTAAAAAGTTGAATTAAGACCACAAGGGAAAAAACAATTTGGCAAAGATAATGTTAATAATATTTTTGGCTACCTAACTAAAATACTAAATGCAGGTAACCCAACATCAAGAATCTTAGCCTAATGCACATTAAAATCTATCATAGAAACAATAATTGCATAAAGAACCCAACCCATAAAGTATAATGAGGTCTTACTTGGACAAAAGAGTCATGATATTTAAGCTCTTTAAGAACCCTCTTTCATAATCCAACAATAGAAACTTTAGCATCATCGTCATCTGCGCAATCCTCTGCCATTTCGTATCTAAATCCGGAAAAAAAAGATTCAGACACAACTCAATACCACCAATGGGCAAAATGGGGCACTTCAAGAACAAATTCCTTGCTAATTCATATCTAAAACACAAAAAATAAATAAAATAAAAAATCCACAAAAATCAAACACAGTTCAATAACCCCAATGGGCAAATGGGCCCCAATTCAAGAACAAAATCCTTGCTAATCCATACCTAAAACCAGAAAAAATAAATAAATATAAAATAAAACACAAATCAAAACCCCATATGGGTAAATGGGGAAATTCAAGAACAAATTCCTCTGCCAATTCTTATTAAAAACCAAAAAAAAAATTATAATAATAATCAAAGACAAGTCAATGCCCCATATGGGCAAATGGGGCAATTCAAGAAAAAATTCTTCTGCTAATTCTATCTAAACCAAAAAGAAAATAAATAAATAATCAAACACAAGTCAATACCCCATATGGGCAAATGGGGTAATTCAAGAACATATTCCTCTGCTAATTCATATTCCAAAAAATACAAAAATCATACACAATTCATTCCCCCAATGGGCAAATGTGGCAATTCAAGAACAAACTCCTCATATCCAAAAAAAAACACAAAATCAAATAAGAAACCCAATTCCACTTACGCTTGAGCAAAGCATTTGTAAAACTGAACATCCTGACGGAGATTTCTAGGTTTTCGGAGAAATTGCAACGGCGGAGATACGACAGAGAAGATAGTCCGGCGAGCAACGCCACTTTCTCTCTCTACTCTCTCTTTATATCTCTCTAACCCTAGCCGTCGTTGCTAACACCGAGGACCAGAGACCATAAACCACCATCACTACCACCAACAATAATGGACACCGAAGATAGAAACAGATGAGATCGGAACAAATTTTTAGAGAGAGAAAGGGATTTGGTGATGGATCGGAAAGAGAGAAAGAAGAAAGGGAAAGAGGGTGGTGGGTTTGAATCTCCTCTATCCCTGTGCAGATATATGGTGTCTTGGGATAGTAAAATGAATTCAAAATTTGAAACACCCGGGTTTTTTTTAACTCTCCTTTCAATAACAAATAAATAAAAATCAGATTATATATACATAATATTATAAATAAATCGGATTTATGACATCAACGAGTACATGTGGCATAGCTTAGAAATTGACACATAGGCAGATTTACATCAGCTCATAATCTCTTATTATAGATAATATAGATGTATTAATTGATAAATGTCGGCACAATAGTAATCTTTTTTTCTTTTCAAGTTTTACCAATGAACTTTTGGATGTTCAAAAATCTATTTTGAATTCCTATTTCCTTTTATCCCTACAGTATAAATTTACTGATGCATGCTCAATATTTATTATTTTCATTTTATAAAAACAATTTTGATTATTGTAAAATAATTTCACTATATATTATCTTTAAAAAAAGAAAGCATTAAGTTTGTGGAAACTAGGGCGTGATTAGATTTCATTGCTCCTTTTCTAAAACTTAAAAATTGAGTATTTTGGCACCCACATTTTTTTTAAAACGTATATCTAGCTGCATCATAATATTACTCTGATTGCGTTCCGGTTGCGTTCCCCGTAACTCACAAACATACATCATACATGATATATTATGCATGTCTATATATGGTCACATATACATATATGTGTATATAAACCATAGTTGTCGAGTATTGTCAAACGTGCAAGGTTATGACGAAGTGTCGGTACAATAACGATAAAATAACAAATCAAACCAACACCGACATATTTTCCGCCGAAACGCGGTGGTGATTTTACTAGTTCAACATGAAAATGATGACATGATAAAAGAGTTTCTCCATCGAACGGCCCATCAATTCATTAGGCCATGGGCCTTAAGCACTTGTATATAGAGGTGCACAAACCGCATATTTTTAGTAACTGATTTCGGTTATGAAACCAGTTCTGGTTTCTTATTTGAAGGGTTGGAACTGGTTATTGTAATGCACAGCGTCCCTAAACTTTAGGCTTTTATCAGATTTAGCCCCTGGACTTTATCTATTGGCAAGACTAGTCCCTATACTATGTAATGTGTGATACTTTGATAACTTGGAATGTCTAAATCTATGACTTGAATGCCTAATTCTATGTGTTTGGAATGTCTAAATCTATGTTTGGAATGCCTAAATCTATATGTCTGGAATGCCTATGTCTACATTTGGAATGTTTAAATCTATACATACTGGGAATGTCTAATTCTAGATACTTATTTGGTGCTTGACTCTTGAGACTCGTAAAACTTGATTCTTGGTTGAACGCGAGACTGGAGTCTTGTCACTGGCAGAATCTATGAATCTTTGAAAACTTTTGATTTTTATGACGTACTCTAGTTATACTATTCCCAAATAATACGCAACGCTTAATCTAATTCGCAAAACGAATCAAAGACGGGAACGCGGAAAGGATTGGACTGACCAAGTGGCAGTCCGATCGGATGACCATCCGATTGGATAGCCACCCGATCGGATGACCACCCGATCGGATGGCCACTCGATCGGTCTGCCATCCGATCCGTGCACCGCCTCCTTAATCTCCTCTCTCACTATAAATAGGCCTGTCACATCACCATTCTCACTGATGTGACAGCCTCATACGGACAGACGCACGCACACTACTTTTCTTCATTTTCTTGGCGATTCCGGTACGTTTTAGGCTAGATTCCTGTACTTTCATGATCTACACTTCATTCTCTACGTGATTCACCTTTGAAATCACACTTTACACCGTGAAATCTCTCGGATCTGAGGTCTTATGGATGATGTCATCATGGTGGTTTGTACAAACTGCTATGTGACGTCATTCCTGGTAAGATCTAGCTCGGATCTAAGGAATTTCAGGTGTTTTCCACCCAATCTAAGCTATATCTAGGGTTTTTGCAACAAAACTTGAGTTTTCTTCATCATTCACTCAATCTTTTACGTCAAACGGTGAATCCGGCTATAAACGGACTTTAGACTTGATGAGTAGCCTAGAGTAGGTTTGGAAACGGATTATTGCTGGAGAAGACGACCATGGAACGGATTCCGACATAAACCGTTGCAAACAGACGACTGACCGGACAGGGGTGATTCCCACCCGATCAGAACGGCTGTAAGATGATGAGTTTACTATTGTCGCAATACGTACCGTGCCGCCTAGAAACTTAGAAATTTTTACAAAGTGATAAGACGGAACAAGGACCACTCGCTCGAGCGGTAACCCGATCGGATAGCCATCTGATCGGACAGCCACCCGATCGGGTGACACTTGTCTCATACTTTTTCAGACACTTAGAAACTTTTCAAGAACTTGGAACTTTGGAAAGCTCGACCGAGTGGCAACCCGATCGGATAGCCATCCAATCAAAGTAACCAAAACCCTTAAATAGCAAACTTGAAACTTGACACTTGGATCGAGTGACCACCCGATCGGACAGCCATCCGATCGGATAGTCATCTGTTCCTTCTCACAATAGCCATCCGATCGGACAGCCATCTGTCACAACCCCCGATCCCTAGTTCCCGGGAACGGGCGGCCGTGAGCCAGTTTCGGTGGTATCACGTTTATTTATCCAATTTGGCAGCGGAAATTTCATCAGGACCGTAGTTAGGAAATATTTTATCAGAGTAAAACCACCATATTTGATATTTAACACATGGGCAAAACCCAAGTTTCTTATTACAATATACTTATAAGGACAAAACCTTATTTTATTGAATTTTAAAACATCTTGTTTTAGATAACTTTTATAGCCACTTATTTTCCAAGCCGTCAGTGCTCTCGAGCTGGCTTTTTCCCAGTTGGCTTTCACATTGTGTTACCTGAAACATGTTTTAAAAATATTTTATCAGCGGGAAATACTGGTGAGTGAATCCCAATTTAATCAAAACGAGTTTTATCAATTACCACAGTATTGAGAGCGATTACAATGTTTATATCTACACAATTACCCATTCAGTACTTGCCACTCGACGTATCTATGGCTATGGTCATATCACACATTGGCTACTCGTCGTCCAATTGTGAAGGTTATCAAGTAATGTATACAAAACCCCATAATACCGGCGATAATTGAAGAATTACACGACTCACATACTGGCAATATGATATAAACAATTTGAGGTTTTTATAAAACAGTTGACACAAAAAGGAGATTACTCACATTGCTATTTTAGGTTTTCCTTTGTGACTTCCTGGTTATAATCTAGTTGAATAAACAATGCACACGCGTTAGTATAATAACCCATTTTAACATTAGTAATACCCTCCCCGAGACGGCATTCCAACGACTACGTCGGGCAGAACCACGACAGCCGTTACGGAACCCTAGATCAATCGGGCAGCGTATCTAATACGTATCCAGGGGTTATAATACTTACAACGAGGCAGAGCTTCGCTAATTTAGGGGGTATAATGCCCGCGTATTATAAGCCTACTACAGAAATTGTGATTTGAGAATGAAATTTGGGACGAACAGAAATGAAATCCGATGCCTGCTATTTATAGTGCCTGAACCTGGGTCTCTCGCGGCCCGCGTTAAATAAGGCCAGGCCTTACGCGGCCCGCGTCAACGTGCGGTCAAAGCGTAGCTTGTCCGGATCACCTACTAGCCTCGACACGATGATGACACGTGTCATCACCGGGCTACGCCACCAATCAAGACTCTCGCGGCCCGCGTTAACTTAAACGAACTTGTACGCGGCCCGCATCAACTATTGGTTCAAACGAAATCTGGTTACCTCCTCGCGCGGCCCGCGTTAAGTTGAGGTGAGGCCCTACGCGACCCGCCTCAGCTTAATAATTTTTGTTTTTAATTTATTTTATATGTTATATTCTAATTTGGGCTCGGTTTTCACATACGGGATGCATATAAAGGCATATTGATATATTTAAAGATATATTAGGGTGTTGGTTTTACCGAGGGTTGTTATATTCTCCCCACCTTATTTTAGAGCTCGTCCTCGAGATCTACTAAAATGACTATAGATATTTCTTTTTCATTTCAGATTCAAGCTCTCTTGTATATTCAGGTCCTCTTTTGGAGTCTCATATTATTTTGACTAGAACTAATTTCTTGTGCTTGAGATTCTTAATTTGAATGATATTGTCAGTTATTTCCTGCACTACCTCAGGTCCAGATAGTTGTTTTTTCCCAATTTCTACCCAATAGACTGGGGTTTGGCACTTTTGTCCATAAAGTGCTTCGAATGGTGCAGCATTGTTGTGTGATAACTAAGAAAATTCTTATGAAAGGTAAATGATCGTTTTGACCTTTTGGTGAATTTACTTGGATTACCTTTTGATTACATAATATACTGGCTTTATTGGCTATTAACCGATCCATTCTTAAAACAATATCAAATCCTACTAGATTTATTGGGTAAAGAATTGTAATAAACTTATGGTTTAGAATTCTTATTCTTGCTCCCTGCAAGATTTCAGAAATCTTAATGGTTTCTCCATTGGTTGTCTCTATTAGACATACTTGTGGTAGTTTAGTTAATGAGTGATTTGCAAAACGAAGTATTAATAAAACTTTAGTTTGCACCGGAGTTAAATAATACTGTAGCAAAATATCATTAACTAAAACATACCAGCTATAACGTCTGGGATCATCTTGACTTCTTCTGTAGTCAGAACAAATGCTCTAGCATTTCTAGTATTCTTGTTGTCTGTGGCTGGAGCTAATTTTGGACAATTTGGCTTGATGTGACCTTGTTCTCCGCAGTTATAGCATATCCTGTTGTTTTTCTTCCTGCATTCTTCCTCCTGATGTCCCGATATTTTGCAGAAGTTACAGTATATAGGGCATTTTCCAGAATGCTTTCTCTTGCAATACCTACAGTAGGGTGCAGAGGTAGAACCTATATTTTTTTCATGATTAGAATTTCCAGAGTGAAATTCTTGTACAAGTTTCTGGGTTAGGTTCCTTCTCTGATCCTCCTCTCGGGTACGGACTAATTCATCAGTCAAGGTATTTGTTAGTTCTACAACTTCTTCTATGGTTTGAGGTCTAGCTGCCTTGACTACATGTCTTATCTCTCCAATTAATCCCCAAATATAACGAGAGATTAACACGGGTTCTGGTGAAGCAAGAGTTGGTACTATTCTAGCATATTCGAAGAATAACTTAGTGTACCCTTTGCTATCCACACCAGTCATCCTAAGGTTTAAGAATTTGTTTGCAATCTGTTCCTTTTCATTGGGTGGGCAGAATTTCCTTTCCACCTTGTCCTTAAACTCCTCCCATTCCATATTGTAAGTTCTATCAATTCCCTTAGTTTGGAGGATAGTGTTCCACCATTCTAAGGCTGAGTTCTTAAACAGATTAGAAGCAAACAGTATTTTATCTTCTTCTGCACATTTGCTTATTCTTAAGACTGCCTCAGTTTTCTCTATCCAGCATAGGATTGCAATGGCCTCTTCGTTGCCCGAGAATTCCATTGGTTTGCAGGACCAGAATTCTTTCTAAGAACAACCATAAGGCATGGTTCTTCTTCTTTTGGGAATAGGCATTTGAAGTACCGGTCCATTGTTTACACTGTTTTCTGGTTCACTTGGTCGCTTACTGCTATGCTTACTTTTATTATCAGCATCCTTAACAGTTTGAAGTATAAATGGCATAGCATTTATAATTCCCTGGGCTACTATGTGTTGGATAGCACTATTATCCACTTGGTTTCCATTGTTATTGTTGTTTGGGTTTTCATTATTCAGATTATCATCATTCTGAATATTATCATTCTGGATTTCCGGGTTATTATCCAAATTGACTTGATTTTCTTGGTCGGCCATCTAAATTTTAAACATCTATCAAATATTAATATCATAGAATAATATAGTAAATCACATAGTACGTAATTTTAGTCAAAAGCGTCAATCATTGCGATTTTACTCTTATTCATTTATTACATACCAGTACTGAAATTAATATTTACAATACTGACTGAAATAAATAATAATAGACATCAGTACACATATTTATTTTATTTTATTATTACTATTATCGTTTCTGTCATCACATTTACAGATATAGATTTATTTAGAGTTTCATATTATGCTCATCGTATTTTCATACGATTCGTTCTTCCATTTTTCTCATTCTCTCACTGTTTTCTAAAATTTCCTCCCCAAAAGTCCTAAGTTCTTGTATTTATGGTGAAACACACAATATTCTAAGTTAAAATTTTGTAAATCACAAAATCACAAAAATAGAAATTTGAAAATTTTCTAAAATTTTTTTTTTAAACCACTATTGCTAGATTACAACTGAACTTTCGAATTATACTAACAGTTTATTTTATAGTTTAACGTTTCCCGCTTGTAGGTGTCGTAGGTGCTAAAACTGGTTTTGTGATAAGTTAGCATTTACTGCTACAGTAGCTAACATGTAGAGATTTGCCCATTTTTCATCTAATTTATCTTCCCAAGGTGGGTTACTGCCTATTTTCTGGGTTTCCTGAAGTTTTTTCATGTTCTTTTGACTTTTTCTAAGGATCCGGCTTCTTTTACTAGGGGTAAGTGGATTTTCATACTGTGTTTTACGGACAAATATTCCTTCTTCAATATCTGCTAAATATCCTGAGAAATTGGTTTGGGATGAACTTCCCTTTTCTTTGGGTGAACTATCTAGTTTATAATAGATGTCCGAAATTCTTCTCTTACTCATACTGTAAACTAGCAAATAGTCAAATAACATATCATAATAATCATGCATGTATTTCCATAATTTATTTCCTAACAAAATATAACTTTAAGTGTCAGCAGAACACTTCTTTGGCTTGAACCAGTGGCTAGGCTCTGATACCACCTTCTGTCACAACCCCCGATCCCTAGTTCCCGGGAACGGGCGGCCGTGAGCCAGTTTCGGTGGTATCACGTTTATTTATCCAATTTGGCAGCGGAAATTTCATCAGGACCGTAGTTAGGAAATATTTTATCAGAGTAAAACCACCATATTTGATATTTAACACATGGGCAAAACCCAAGTTTCTTATTACAATATACTTATAAGGACAAAACCTTATTTTATTGAATTTTAAAACATCTTGTTTTAGATAACTTTTATAGCCACTTATTTTCCAAGCCGTCAGTGCTCTCGAGCTGGCTTTTTCCCAGTTGGCTTTCACATTGTGTTACCTGAAACATGTTTTAAAAATATTTTATCAGCGGGAAATACTGGTGAGTGAATCCCAATTTAATCAAAACGAGTTTTATCAATTACCACAGTATTGAGAGCGATTACAATGTTTATATCTACACAATTACCCATTCAGTACTTGCCACTCGACGTATCTATGGCTATGGTCATATCACACATTGGCTACTCGTCGTCCAATTGTGAAGGTTATCAAGTAATGTATACAAAACCCCATAATACCGGCGATAATTGAAGAATTACACGACTCACATACTGGCAATATGATATAAACAATTTGAGGTTTTTATAAAACAGTTGACACAAAAAGGAGATTACTCACATTGCTATTTTAGGTTTTCCTTTGTGACTTCCTGGTTATAATCTAGTTGAATAAACAATGCACACGCGTTAGTATAATAACCCATTTTAACATTAGTAATACCCTCCCCGAGACGGCATTCCAACGACTACGTCGGGCAGAACCACGACAGCCGTTACGGAACCCTAGATCAATCGGGCAGCGTATCTAATACGTATCCAGGGGTTATAATACTTACAACGAGGCAGAGCTTCGCTAATTTAGGGGGTATAATGCCCGCGTATTATAAGCCTACTACAGAAATTGTGATTTGAGAATGAAATTTGGGACGAACAGAAATGAAATCCGATGCCTGCTATTTATAGTGCCTGAACATGGGTCTCTCGCGGCCCGCGTTAAATAAGGCCAGGCCTTACGCGGCCCGCGTCAACGTGCGGTCAAAGCGTAGCTTGTCCGGATCACCTACTAGCCTCGACACGATGATGACACGTGTCATCACCAGGCTACGCCACCAATCAAGACTCTCGCGGCCCGCGTTAACTTAAACGAACTTGTACGCGGCCCGCATCAACTATTGGTTCAAACGAAATCTGGTTACCTCCTCGCGCGGCCCGCGTTAAGTTGAGGTGAGGCCCTACGCGGCCCGCCTCAGCTTAATAATTTTTGTTTTTAATTTATTTTATATGTTATATTCTAATTTGGGCTCGGTTTTCACATACGGAATGCATATAAAGGCATATTGATATATTTAAAGATATATTAGGGTGTCGGTTTTACCGAGGGTTGTTATACCATCCGATCAGACAGCCATCCGATCCAGTGAACTGACCCGACACTTTGCGCAATCTCGTTATTCTACCCGACTCCTATCTGTTGTAATCTCATCAGGCTAATTCTTAAAGAGCTCCCTTTGATCCAATAACAGTCTATACTGTTAAGCAATCACTGTGAGTATACTCGATCCCTTTTTGCTTTAAACTTTGGGACGTAACATGTATCCTATAAACTTTGAAACTTGATGCTTTTGAATCTAAACTCTATCCTATGTGCATGTGAAACTTGGATTCTTGATTCTTGATTCTTTGTGCTCTGTGACGTTTAATCCAGAGTGTATAGTTCCGCCTTAACAATAGTGGCGCTATAGGAGATGCACCTCTCCCATTATTCTCGGGGGGGGGGGGGTATTGTTAGGAGGATTCTAGTTTACCTTGAATCTTGGGTAAACACTAAAGCATCGGGATACTTGGGCTATCACTGCGTGGACTACGACACTAGCACGACTGAAACTATTTTTATACTTACATTGTAGATATGAGTTGTTTTAAACTATTATGCTATTATTCAAACTTGTATACTCGCCAGTACATTTTTGTACTGACTCTATTTTAATACATGTTGCAGGCTGACAGGAAGCTAAGATACATGAAACAAGCTAGGATGAAGCTAGATATGTCACGTAGCTAATTCTAGAAACTTGAGACAATGATGATGAATTTGTAATTTTGATGTTACTTATTGTGGTTGATGCTTTTAGACATTTTACAATGAAATTTTGATTAATATCTATTGAAACAACTAGTGTTATGGATTCTCATGAGCAATCTGAACGCTTAGTGCTCGCACCCCGATGTTTCCGCCATCGGTTGGGGTGTGACAGATTGGTATCAGAGCCATAACTATAAGGAATTAGGATAAGTAGGAATACTTGCCCTAGTCTATAGCTCTAGGAATATTGACTCTTATTTGTTGTTTAAGACTCATGCATTCTACCGTGTTTGCTTCCTAGCAGCACATGTTCCTGCTAAACTTACATGCCTTTCATAAGGCTAACATAATATACACTTGATACCATGAAAACACTGTTCACCAGTGTTTGTATTTTGCACGAGATTTGCCCTCAAGACAGGAGTGAAATCCGAACCTTGATGGAAATTCTCCATATTATTCTAGTGGGTCTTGTCTGCGGATAAGTACCAACGCTATTAGGGTACGATGTTGTCAAGATAGAGGTGAAACTCAGACCTTGATAACTAGTCCCACTCCTGGATGATTTTATGTCTCGCCAAAGCCTCGCAACTTCCGATCAATTAGGAACGTGAAATGACCAAAAGGAAGAATATCGTAGGCCTAACATCGATGAATATTTATCTAAGTAAGTCAAGACACGTTACCTCAATTCAAAAGGGGTTCGGATCACTTTGGTTAGCCACCGTTCCTCTACCCGGAACAATCCTATGTTTTATAAGCCTATCTTTTATGTTATCTCGATTTTATGTATGTGGTTTTAACTTGATTCTTCGTTCATTTTGGTATGCTTTTACACTACTCACATGTGTGTCTGTAATCTAAAACGTTAACTCTAATCACAGATCGAACTAAATTTATGAAGCTTTTACAATGTGTAATCTATGTGGAAAACTTGATCGACTAAGATACTATGTGCAATCTATTTAATGGATATATGTGTGTTGTCGTGGGTAGGGAACACTAAATGGCATGGAAATACGAGACAGAAGTGGCATGTCTGAAGCATGGTGGATACGCTGCTGGTACTTCCTATATATAAGTGCTTCCGGCATGTTACCAACTTTCGTACCAAGTGCCATGAAGACTTAGTGTTTGCAGACTGGTGTGGAGAATGTTGAAATCTAATCTATGAGAAGTCTACGTAATCTATGTAATCTATGAGAAGTCTATGTAAACTATGGGAAGTCTATGAAATCTATGTGAACTCTAAGACTACTCGTGTAGCCTATGAGAAATCTATGTATGAACTAAGTGCACTCTAATCTATGTTAATCTATCAAGCCAATCTATGTTAATCTCTTGAGTTAATCTATGATGATCCGTCGAGTTAATCTATGTAAATTTATTTGAGTAATCTATGTGAATCTATTTGGGCAATCTATATGATGATGATGATGGGTAAATTGTTACGTTTAGGAATTGCGACACGTAACATGACACCGAGTACGAGGCAGAGGCGATGTGCCCAAAGTGTGGTGGATACGCCGCTGGTACTTCCTATATATAAGCGTTTCGAACATGTTGACCAAACTTTGTACAACGTGCCATGTGAAGGTCGTGAGTTGCAGTATGAAGTCTATATTCTTTAATCTATCTATCGTGTGTGAATCTTATTTTGTGAGACTTCATAACCTAGACTTATACGATCCTCTTATTGGATCTTTAGGATGTCTTCTCGAAAGCTATCCGACATTCTCAACAAATCCAGGGAGAAGTCTCAGAAAAAGATGATGTCCTTCATGGCCGACCAGATCACTCGAGTTGTGCCAAAGATCGTCTCTGAGATCCAAGGATCAAACACTCCTCCATCCTCTGTGGACTCAAAGGCCGATAAGCAAAAGCCTACTAAGTTCAACTACAAACATTTCATCTCTTGCAACCCTAAGCCTTTCACGGGCAGTGATGGGGTGACTGCTGATACGTGGTCGAATAACAGTGTTCAATTGTGTCTAAGTTTGAGTTTTTACTTGACTTTTTATTCCGAATAGCCTACTTGTAATTAGATATGTGTTTTGTAGGTTTAATGGAGTTTAAGGTGCTTTTTGGGAGCTTTACAGGCCACCAGGAGCAAACGGGATCAACCGGAGATGTGAAATGAACAAAACCGGGTTAATCACGAAGTTTGGATGTGTTTTGGGGGATGTTAATGGATTTAAAATGAATATATTGGAAAATGGCATGATAGAGGTCTGAATTATGAGTACGTGGGCGAAAACAGTGAGTAAAACGGAGCTAAAACGAAGAAGTTATTAAGAAAACAAAAGGTGAGGTTTATAGGCACCGTCGGCGACGCCCCTCAGTCCGTAAACAACTGTTTAAGCCGTCGGGTGATTTTGGCACTTCCAGGGGCCGTCGGCGACGCCCCTCACTGCTGATTCACGAAAATTGAGTTTTAGATTGTTGGGGACGAGTTATAACATCAATTTTGACCAAGAAACGGGGGTGACACTTGTTTTTGAGTTTGAAACTTGTTCTTGGAGCCTAATATCATCACTACCAATCATCCATCATCGCCAACCATCATTCGGAATCAAGAATCATTATCACCAATTTCACAATCATCTCCATTCAAAACCCTAACCATTCAACCCATCCATTCATTCTCATCACCATCACTCACCACAAACCCTAATCACCATTTATTTCCAACATCAAGCTTCAAGATGTCAGGATTCAAGCTTTCGTCATCCGGTGATCAAGTTCCTTTAACCATGAGAGCGGCTAATCACCTTGGTTTCTGTTACACCCCCCAAATTCCACAAGCGGAGTATCACCGCAGGAGGCGTGACATGACCAGGATCAAGCCACCAATCATATTGAACAGTATATAATAATAAGGGTAAAACCAACCATAATATAATTGGTGTCCAAAACAATTTAACCAAGTTCAAGTTATCAGCGGAAGCATAAAGTGTAAAACCAAAACATAAGTTTCAAAGTTCAAATGTTTAGCATGGAACTCAACAGTCCATGTCCCACAACGACTCCTCCTTCTCGTGCAAGCTCCATAAGAGTACCTAACGACCTGCAAGGCATGTAACAACAAGTCAACAACAAAGTTGAGCGAGTTCACAGTTGGTGTTCGCTTTAAAGTTGTTTCAAAACCACGAGTTCATTTGCAAACCATGCGTTAACCAGTTTAACTTGTTCCCAAACCATATCCATAACCAGGTGGGGGCTTCCCCATGTGAACCACTAGACCCGTTTACCATATCGACCACTGACTAAAGTAAGTTGGTGCCCTGACGTCAATGTCTATCATCATTGACTAGTGCCCAGATCCATTAGTTCACGCCCGTCCTCTACGGCACGGTGTGAGGCTTGTCAAACCTAAATAGCGCTATCTAACTAATGACCCGCTCGCCATTGGCCCGGCGATTAAGTCGATATAAAAGTGAGGGACTTCATGATAGAGTTTTTGTTCTAGTATCTGTGTTGTCACCCTTCAATAAAGAGGATGTGTACGTAAACCCCAAACCAGGAGATTACGCAGTTTCCAAGTATATGTGTTGTCACCCTTCAATGAAGAGGGCGTGTACGTGTTCCAAACTAGGAGATCACGCAGTTTCTGTTTCAATCCTTTACACATTCCCAACCCCTGGGAATCCCATGCCTTGTGGAAAGTGTGAACTCACCTTGGTTTGCTCGGCAGATACACGAAATGGTCACTTGAGCTATAAATGGTCAACCACGTCCTAACATGGTTACCATACAAGTCAGGTCTAGGTTCAAGTAGTGCACATAAGTTTTACACATAACTAACACGTAATGATCATGGCAAACATATTCAACACGTTGACAGACAAGTACATATCATATCCGAACTTGTGCGACTCAAATGGTTGGGCTCGCACAAGTTTAATGGCCCAACAGCCTTGTGCGCTTCACTAGCTGAGGCCCAATAGTTTCCGGCCCAACCTGTTGTGCGTCCAGCAAAACTTGTGCGACTCACAATGGGTTGTGTGATCCAAACAATCCCAGCCCATTACCTCCTAAGCCCAACAGCTTGAACGACCCAACTAATTAAACCAACAGTTAACTTGTGCAGCCCATCTAATCTTGTGTGATTGAACAAAACTTGTGCGATTTGATTTTGGGTTATTCGGCCCAACCGCTTAAACATTTGTGTGTGGCTCAAGACTTGTGCGATCGGCACCACCTTGTGCGATCCACTTGTCTTGTGCGATCATGCAGTTCTAGGTTGTACATTATGCTTTATTGATTGTACCTAGCTTGTGCAGCTGATCTTGTGCGACCAAGGGCTTGTGCGATTGCCCTTGTGCGATCAGGATTCTTTGACCTGATCTTGTGTGGTCAAACCAGCTTGTGCGATCAGTTATAACTTATAAGTTTCCTAAATCTATGCAAATCAGTTATTCATTCCTTATTTACCCGATTACCACCAAATCTGTAACAACTCTCACTAAAATCAATACTTAAGATGTTAATTATCTATTAAGGAAACCCTAATTAAGATCCCCAGGTGATTCTGCCGAAACCCTAAGATTTTTAGAGCAATCGGAATCAGAATCAGGACCCCTAAAACTCAGGGGGGTAAACCCTAGTTGACGATTATCTTAAAATACTCGTTGTTTAAATCTCATTGGCTAAAATTGTTAAGTCAGCAAGCCTAGTCCCGAACCCAGCTAGCCTATAAATAGACTGCTTCCCTTACGGACCGTAAGGGATAAGGCATACGGTCCGTAAGCATGTCCAAAAATCAGTATAAATAGCAGACATTGGCACTTGAATTCTGTCTTTAGAACGACGTCCAAACTCACTGTATACGTCGAATTAGAGCAATAGCAGTACAATTAACACACACGATTCACAAAGTGCTGCCACAATCAGGGTATTAATTCGATCGCTATTACGATTCAACGTCCGATCGATTGAAACTATCCAACGATTGTTTGAGTGCTGCTCAAATTGAGTTTATACTTTGTTATTCGTCGTGATTTCGACTTGAATATTTGAGTATTATCCAATTTCGGACTATGCTCTGTTATTCGTTGTGAATCCACTGAATTGTTAAGTATTGCACTTTGTTAATCGTTGTGAGGGTTTAATCTCATGAATTGTCGTAAATGTTGTATTGGTTACTTACCTAAATCCGTGTGCGTTAGATTATTAGGCTTATCAGTAGGCTAAACTCTATCCCATACCCTTACAATCAAAGAAGATAAGCAAACCGAGCAAAGCAAAAGCAAAGGTGAGTTCACGAACTTTCTACAAGGCACGACCATCCTCCAGAGGTAGGATGCCACTCCACTAATCTTCGCGCACATGCCTGTAGGGCCGCGACACGATACGATATGAACCTTCGCACACATGTTTGGGAGACCGCGATACGAGCTAGTAAGCCAGCGAACCAACCATGAATTCACTCAACTTTGTTGTTGACTCGTTGTTACATGCCTTGCAGGTCATTAGGTCCCTAGCTTAAGGAGCTTGCACTGGGAGGCGTGGTCGTTGTGGGAAAACTTATATTAAACTTATGTTTTGCTTCCGCTGTAAACTCAAACTATGTTTTGACACCAATTGTATTGTGTTGGTTTTTATAAATAAACTACATGTTTGTTCAATATGATTGGTGGCTATGATCCTGGGCATGTCACGCCTCCAAGGCGGGGTGGGGCTTTGGAGGGGTGTGACAGAGTGGTATCAGAGCCATTGGTTATAGTGAACTTGGTTTTAAAAAGGGAAAAGCTTTTTGATAAAACCGGACTATAACCTGTACAGTAATCCGCAACGATGCTTCTCTCCAAGTGCAAGACTCAATACTTTACTGCATTCTGTAATATTCATTTTAAGTGTTACGGCTAAGGTTAAGTCCTCCCTAAGTATTTCATGTATCCAACTGTAACGCTCCGCTTTTTCGTAACTTTCCTTAATTAGAAAACGTGTCTTGTATTTCTATTTTTGAAAGCTTGTTCCTTTTGTATTTCGTATTTCGTTTCGTATCATTGTAATCCGAGACTTCAATCGTAATAAAAAAATTATTTTTTTCATACGAACTATACTTCGTTTATTTTTTTTATGCTTAAACATTTTATACATTTGATACATACTCGTACCCTTGTAAACCCATACGTAACTTACAATCAATACGTAATTCTAGATATTCTATACGTGCAAACACTTAATTATAAGTCCACAACACACAACCAATACTTTTATCTTATACAAACTTATTTCTTCATGCAAATTCAACACTAACATATATATATATATATATATATATATATGCTTATTAGATTAATTAATTATATGTTGATATCATATAACTTACATTAGAATATTTATTTATTATAAAAATAAAAAATAAAAAATAAATAAATGAAGGATATTCGATCCTTGTGAACAGTCGTACTCAACCCACAACATTTTTCCTACATATAATATTTCATATAATATTTGTCTTAGTAATCTTTTAAGCATTTAAGTTAATATTTCATTATGAAATTTTAGGGTCTTAGTGGTAAAAAAAAAAAAAAAGGAAGTTGTATAACTAAAAATGGCTAGCAAGTGGCGGGCAGATTCTAATCCGCAGATCACTTTTTTCAGCCAACTATTGGTTGAGTTTTTGGCTCCATCTTCTCACCTAATTGCATTTAATCTCATTTAAACATTAACCTTAATCCTTCCCTATAAATACCACTCTAATCCCAGCCACTTTTTCACTTTACAAAACTCTAATCTCACTCTCAAAACTCTCTCAAACTCCCTAAAAACGTTGCTGCAAATCAGAGTTCGGACAGATTCATCGAGCTTTACGAAAACGGGTATAACTTCTTCATTTCTTATCCGTTTTGGTCCATTCTTTTTCCAGAACGCTTGGCTTGACCTTGGCTTCGATCCTAGGGGTGTTTCACAGCAAACAAGTCCCTGGAACTCCGACAAAAAGGCTTCAAAGTCCACTGTTTAAGTTTGTTTTAATTAATATTTGTTTAGACATGAGTTTAACTCACTCAAACCTATATCCTTATGCTTATAACCACTCCTATGGTTAGTTAGGCTTAAAAACAAGGTTGAGACATACAAAATCAGAGGATAATCCTCAAATACTTTCTGTTTGTTTAGGGTTTTTGACCCACAAGTCATGTTCAAGCTTCAAGTTTGATGAAGGAGTGATTATGGAACAACTTGGGTTGTCCAACATAGAATCCCCACATGACTTGATGATTTCTCATAGTATAGTTGTTCTTGTTCTTATCTTAATAATGTTCAAGACCCTCCTTGGTTGTTTTTACATCAAGTGTAGTGGTGAACACATAAGAGGTGCCTAAATGGGAGCTTGTTCTTCCTACCTCCTACATGACTTCTATGACACATTTGAGGTACCTAAATGAAGATTAAATCTTCTACCTCATGCTTGAAATACTTGTACTAAGGGCTTACTAATATATACTACCTAACCTAAATAATATCTATGTACATTCGAACCTTTGATGTTGAACTCATGTTCATTGGTCAAAGTAGTAGGACATCATCTAAGACCTAAACCTTGTTATGATTCTTATGAGTGTTCAACTCATGAAAACATTATTATAACCCTCGTGGTTACCAAGTGTCATACAAGTGTTATGTGTTGAAGATGATTAAGTTGATATAATACTTTCATGTTGTTTTATTCCGAATCTCGACTCTAAGCATACTTGAACTTTAACCCTTATACATTCGGACTCTAAATCTCTACTCGTCAACAATTGGATAATCGGAAAGCATATGCAAATTTTGTGAGTATACTCGCAACCCCCTTTTTATGTTTACCACTTTTTGGGGTGTAACATGTTTTACTATTAAACTACACTTAAACTTATTCTTTATGCAATGCACAAAACAATCCTTATACATGAATACTATGTTATGATACTTGATGCTTACGTGGACCATACTTATGTGATATGTTTTAGTCATTAGCTCTCACGAGCCTCCCTTCGACATGTATAGCGCTATAGGAGTAACGCACCGCCCCCCTTAAACTTGGGTCATGTTGAATTAATTAAACTTTCTTGCGTAAACAGAGGTTGGCTAGAAATATTGCATGCCACGATAGGTTGATCTCGTATAAACCAAGTTGCCATGTGGATTCGTTTTTAAACTTTTATACTTATACTTATACTTATGCTTAAACTTGTATACTCGCCTTTGCTTTTGCATTGAACTTTATTTTAAACATGTTACAGGTTGAGGATGATGATGCTATGAAATGAAGTAGCGTTGATGCCTAGATACACATATAGACATTTAGGTTTAATCGTTGTATCTATTTTGATTATGTTGTATTGTAAATCCTTTGAACTTGACGTTATTTGATTTATTTGTAATGTTGACAAATGAATTATGAAAGGAAATCGGTTTATTAAATATTGTCACAATTAGCGTTATGATGTCTCTAGCAATCTTCACACTTCGTCTCATCCCGATGTTTCCGCCATTGGTTGGGGTGTGACAGATTGGTATCAGAGCCATAACTATAGGGAATTAGGAAAAGTAGGAATGCTTTTACCTAGTCTATAGTTTTAGAGCCTTATTCTTATGTTTTGTTTGAAACTACATGCATGCCACCTTATGTGTTTCTTATACATTCTCTTTGAGCCTTTTAAACATATATGTCATTTATCCTTATGTAACATACTTGACATGTTATTCTTATGTGTTAATACATGTTTTATTATATGTTAATATTTGTTTTAATATGTCATCCTTTTATGTGCCATTCTTGACATGTTTATACTTGTTTGTGTAATCTTCAACATACGTTTTTCCTCATACATTTTACTCGACTATTCTAAATTCACAAACCACTCGTAATACACAAACGAGACGACTTCACCAAAATAGGCGTGAAACCCACAATTTGGGGAATGACTCTCAATCCTTCTACTTTTCTTTTTCTTACACGAAATTCACCATCAAGTTAGGAGTGAAATCCTCACCTTGATGGAGAAATTCAAATTTCAAATTCTAGTGGACCCTCGTCAAAGTGTTGAAATTAAATTTTGACCTGACGAGCACCAACCACACTTAGGATACTAAATCGCCAAGTTAGGGGTGAAACCCGCACCTTGTCGACTAGTTCCACTCCTTGATTTTTCATAAATCCCGCCAAGTCTTGAAATTTCGATTGATTTGGAACATGTAGTAACCGGAAGGGTGAATACCGTTAACCGACTTGTCGGCGAGAGTATTTCACCTATTAGGCCAAAGCATGCTCCTCAAAGTCGAAAGAATTTTCGACCACTTTGGTTAGTCAATGTTCCATTTTGGAACCATCCAAGTTTTAATCGAACTCACGTTTTATCGATCTCGATCTTTTATGATACAATCCTCTCTTTTCAATTTCGAACTATCTTAGAGATTTCACTTTTACATATGCGTTATACTAATACTTTTCATACGATTATACAATATAACTTTATTTATATCCCTTGTAACAAAAATGGGGACATATCATCAAGATAGGAGTGATTTCCTTACCTTGACGACTAACTCCGTTTTTTTTCTTTTTTTTCTATCTTACAACGACCTCACCAACGAGTTAGGGGTGATTCCCTCACCTAGGTGATCGTTACTAAAACTTTACCTCAAAATGTCCTATTATGCAAATCCGATCATGTTTTATACATAAGTCATTTATCATTTATCGAAATACCTACCTATATTAAATTCAAAATTTCATTGTTTTATCAAGCGTACTTCTTATCCTACAACCTATTTTCACTTACTCGTATACACAAGATTCTTAAACATATCTTAGATGTTTTAGTACACAAATCTCCAAACCTTACGAAATGCTACCTATCAATTTAATCGGTCCAATGAAACTCTTGCCCATGAACTTCATCTTCGACTTAATCACTAAAATATGCTCGCATTATATCGTCATACTAGAGACTTCCATTCTTAATTGAAACCAAACCAACCTTTCTCAATTACATATAGGATCTTATAGATAATATAAGATCGTTTTACCTAAGACTATTTTCAACAACAACAAATCATTTAATAAATTTTTTTAGGATAGACGTTTTCAACAGAACCTCCAAAATTCAAAATTTCTTGTTTGGGTGCAAATGAAGCGAACTTATTATTTTTGAAAACTTTTCTACACCGCTTAAGTGGCCGTTCAAATCTCAAAACACGTGGGCAAGAAGACTTCATGGGGACCGATAACCTTCCACATACGTAAACTCTTTTAAAACAAAAGTAGAATTTCCATTCATTTCAAAATACATTATGCTTAACTAATGAGTACTTTATATCCTCTTACATATGAAAACTATATTCTACCTTTCAGACCAAGCTCAATCTATTTTTTTTACCTTGACAAACTCCACGTTTCGCTTAAACAACTATACATGCATATCATCGTACACGTTTTAGTCGATATCTTGTGACAATTTCATTTATACCGTTCGTATTTACATACTCAACCTTTTGAACACTTTTATACACTTAAATCCGTGATGACCCAACATACACTATATACGTAATTTTTATTATTCGTACCTACACTTATATTGATACGTTTTATGCTTATGCTTATACACATACTACTTATACGTTTTATGGTTATGCTTATATATACATGCGTATTCATACTTAAACTTATGCTCATACTTTCCTTCATACTCATGATTCATACATTCGTACCCGTACACAAGCGTAATCCGAGGGATTTGCTTACGTGGGTCCCATACATACTTAAGCATGGACTTGCTTACATACTACATTCTTACACGTACACATTCTTAATTTTTAAATTATGTATACCCTAATTCATACACAACTAGTACAAGCTATGCGGATCATGCGATGATCAATATAATCGCGGGTGCACACGGGATTATAGTGATAAGCGCATGAGAACTCTAGAGTGTACTACTGTGTATGGTAAGACACGAAATGTAACATGACACCGAATACGAAACGGACGTAATGTGGTCAAAACATGGTGGATACGTCGCTGGTACTTCCTATATATAAGTGTTTTCACCATGTTACCAAACTTTCGTAAAACGTGCCATGGGAAATTCGGTGTTTTACAAACCTCTTAGACCTAATTCAAACTTTGAACAACTCACAAACGCGTTATATCTGATTATCCATGACGAGACTTCATTCTTAGCACGCTACTTTCATCTATCCAATACATATGCCATTCTTATACTTGCATTCGTTTATTAAGAGTCAATCGTCAATTCCATATACGCAACTATACGTTTCCAATTATGTTTAGTACCTCAAATCATTTTAGACAAACGAACTCCTTTGCAAACCTATCTTGTCATTCTTCAATTTCATACTTTTTTACGTTTCAAAATTTTCGAATCTTAATTCTTGATAATCACCTTTTGCCAAAACTCTTTCAAGTCTTCCTCTTGCATAAATTTCGGGACGAAATTCCCTAAAGAAGGGGAGACTGTAACGCTCCGCATTTTCGTAACTTTCCTTAATTAGAAAACGTGTCTTGTATTTCTATTTTTGAAAGCTTGTTCCTTTTGTATTTCGTATTTCGTTTCGTATCATTGTAATCCGAGACTTCAATCGTAATAAAAAAATTATTTTTTTCATACGAACTATACTTCGTTTATTTTTTTTATGCTTAAACATTTTATACATTTGATACATACTCGTACCCTTGTAAACCCATACGTAACTTACAATCAATACGTAATTCTAGATATTCTATACGTGCAAACACTTAATTATAAGTCCACAACACACAACCAATACTTTTATCTTATACAAACTTATTTCTTCATGCAAATTCAACACTAACATATATATATATATATATATATGCTTATTAGATTAATTAATTATATGTTGATATCATATAACTTACATTAGAATATTTATTTATTATAAAAATAAAAAATAAAAAATAAATAAATGAAGGATATTCGATCCTTGTGAACAGTCGTACTCAACCCACAACATTTTTCCTACATATAATATTTCATATAATATTTGTCTTAGTAATCTTTTAAGCATTTAAGTTAATATTTCATTATGAAATTTTAGGGTCTTAGTGGTAAAAAAAAAAAGGAAGTTGTATAACTAAAAATGGCTAGCAAGTGGCGGGCAGATTCTAATCCGTAGATCACTTTTTTCAGCCAACTATTGGTTGAGTTTTTGGCTCCATCTTCTCACCTAATTGCATTTAATCTCATTTAAACATTAACCTTAATCCTTCCCTATAAATACCACTCTAATCCCAGCCACTTTTTCACTTTACAAAACTCTAATCTCACTCTCAAAACTCTCTCAAACTCCCTAAAAACGTTGCTGCAAATCAGAGTTCGGACAGATTCATCGAGCTTTACGAAAACGGGCATAACTTCTTCATTTCTTATCCGTTTTGGTCCATTATTTTTCCAGAACGCCTGGCTTGACCTTGGCTTCGATCCTAGGGGTGTTTCACAGCAAACAAGTCCCTGGAACTCCGACAAAAAGGCTTCAAAGTCCACTGTTTAAGTTTGTTTTAATTAATATTTGTTTAGACATGAGTTTAACTCACTCAAACCTATATCCTTATGCTTATAACCACTCCTATGGTTAGTTAGGCTTAAAAACAAGGTTGAGACATACAAAATCAGAGGATAATCCTCAAATACTTTCTGTTTGTTTAGGGTTTTTGACCCACAAGTCATGTTCAAGCTTCAAGTTTGATGAAGGAGTGATTATGGAACAACTTGGGTTGTCCAACATAGAATCCCCACATGACTTGATGATTTCTCATAGTATAGTTGTTCTTGTTCTTATCTTAATAATGTTCAAGACCCTCCTTGGTTGTTTTTACATCAAGTGTAGTGGTGAACACATAAGAGGTGCCTAAATGGGAGCTTGTTCTTCCTACCTCCTACATGACTTCTATGACACATTTGAGGTACCTAAATGAAGATTAAATCTTCTACCTCATGCTTGAAATACTTGTACTAAGGGCTTACTAATATATACTACCTAACCTAAATAATATCTATGTACATTCGAACCTTTGATGTTGAACTCATGTTCATTGGTCAAAGTAGTAGGACATCATCTAAGACCTAAACCTTGTTATGATTCTTATGAGTGTTCAACTCATGAAAACATTATTATAACCCTCGTGGTTACCAAGTGTCATACAAGTGTTATGTGTTGAAGATGATTAAGTTGATATAATACTTTCATGTTGTTTTATTCCGAATCTCGACTCTAAGCATACTTGAACTTTAACCCTTATACATTCGGACTCTAAATCTCTACTCGTCAACAATTGGATAATCGGAAAGCATATGCAAATTTTGTGAGTATACTCGCAACCCCCTTTTTATGTTTACCACTTTTTGGGGTGTAACATGTTTTACTATTAAACTACACTTAAACTTATTCTTTATGCAATGCACAAAACAATCCTTATACATGAATACTATGTTATGATACTTGATGCTTACGTGGACCATACTTATGTGATATGTTTTAGTCATTAGCTCTCACGAGCCTCCCTTCGACATGTATAGCGCTATAGGAGTAACGCACCACCCCCCTTAAACTTGGGTCATGTTGAATTAATTAAACTTTCTTGCGTAAACAGAGGTTGGCTAGAAATATTGCATGCCACGATAGGTTGATCTCGTATAAACCAAGTTGCCATGTGGATTCGTTTTTAAACTTTTATACTTATACTTATACTTATGCTTAAACTTGTATACTCGCCTTTGCTTTTGCATTGAACTTTATTTTAAACATGTTACAGGTTGAGGATGATGATGCTATGAAATGAAGTAGCGTTGATGCCTAGATACACATATAGACGTTTAGGTTTAATCGTTGTATCTATTTTGATTATGTTGTATTGTAAATCCTTTGAACTTGACGTTATTTGATTTATTTGTAATGTTGACAAATGAATTATGAAAGGAAATCGGTTTATTAAATATTGTCACAATTAGCGTTATGATGTCTCTAGCAATCTTCACACTTCGTCTCATCCCGATGTTTCCGCCATTGGTTGGGGTGTGACACCAACTTTAAGAAATATCTATCTGACGAATAGCTGGTAGTACCTCTTCAAGACATATAAGTGAATGAAAAATTTAAAGATTAGTTGAGAAACCACTTTAGATAGAAGACAGGTTAAGTTTCTCGAACATAAAAGATTAGTACTGGTATCCTTACTTATTCGAATAAATCTCGAGGACGAGATTTCTATAAGGAGGGGAGAATGTAACAACTCTCACTAAAATCAATACTTAGGATGTTAATTATCTATTAAGGAAACCCTAATTAAGATCCCTAGGTGATTCTGCAGAAACCCTAAGATTTTTCGAGCAATCGGAATCAGAATCAGGACCCCTAAAACTCAGGGGGTGGTAAACCCTAGTTGATGATTATCTTAAAATACTCGTTGTTTAAATCTCATTGGCTAAAATTGTTAAGTCAGCAAGCCTAGTCCCGAACCCAGCTAGCCTATAAATAGACTGCTTCCCTTACGGACCGTAAGGGATAAGGCATACGGTCCGTAAGCATGTCCAAAAATCAGTATAAATAGCAGACATTGGCACTTGAATTCTGTCTTTAGAACGACGTCCAAACTCACTATATACGTCGAATTAGAGCAATAGGAGTACAATTAACACACAAGATTCACAAAGTGCTGCCACAATCAGGGTATTAATTCGATCGCTATTACGATTCAACGTCCGATCGATTGAAACTATCCAACGATTGTTTGAGTGCTGCTCAAATTGAGTTTATACTTTGTTATTCGTCGTGATTTCGACTTGAATATTTGAGTATTATCCAGTTTCGGACTATGCTCTGTTATTCGTTGTGAATCCACTGAATTGTTAAGTATTGCACTTTGTTAATCGTTGTGAGGGTTTAATCTCGTGAATTGTCGTAAATGCTGTATTGGTTACTTACCTAAATTCGTGTGCGTTAGATTATTAGGCTTATCAGTAGGCTAAACTCTATCCCATACCCTTACAATCAAAGAAGATAAGCAAACCGAGCAAAGCAAAAGCGAAGGTGAGTTCACGAACTTTCTACAAGGCACAACCATCCTCCAGAGGTAGGATGCCACTCCACTAATCTTCGCACACATGCCTGTAGGGCCGCGACACGATACGATATGAACCTTCGCACACATGTCTGGGAGACCGCGGTACGGGCTAGTAAGCCAGCGAACCAGCCGTGAATTCACTCAACTTTGTTGTTGACTCGTTGTTACATGCCTTGCAGGTCATTAGGTCCCTAGCTTAAGGAGCTTGCACTGGGAGGCGTGGTCGTTGTGGGAAAACTTATATTAAACTTATGTTTTGCTTCCGCTGTAAACTCAAACTATGTTTTGACACCAATTGTATTGTGTTGGTTTTTATAAATAAACTACATGTTTGTTCAATATGATTGGTGGCTATGATCCTGGGCATGTCACGCCTCCAAGGCGGGGTGGGGCTTTGGAGGGGTGTGACAAAATCGATTCTAACAGTTTCTGTTTTATCAATAGTCAATTAAATCCAAGTTTTATCTATTGTTTCATATGAACCCTAATCACATTGAACATGAATAATAACTCATATCGTAAAATGATCAAGGTTATGTTCTCAATTCTTATCATGCCATACTCTACACAAAATCATGTAGTTAATCCGAACACAAAACATAATAGTCGGTTACCCCCATTCTGTACTAGATTATCATCAACATTAAACGATTATCAAACCCTATATTGATCTAAGAATACTACACATGTGAGCCGATATACAAACACCAAACCTTATTACAATCAATCACAAAACATCCCTAAATCGTTATATGGAATCATATAGATCACAACATCATTCAACATACAAATAATACTAAAAACACTAACCGGTTAGAAGGTAGAACGAAGGGTGATCCGAACAAGAAAGTCTTCGATGGAGAGGGGATGTGACTGTCGTCGAGTTTGAGGGGGAGAGTGAGAGAGATTTAGGGTTTGGTGTGTGATAACAATAGATTTGCAAACAATGAGGAAACAAAACCCTCAACAAGGTTTTGTGTTAGTTTATATAGGGGAGTGGCCGAACCCATCATGGGTTGCCCATTGGTTTTGAATTCAAGATGTGCAAGATTGGGCCGAGAGAATGTGTATGACAAAGAACGAGCTGTGCGGCCCAAATGGCTTGTGCAATTTCATTATATACACATACATTACACATTATAATATAAACATAATATTTCATTTAAAACCATGTATCACATAATCACATATTGTCCAAACAAGTTACATCAAAGCATCACGAGAGGTTCTAAATTACGAGTTGTCACATTATCCCTAAGTTGAAAGAAATTTCGTCCCGAAATTTAGCACGTACTCACTGAGGAAGCTAGTTAAGTTGCATGGTTTTCCTGGTTTTCCTGGGGTGTCACATCCTCCCCCCGTTGGTTTGGAATTTCGTCCCGAAATTCCATAGTAGCTTCAGCCTCAGTAGTGGATTCACTATTCCCGAACAACTGGGGATACTTGTGTTTCATCTGGTCTTCTCGTTCCCAGGTAAACTCTGGGCCACGATGGGAGTTCCAACGAACTCGAACAAGAGGTATTCTGGTACGTTTGAGAACCTTAACATCTCGGTCAGTAATCTCTACTGGTTCTTCGACGAATCGCAGCTGATCGTCGATGATGAGTTCTTTGAGAGGAACTATGAGGGTCTCATCTGATAGACACTTCTTCAGATTTGACACATGGAAAACGTTGTGAACTCTACTGAGTTCTTCAGGAAATTTCAGTTTGTAAGCCACCTTGCCTATTTTCTCAATGATTTCGAAAGGCCCGACATATCGTGGGTTGAGTTTGCCTCGTTTGCCAAAACGAACTACACCTTTCCAAGGTGAGACTTTGAGTAGCACTCGATCCCCAACCTGGAACTCGAGTGGTTTCCTGCGCTTATCGGCGTAGCTTTTCTGACGGTCACGAGCTGCCGCCATTCGCTGTCGTATCTGAGCAATCTTCTCGGTTGTATCTACTACAAGTTCTAGACTGTTAGGATCTTGGGCCATTATGATTGTGTCTGTTTGCATAAAACGAATAAGTGCAGCGGAAATGAGTAGCAAACTTTGTAAACATAATCAAAGGAAAGTATAGATTGATAAACAATTGCTATTTCAATGAGTCAAAAGATTTACAATAGAAAGCAAATGATTACAGCAAGCTTACAATCTAAACTCCCCCTCAGCCTGATACACCAGAGTTGGTTGCACAAGATGAAAGGATTGAATTGAGGAGGTGAACTCACTCAAAACGATCAAATATAACAGTACAGAATACTGTCATATTTATAGGCAAACCAAACTACTGATTTACCTCAGCTGACGTCACCATGATAGTGACATCTAACGACCTAACAAACTAAAAATACTGTTCTATACAAACTACTGACATACAACATCTGATAATCAGTAAAATGTAAAGCTAAGGAAAACTACTGCTTCACGTTCCACTGTTGTAGCCTGAGCACAGATGTTGAATCATCAGTGCATTCTTCAAAGGTGATCAGTCTTTGAGAGAGCAGTGCTTGAGTCTTCAGCAGTACTTAGGAAACAGCAGTAGATAGAGCATCAGTGTTTGTCTTCAGCAGTCTTTAAGGTATCATCAGTGTTTGGTTCATCAGTTGTTGTAGTTGAGCAGCACTTAAGATTCATCAGCTGTTAGAAAACCACTGTCAAGGGGAGAGCATAGGGTAAACTGCTGCTTATTGATGGTCCATTGATGAGATCCGGTTTTGGCTTTACATTATCTGTTCCTCTGTTAGGGTTCAATCCCAACAATCTCCCCTTGGAACAGATAATGCCCAAACCCTTCCTTATTCAGGACCTTTATTACTCATCAAGAGTACCTTAGCTAGTTCCTTAAATTCAGCTTCAAATTCTTTGGCACTCTGGTCATCTTCATCCCTGCACAGTGAAAGTTCAAGGAGATCCTGCAAATCTTCAACACTTAGGCCAAGTGCTTCTTTCCTTGATATATACTTCACCTCACCATTGGCTCTGACCAATGTCAATACGTGGGTCTTTTGATCAGACATCCACTTTAGTATTTTTAAGCCTAATGGGTTTCTTGGGAGAGATTTATTTTCAGATGAGTTGAGGGATGATGGCCTTGAAAACACATGCAAACTTTCAGACATTCTTTTGAAAGCTTCTTCAATGACTTTGTTTGCTGCAGCAATGTCTTCTGCAGTTTCTTGTCCAGTAAGCTCTTGTTTTTCTTTTTCTATCATGCCTGTTGCAGTGTTTGGGGATGCAGGACTGTTTAATACCTTCTTAAAAAGGTTTTGAATTCTTGCTGAGCTATCTTCTTTTAGACCCATTTTCATGATGGTGTCTTTGAGATACTCTGCTTCCTTTTCTTTGACCTCCTTGTCAGACAGCTGTTTACCTTCTTCTTGGTTTGTCACAAGAGTAAGGTTGTCTTCTGATTTTAGCATTGTTTTGAGGCTTTCAATTTGTTGTTCCAACTTCACCATTTGTTCTCTCTTCTTCCTTTTCTTCAGCCTCTCATAGGCTTCATCAGTTTGCTGCCTAGACCATTTTGATATGGCTTCAGCAGTGTCCACCTTAGCATCCACTAGCTCCTTTTTCTTTCCTTTATATTCAGCAGTGAGGTCAGCAATGAGTTTTTTGTATTTACTCCAGTTTGGAGCATTTTTCTTCTTTGAAGGATCATTCTTGATTCTTTGGATCCTTTCAGCCTCATGCTTTAAAGCTACTAATGGCCATTCCTTAAACTGTTGTTCTTCAGCAGGATAAAACTTTTCTTTCATGATGAAGGCTAGAAGTTGTTCTCTTAACTTCTTCTTTTGATCAGCCTTTTCCTTTTCTAGCTCTTGTGCAAATTCTTCTATCTGCTTTACCTTTGCAAGGTAGAACTCCAGTCTTTTAGCAATGCCTACTTCGCTTAGACTTTCCTTTTCACTGTCAACCTTAGCTTTTACTTTAGCTTGCCTTGCCTTTATTTTGAGATAATCATCCATATCCTCTGGTGGCATGTAGCCTATGAGTGAGGAGAATCTTCTTTTTGAAGGATCTTCTTCTGTATAGAATTGCCTCATCTCATTTTTGAGAGCTTCAATTTCCAGAGGATATTTTGCAGCATTAGGATCATGTGTTCCCTCATTGGCAGGTATTGGCTTCCTTTTTCTACTGAGGAGCTTTGGTTGTGATATAGGAAAGGATAGAGCAGTGGTGGATGGTTGACTAACAACTGTTGAAACAACTGGTGTCTCAACTGTTGTTGTCATTACAACTGCTGATGTGTCAGCAGATGTCTTCTGCTTTTGAGCAGGGGATGGAGGATGTGATGGTGGTGGTGACTCATCATCAGGAATGAAAACCCTTCTCCTTTTTAATGGAGGGGAGGCTGGTGATGTATTGGGTGGATCAGTGGTTTGTGACTGTGACTGACTGACAGTGGTTGAAACAACTGGTGTTTCAACCACTGTTGTCATTACAACAGATGTTGTAACATCTGCTGTCTTCTGCTTTATGGCAGGAGGCAGTGGTGGTGATATGATTGTAGATGATGATAGTGGTGGTTTTTGTGTTATAGACATAGATGATGATGGTGGTGGAGCAGTAGTTGTGGTGGTGTGTGTTGAAACAGTAGTTGTGTGTGTTGGAGGTGTGTGTGTTGATGAGATGGCAGCTGTTTGGCTGCTGACAACAGTTTTTGTAACTGCTGTTGTATCAGCTGTTGAAGTTTTTGAGGTTTTGGGTTTTTTCTGATTCGCTGTATATCCCATCTTCTATACCTTTCTTTTCCAGCTTGGTTTTCTCCCCCTTTTTGGCATTATCTGTCAGGGGTGTATCCATGAAGAAAATGGTAGATGGACCTTTCTCACTCTGAGCAGTCTTTTGTATGCTACCTTTTATATCCTTGATGTCTGCTTGAGTGTCTTTGAACCGAGATTCCACCATGTTGGTCAGCATTTGTACTTGATGAGCATGCTTTTTAGCAGCTATTTGTTGCTGTTGTTCAAGAATGGGCTGGAAGATATTCCAAAGCTCATTTGCAGCAAATGCTTGTGGAGCAGGTGCTTGAGCAGGAGGAACAGTTGATTGGGCTTTTTGAGCTTCTAACAGCTGCTGCACCATATCTTTTATTTCAGCAACAGAAGATTCTAGATTTTCAACTCTGGCTGTCAATTCATTGTATTTTAAATCATCACCTAAATTAACAGGATCATATGAATCCCCACCAGCAGTGGTTGTATCAATGTGTGACTTAGGAGCTGTGGCCCAAAAGTCATCCATTGATGCCCCTTTTTCTTGGTACTGGGGACTTCTTTCTTCAGCACTCGATAATCCTTTGATGTTACCAGCAGTTAAAGATAACTCACTGGTGGTTACCGATGTTGCCATGGAAGAAATTGCCTTCAAGGGAGTCTTATTTATGTAACAACTGTCCAACTGAAGATCTGTTGATCCATCAGTTGTAGTTGTTGCTCCACTTGAACTACCACCGAGAGTTACTTGTAACTCAGGGGGTGTAACCTCCTCAGCTGTTGCTGGGTTAGCAGAGGCATGAGCATAAGACCCAGTCACTTGTGGAGGTATGCTCTCAGTAATAGGTGACAGAGAGGAACTGGTTTGTGTCTGTGCCATATCAACTGCATGCAACAGGGGTATTATTGATTGTGGCAATATGATTGGTGAGGGTATGGGTGTTGAAAGAGACATGTCCTTGGGATCAGGACTGTGGAAGATGGATCTGAGTGGATACAGAGCTTCATAATTTGGTGTCCCTGTGCTTACAACCTGATCCTTTTGTGAGGATGCAGGAGGAGTTTTAGGCTGGGGTTGAGATCTTTCTTCCATCTGCTGTGAGGAAGTAGCAGCAGTGGTTTCTTGTGACTTTTGTGTTGTCACTGGCATTGACTCTGGGATCTCATCTTCCAGAGTTGCCTTTGGTGTGGGTTTGGTGGGTTTTCTGGAAGTTTTTCTTTTGGTCTTTTTGGTGGCAGGTGTTGGTTTCAAAGCAGTGGGTGTGCTACTTTGATCACCTGGAGCAGTGGGCTCAGCAGTGGTTGCTTGAGGATCAGTAGCAGTTTCTAAAACCTGCTCAGCCTCCTTTGTTTTTAATTTTATTGGTGCCATCATTCTTGAAAATGTTTCAATTGTTAAACAGTTTATTTTGAATGAGACACCTTATTTGGGCAATTCTGCATCTTTCTCAACAAACTTTTGTTCAAAATAGTAGCTTAGAAATCTTGGAAAGAGCAGAAATGCTTTATTATCAACGTTCTTTACCAAATCATCAAATATTTCCTGGGAGTAGTTCTAGTTTTTGTCATTTAAAGTTGCATACCCCAGGCATTGGATTTTCGTTGGTATCTCATTAAAAGACGTTGTTTTATTAGAAACACACATGAGCAGTGTGTGGAATAAAAATCTGGGTGCATAAGGGAAGTAACCCTTTTGTAGGGTATCCCTGTTTGGTTGTTCTGCATAGCCCCTGTTCATGAAATCCTTTACCAACTCGTCTTTTGTAAATGAGGTTTTTCCATTTAAATCATCGAGTTTAAAGGTTTCAGAAATGGATTTTGGTGAGATGTTTACCTTCTTACCCTGTATCGAGGAGTTGATGGCGGCGATGATATCTCCTTGTTTTTCAAGGGTGGCATTTTTCCAGAACTCTCTCTGGGTATCAAGGTAAATAGGAGTGTCTGCTGTTATCAAAGTTTTGTACTTGGATGCAGAAAGGATGTCAAGGATGGAGTCGAAAGTGTGGTTATCGGTAGGTTTTGTGAGTATACCTACATAGTTGTGTGGAGCTTTGTAACGAATCTCCGGTGTTTCAGCAGCCATTTGAGTGGCATCTGCTGTGGTGGAGGAAGATGATGGTTTTGATTTTGATTTCGATTTTGGTTTCGTCATTTTGGATGAAGAAGATCGAAGAAGTTTTTGGAGTTATGAGAGGGAAACTGCTATGAGAAGAGAACTTTTGGAATTCAATTCGACAGTAAAACCCTGTTTGGATTTAATCAGGGTTTTATTTAGGGAAAAAGTGATTGCTGATGTGGCAGCGGTTATTTTGATCTGAAGGCTAAAAAACTGACCACGTGTCAAACATCTGATGGAATGGTAAATATTGGAGGACAGTTGTTTTGACAACTACTGATGGATCAAGTATCAGTAGTTACAACGGTAATAAACTGAAACAGTGGATGAAACAGTGGATGGAACAAAGATTTTAAACATCAGTGTTTTGGAGAATAGAGGTTGACACTTTAGCAGTGGACAGACTTTAGTGAGCAGATGTTAAGGCACAACAACACTTTAGAAACAACAGTGGTAGAAGATAAAATTGGTTCAACAACTGATAATGCAGCAGTATTTCAACTTTTGACAAACAATGTTAGCATCTGCTTGTTCAGATGTAGAACTTGATTTTGCTTTGTGAAGGCACAGTATCTTATCTAACATCTGTTGAGCATTTGAGATGCTATTCTTAACAAAATACATTTTAGATGTAAATTATCAAGATTAAATTGTCAGCAGTTATCTACATGGAATTTTGTTCAAGGATTTGCCAAATGTCTATTATTTTAGACAATGGTTTAGCATCCCAGATGATGAAAACATTTCTACTAGAGCTGCTCATTTTGTGTCTAATTACTGGAACTAGAACATGAGTATCTCAGTAGTCTAAGTCAATTTGAAATCAATTTTTGATCTGTGAAAACCAAACTTGAGCTTAACATGACCTTGATATGTGTGTCATTTCCTTTTGATCAGTTTTAGGGATAGTAATTACACACAAAAATAAGGTAATTACATCCAGACCAGAGATGAACTTTTACTATAAAAAAATGAGTAAAAGATCATAGTATTTTTTTAAAAAAAAAAAAAACATCTGGTTTTTATTTTAGAGGAAAACACCTTAACAAAAATCAGAGGAAGTTTTGAAAATAATCAAAAGGATCCGACAATTTTCCAGTAAATTCATGATCATATTACTCTCAAGTTATTTTGACCATTGTTTGGGTCATTTTCTTGTCAATTGATTGTAAATTCCTTTTAAGCACCATCACTGAAAATGCTATTGTTACCAGAACAATTCCTGTATTGATGAATGCACACAGTTGCAAAATGACCACTGATGATCTAATTTGAACCTCAAGAGTGTTTTATGCTTATACTCTTTTGCTTTTGATTTCAAAAGTTTTTGAGATAGCTACACTTTGAGATTTGTTCCTTTTTCCTTTTCCCTTTTTACCCGTTTTATTCATATGTTCAGAAATACTCACTAGGAGATTATATTTTGAACATACTTTGTCCCTAATCATTTTGAAGCAATGTTTTGAGAGATCTGACCATATTTGATCATGTTTTATGACAGATCTCACACTCACCTATGATTAGGACAGTTTTGATACCTAATTTTCTCAATGTGTTTTGGACAAAGTTGATTTGGTCCTTTTGAAGGTACTCAACTTGCCTTTGAGCACATGAGAGATTTTTCCTAAAGTTTTATTTCCCTCTTTTCTATGTCAGCAGTATTCTAGTGTTTTGGATGAACACAAGTTCTGCTGAACTGAGGTACATACTTTAATGTTTATTGAAAACATCACAAATATCAAAACAACAATTGAAATCAATTTTGAAAACATCGAACGATCCCATAATTTATCAGATATTTTACGGATCTGAAAATTATGAGTGACATATGCATGAAAACACTTGTTGTGTGAGATTTGTGTGTCATATGACATCTTGGTTGATTTACAGAGTTTTTGAATAACCATTTTGACCATGATTCACTCGTTACTCTGTTTTTCAACTGAATACAACCAATCCTTTAGTATCAATAACTTTTGAGCTGAACTGTTATGTCAAATTGATTGTTAGATCGAATTTGACTGTCCAAGCTCTGATACCAATTGTTAGGATCTTGGGCCATTATGATTGTGTTTGTTTGCATAAAACGAATAAGTGCAGCGGAAATGAGTAGCAAACTTTGTAAACATAATCAAAGGAAAGTATAGATTGATAAACAATTGCTATTTCAATGAGTCAAAAGATTTACAATAGAAAGCAAATGATTACAGCAAGCTTACAATCTAAACTCCCCCTCAGCCTGATACACCAGAGTTGGTTGCACAAGATGAAAGGATTGAATTGAGAAGGTGAACTCACTCAAAACGATCAAATATAACAGTACAGAATACTGTCATATTTATAGGCAAACCAAACTACTGATTTACCTCAGCTGACGTCACCATGATAGTGACATCTAACGACCTAACAAACTAAAAATACTGTTCTATACAAACTACTGACATACAACATCTGATAATCAGTAAAATGTAAAGCTAAGGAAAACTACTGCTTCACGTTCCACTGTTGTAGCCTGAGCACAGATGTTGAATCATCAGTGCATTCTTCAAAGGTGATCAGTCTTTGAGAGAGCAGTGCTTGAGTCTTCAGCAGTACTTAGGAAACAGCAGTAGATAGAGCATCAGTGTTTGTCTTCAGCAGTCTTTAAGGTATCATCAGTGTTTGGTTCATCAGTTGTTGTAGTTGAGCAGCACTTAAGATTCATCAGCTGTTAGAAAACCACTGTCAAGGGGAGAGCATAGGGTAAACTGCTGCTTATTGATGGTCCACTGATGAGATCCGGTTTTGGCTTTACATTATCTGTTCCTCTGTTAGGGTTCAATCCCAACATAGACCAGTGATTTGGCTGTCGCCAACCTCTGCCCAACAAAGAGGTGATCGTCATTTACGTCCGTACAATGCCTCAAATGGAGCAGCCTGGATGCTGGTGTGGTAACTATTGTTATACGAAAATTCCACTAAAGGAAGATGTCTTTCCTGGCCGTTACCAAAATCGATTACACATGCTTGAAGTATGTCTTCAAGAGTTTGGATGGTGCGTTCCGACTGCCCATCCGTCTGTGGATGATATGTTGTACTCATGTCTAATCGAGAGCCAAAAGACTTGTGCATCGCCTGCCACAATTCAGAGGTAAAACGCGTGTCACGATCAGATATGATGGAGGATGGCACCCCGTGCCTAGCAACCACTTCTTTCAAGTAAACATCCCCAAGTGTAGAAAACTTATCTGTTTCCTTAATAGCAAGAAAATGTGCAGATTTTGTCACTCGATCCACTATCACCCAAATGTTATCATTTCCTCGTTGAGATCTAGGCAGGCCAGTAATGAAATCCATATAAATTTGTTCCCATTTCCATGTCGGTATTTCTAGTTGTTGAAGTAGGCCTGATGGTTTCTGGTATTCGACCTTGACCCTAGCACAGGTCAAACATTTACTAATGTAAGTTGCTATATTGGCTTTCATGCTAGGCCACCAGTACGTAGTCTTTAGGTCGTGGTACATCTTATCCGAACCAGGATGTACTGAGTAACAAGACTTGTGCGCTTCATCCATCACCAGCTCACGTAGATTACCATAGAGTGGAACCCAGATGCGCCCTGTCACGTAATAAGCGTTGTCTTCCTTTTGTTCTAACCGTTTCCTTGATCCACGCAGGGACTCTGCCCTGATGTTTTCTGCTTTCAATGCTTCAACCTGAGCATCTCGTATCTAAGTAGGAAGACTAGATTGGATGGTAAGTTGTAACGCTCGCACGCGCTTAGGTTTAGATTCCTTTCGGCTGAGGGCATCGGCCACCACATTGTCTTTGCCCGGATGGTACTTGATCGCGCATTCATAATCGTTCAGGAGCTCGACCCATCGACGCTGTCGCATGTTCAACTCCTTTTGCTCGAAGATATGTTGGAGACTCCTGTGATCGGTGTAGATGGTGCACTTGGTACCATACAGATAGTGCCTCCATATCTTGAGTGCAAAAACAACAGCTCCCAATTCCAGATCATGAGTAGTGTAGTTCCTTTCGTGAACCTTAAGTTGGCGCGATGCATACGTAATGACTTTATCCCGTTGCATCAACACATAACCAACACCTTGAATCGATGCGTCACAATAAACCACGAAATCGTCTGTGCCCTCTGGCAATGAGAGAATAGGTGTGCTGCAAAGTCTTTCCTTTAAGTGCTGAAACGCGGACTCCTGGGCATCACCCCAACGATAGGTGACACCCTTCTGAGTCAGTGAAGTGAGGGGTTGCGCAATCTTGGAGAAATCCTTGATAAACCTTCTGTAGTAGCCCGCCAAACCCAAGAATTGACGGATTTCCGTTGGAGTTCTAGGTGCAGGCCAACTCCTGATTGAGTCAACCTTGGATGGATCCACGTGAATCCCATCCTCATTCACCACGTGGCCTAGAAAATGGACTTCACGAAGCCAGAAGTCACATTTAGAGAACTTAGCATACAGCTGTTCTGTTCGAAGAAGTTCCAAAATGAGTCACAGATGACGCTCGTGTTCCTCCTGACTCTTGGAATAGATCAGGATGTCGTCGATAAACACAATAACAAACTTATCCAAGTAAAGTTTGCACACTCGGTTCATCAGATCCATGAAGACCGCAGGTGCGTTCGTCAACCCAAAAGGCATAACCAGGAACTCATAATGTCCATAATAAGTCCTGAACGCTGTCTTGGAGATGTCCTCGTCTCTGACTCTCAGCTGATGATAGTCCGATCGCAGATCAATCTTTGAGTAGTAGCTCGACCCTTGCAGCTGGTCGAAAAGATCGTCGATACGCAGAAGAGGATAACGATTCTTCACGGTCACCTTGTTGAGCTTACGATAGTCGATACACATACGGAAGGTACCGTCCTTCTTCTTCACAAACAATACTGGAGCTCCCCATGGCGAAGAGCTAGGACAAATGAAACATTTGTCCAATAGTTCTTGTAGTTGTGCAGACAGTTCCTCTAGTTCTGATGGGGCTAATTGATAAGGTGCACGAGCTATGGGTGCTGCTCCAGAAGCTAACTCGATTTGAAACTCCACTTGTCTATGAGGAGGTAGACCAGGTAATTCCTCAGGAAATACCTCTGGGAAGTCGCGTACAATAGAGATGTCTTCTATCTTCTTCTCTTTCGTTGAGGTGTTTGTAACGAGAGCTAATATAGCAGGGTGGCCCTTACGCAAACACTTTTGGGCCTTAAGGAAAGATATGATGCCTACCACAGCACCACTTTTGTCACCACGAATTACGAGAGGTTCTTCACCATAACGAGGGATGCGAACAATTTTCTCCTTGCAAATGATCTCCGCTTGGTGTTGAGACAACCAATCCATCCCAATAACAACGTCGAAACTACCCAGAATGATAGGAATGAGGTCGATAGAGAAGGTCTGATTAGCAAGAACAAGATTACAACCCTTAACTATGTGTGTGGCTTCAAGATTTTTACCATTCGCTAGTTCTACAATGTGCTTGGTGTTCATCAGTGTTGGGGTATGCTTAAGCGTCTGACTAACTTCTAAGGACACATAACTAGTATCGGCACCCGAATCAAATAAAACTGAAACAAAGAAGTCATCCAGTAGAAACTTACCCATCACGACGTTGGGATCGTACCTCGCATCTCCCTGACCAATCAAGAACGCACGACCCCTGGCACCATTGCCACCGTTGCCACCATTATTACCCCTATTGTTTCCATTCCCCTGGTTGTTGTTGTTTTGATTCTGGTTCAGCTGGTGACAGTCTCTCTTGAAGTGGCCTTCAGCACCACACTGAAAACATCCTTTGTTGTTACCTTGTTGTTGCTGTTGACGCTGATTTGGTGGGGTCTGCTGCTGTTGTTGTCATTGCTGATTCGCAGGATAGAGACTCCTGCAATCCTTGGCCGCATGGCCAGGTTTGTTACACCTCTGACAGTTGCCCTTTGTGCACGGCCCACTATGGTGATAGCCACAATGATTGCACTTGGGGTGATTTCCCTTGTACCCACTTTGACCTTGATTCTGACTGCTTGAGGATTGCTGACCAGGACTCTTGAAGTCGCCAGTCTTTCGCTGCTGAGACTGGGTCTGAACAGAAGTAGAACCTTTGCTCGAGTTTCCATCCCATTTTCGCTTGTTGTCACTAGGAGCATCCGAAGTAGCTGTAGCACTAATACGTTTGGGCAGCCTATTTTGCTCCACCGCCTGGTCAGTGAGATGGTGAGCTAGTCGTATAACTTGCTGAATGGTACCAAGGTTAGCTGAAGTCACGTGGCTATGAATTTCTGGCACTAAACCCTTGAGGTATAGCTCGATACTTTTGATGGGATGGTCCACCATAGTAGGACACAAGATAGCCAGCTCGTTTGATCTCTTCATGTATGCTTCGATTTCAGACCCCGACATCTTCAAATTGAAAAACTCCACCTCTAGCTTGTGGATGTCGTCAGGATTGCAGTACTCCTCTTTAATCAGCTCCTTGAAGTCGTTCCATGGGGTGGCATTAGCAGCTGTCAACCCTAGCATTTGAACTTGCGCTTTCCACCAAGTCAGCGCGATGCCTTCAAGTGTTCCAGTAGCAAATTTCACCCTTCGAGCTTCAGGGCATTCACACATTTCGAAGACCGATTCGAGCTTCTCAAACCAGTGAAGAAGGCCTACTGCTCCTTCTGTGTCGTTGAAGGTACTGGGTCGGCAATCCATGAATGTTTTGAACGTGCATACAGGTGGTTGAGCATGCTGACCTGTGGCGCGAGAAAGAAAAGACAAGGTTAAGCACGAGAGTTTGGTTCACGAGGGTAGGATCTAAACATCCTAGGATGGGTCGAAATGGCAGGTTATACCTCCTGCAGGGGCTGCTGCGAGTGCCTCAGCAACTCGTTCATCGATAATAGCCGTCAGCTGGGCTTGAGTCAAGTTCAGACGTCCACTCATGATCTTCATATCGAAGGAAACACAAGTAAGAAAAGTGTCGCGAAAGTGTGCAAGTGTGGAGTGAAAGAAGAGAGTAAGCACACATGGTTCAAACAACAGTTGTTACGCTAGCTAAGCATACTATAAACAATGCACTATGTGAACTAACAAGCAGGCAATATAAACATATACCATATCGCCTATAGTGTTGAGTCTTGCACGTGGAGCGAAGCGTCGTTGTGGATCGATAAGCACTGTTCAGGTTATAGTCTGGTTTTACCAAAAAGCTTTTCCTTTTTAAAACCAAGTTCACTATAACCAATGGCTCTGATACCAATCTGTCACACCCCCAAATTCCACAAGCGGAGTATCATCGCAGGAGGCGTGACATGACCAGGATCAAGCCACCAATCATATTGAACAGTATATAATAATAAGGATAAAACCAACCACAATATAATTGGTGTCCAAAACAATTTAACCAAGTTCAAGTTATCAGCGGAAGCATAAAGTGTAAAACCAAAACATAAGTTTTAAAGTTCAAATGTTTAGCATGGAACTCAACAGTCCATGTCCCACAACGACTCCTCCTTCTCGTGCAAGCTCCATAAGAGTACCTAACGACCTGCAATGCATGTAACAACAAGTCAACAACAAAGTTGAGCGAGTTCACAGTTGGTGTTCATTTTAAAGTTGTTTCAAAACCACGAGTTCATTTGCAAACCATGTGTTAACCAGTTTAACTTGTTCCCAAACCATATCCATAACCAGGTGGGGGCTTCCCCATGTGAACCACTAAACCCGTTTACCATATCGACCATTGACTAAAGTAAGTTGGTGCCCTGACGTCAATGTCTATCATCATTGACTAGTGCCCAGATCAATTAGTTCACACCCATCCTCTGCGGCACGGTGTGAGGCTTGTCAAACCTAAATAGCGCTATCTAACTAATGACCCACTCGCCATTGGCCCGGAGATTAAGTCGATATAAAAGTGAGGGACTTCATGATAGAGTTTTTGGTCTAGTATATGTGTTGTCACCCTTCAATAAAGAGGATGTATACGTAAGCCCCAAACCATGAGATTACGCAGTTTCCAAGTATATTTGTTGTCACCCTTCAATGAAGAGGGTGTGTACGTGTTCCAAACCAGGAGATCACGCAGTTTCGGTTTCAATCCTTTACCCATTCCCAACCCCTGGGAATCCCATGCCTTGTGGAAAGTGTGAACTCACCTTGGTTTGCTCGGCAGATACACGAAATGGTCACTTGAGCTATAAATGGTCAACCACGTCCTAACATGGTTACCATACAAGTCAGGTCTAGGTTCAAGTAGTGCACATAAGTTTTACACACAACTAACACGTAATGATCATGGCAAACATATTCAACACGTTGACAGACAAGTACATATCATATCTGAACTTGTGCGACTCAAATGATTGGGCTCGCACAAGTTTAATGGCCCAATAGCCTTGTGCGCTTCACTAGCTGAGGCCCAATAGTTTCCGGCCCAACCTGTTGTGCGACTCACAACGGGTTGTGCGATCCAAACAATCCCAGCCCATTACCTCCTAAGCCCAACAGCTTGAACGACCCAACTAATTAAACCAATAGTTAACTTGTGCGGCCCATCTAATCTTGTGCGGTTGAATATAACTTGTATGATTGGATTTTGGGCTATTCGGCCCAACCGCTTAAACATTTGTGTGTAGCCCAAGACTTATGCGATCGGCACCACCTTGTGAGATCCATTTGTCTTGTGCGATCATGCAGTTCTAGGTTATACATTGTGCTTTATTGATTGTACCTAGCTTGTGCGGTTGATCTTGTGCGACCAAGGGCTTGTGCGATTGCCCTTGTGCGATCAGGCTTCTTTGACCTGATCTTGTGCGGTCAAACCAGCTTGTGCGATCAGTTATAAGTTTCCTAAATCTATGCAAATCAGTTATTCATTCCTTATTTACCCGATTACCACCAAATCGATTCTAACAGTTTCTGTTTTACCAATAGTCGATTAAATCTAAGTTTTATCTATTGTTTCATATGAACCCTAATCACATTGAACATGAATAATAACTCATATCATAAAACGATCAAGGTTATGTTCTCAATTTTTATCATGCCATACTCTACACAAAATCATGTAGTTAATCCGAACACAAAACATAATAGTCGGTTACCCCCATTCTGTTCTAGATTATCATCAACATTAAACGATTATCAAACCCTATATTGATCTAAGAATACTACACATGTGAACCGATATACAAACACCAAACCTTATCACAATCAATCACAAACCATCCCTAAATCGTTATATGGAATCATATAGATCACAACATCATTCAACATACAAATAATACTAAAAACACTAACCGGTTAGAAGGTAGAACGAAGGGTGATTCGAACAAGAAAGACATCGATGGAGAGGGGATGTGACTGCCGTCGAGTTTGAGGGGGAGAGTGAGAGAGATTTAGGGTTTGGTGTGTGATAACAATAGATTTACAAACAATAAGGAAACAAAACCCTCAACAAGGTTTTGTGTTCGTTTATATAGGGGAGTGGCCGAACCCATCATGGGTTGCCCATTGGTTTCAAATTCAAGATGTGCAAGATTGGGCCCAGAGAATGTGTATAACAAAGAACGAGTTATGCGGCCCAAATGGCTTGTGCGATTTCATTATATACACATACATTACACATTATAATATAAACATAATATTTCATTTAAAACCATGTATCACATAATCACATATTGTCCAAACAAGTTACATCAAAGCATCACGAGAGGTTCTAAATTATGAGTTGTCACATTATCCCCAAGTTGAAAGAAATTTCGTCCCGAAATTTAGCACGTACTCACTGAGGAAGCTAGTTAAGTTGCATGGTTTTCCTGGTTTTCCTGGGGTGTCACAGTTTCACCCCGGTGTAGGTAGTTGTATTATCTAGCATTTTGATTTGTGTTTAGTTTTGACTTGTGTGACAAATTGTGTTTTGATTTTGAACACCTTTGATAATTGTCGTGTATTTGAATTGGATTTGCAAATTGTCGAACGATGATAAAGTTATGACTTTGTGAAATGAATTTGTGCACTTATGCATTATCTTGGTTAGGATTTACTTGTGTTGATTTCAAAGTGCATTCTTGTCCGTTCTTAGGAATGATGATAGTTATTGGCACCTAAGTCATGGTACACTAAATCCGTTAATCATTTATCCAATTAGGTCAATTCTAAAACTTGTAGGAACCTAGGTTTGCAATTACCGAAACCGGGTGTGAACCCTTTCTCTCATTATTGTTTTCTTTATCTTGTTTACACAATCAATTACATTTCTTGCATTTGCTAATTCCTAATAGATAATCAATCCAATTTAGTTAATTTTGTTCAACATTTTTTCAACAAACAAAAACCATAGAAATATTATAGCAAGCTTCATAAATTATGACATTTGTTTAATTCAATCAAGTCCATTCGCAAACCACATACTCTTCGTGGTTCGACCCCTTTACTACCACTAGCTATTTGTTAAGGGTAATAAGGGCTTATAAATCTTATCCTTGACCGGAGCGCGACAGTCCGATCAACTGCTATGCTCGAGTGGTTCGATAGCATCGAGGTTACCTTCATTAACAGCGAGTGCCCAGATCATCTAAAGACTAGGAGTGCGACTGGAATGTTTCAAGGCAGAGCATTGGAATGGTGGTCGAATGAGAGAAACATACGTTCGAAAGAAGAAGCCTATGCTCTTCCGTGGGCGGAGGTGCGAGAACTGATGATGCTTGAGTTCTGCCCTCCTCATGAACAATTGAAGCTCGAAGAAGAATTTTGGCACTTGAAACAGATTGGTGATGATAATCTGCCTTATACTACCCGCTTTAAACAACTCAGTTTGATCGTTCCTCCCTTGGTTTCTACTCCTACGCGAATGACAACCAAGTACATCAATGGTCTACCTCCTGTTATGCGTGATTCTATTCAAGCAGCTCAACTGGAAACTATTGAGGAAGTCTACCGCCTCGCAGCTAGTCTAAACAACAACCGTGTGCGTGATAAGCAGTTTGCTACTCCTACTCCTTCGAAGTCTGCAAATCAAGTCACCCAGCAGCCAAGTGGCAGCAAGAACAAGAAAAGGAAATCTCAAGGTTCAGGATGCAATGCTATTGTTCCTGCTGCATACCCTGCGGCTAAACCTGCTCCTACTACTGCTGCTGCTAACCCTGCTGTTCCATAAGCTAAGAAATAGTACACTGGGTCTTACCCAAAGTGTGAAACTTGCAGTTTCCATCATCCAGCTACTTCTGCATGTCGTCTGTGTACCAACTGTAACCGCTATGGTCACACGACTCCCTACTGCCGTCAAGCTAACCCTGCACAGCCAGCTCCGCAAACCCCAGCTCAGGCAGCCCAAGCAGCTCTTCCAGCTCCTCCGCAGAACCTAGGTCCAGTCAACGCTGTTCGTGCATGCTTTCAGTGTGGTGATACTACCCACCTTTGTAATCGTTGCCCCCAGCTGAATCAGGATCAACAAGCAGCCGCTCGTGGACGAGCATTCAATCTCAATGCTAATCAGGCTCGCAACAACAATGATGTGGTGAATGATATATTCCTTGTTAGTAATCTGTATGCTTCGATTCTATTTGATACTGATGTCGATAAAAGCTTTGTGTCCGTGGAATTTGAGTCTTTGATAAACTGTACACGCTCTAAGTTACCTGAGTCGTTCTCTGTTGAGGTCGCAAATGGTAAGTCGATTCTTGTTATTTCTATCATTTATGATTGTTCCTTGACTCTTAACGATCACATATTCTCTATTGATCTCATACCCATGTGTTTGGGTAGCTTTGATGTTATCATCGGTATGGACTGGTTATGTAAGAACCATGCCGAGATTGTTTGTCACGAGAAACTCGTTCGCCTCCCTCTCCCGTCTGGTGATACTTTGAACGTCTTTGGAGACCGACCTTCCAAAGGACCGACGCTGATGTCATGCACACAGGCGAGCAGATGCTTACATCAACAAAACTTTGCCTTCTTGGCCCACGTGGTGGAACAAAAGGGCAAGGGGAAGAACATAAGCGACGTTCCAGTGGTGTGTGATTTCACTGATGTCTTTCCGGAAGATCTTCCTGGTCTTCCTCCTCCTAGATCTGTTGACTTTCGTATTAATCTCGTCCCTGGCGCGACTCCAGTCGCCAAGGCTCCCTATCCTCTTGCACCTTCTGAGATGCAAGAATTATCCAGCCAACTACAGGAATTGCTCGATAAAGGTTTTATTCTTCCAAGTGCCTCCCCGTGGGGTGCTCCTGTTTTATTTGTAAAGAAGAAGGATGGTTCCTTCCGTATGTGTATCGACTATCGTGAACTTAATAAGCTTACCGTGAAGAATCGTTATCCGCTCCTTCGTATTGATGACCTATTTGACCAACTACAAGGCGCGTCCTGTTTCTCTAAGATTAATCTTCATTCTGGTTATCATCAGCTTCGTGTACTCGAGGATGATATTCCTAAAACCGCTTTTCTTACTCGTTATGGACACTACGAGTTTGTGGTCATGCCTTTTGGACTGACCAACGCGCCCGCCGTGTTCATGGACCTTATGAATCGTGTGTGTAAACCTTATATGGATCGTTTTCTTATAGTCATTATTGATGATATTCTTATTTATTCTAAGTCTAAAGCTGATCATGCTCGTCGTTTACGTCTTATGCTTGAACTCTTACGTGGTGAACGTCTGTATGCTAAATTTTCTAAGTGTGAGTTTTGGATTAATGAAGTGCAATTTCTTGGTCATGTCGTTAGTAAGCAAGGTATTCATGTTGACCCGTCTAAAATCGAAGCCGTGAAGAATTGGAGTACGCCTAAATCCGCATCTGATATTCGTTCTTTTCTAGGATTGGCTGGTTATTACCGCCGATTCATCTCAGATTTTTCTAAGATCGATGTACCTCTTACTATGTTAACACAAAAAGAGGAACCTTTTGCTTGGGGTCCCAAGCAAGAGGAATCTTTTCAGACTCTTAAGACCCTTTTGTGTAACGCTCTTGTACTTACTCTACCCGATGGGAATGACGATTTCGTGGTCTATTTTGATGCCTCGAACCGCGGATCGGGCTGTGTGCTTATGCAGCGGGACAAGGTTATCGCTTATGCCACTCGTCAACTCAAAGTACATGAGAGAAACTATACTACTCACGATCTGGAGCTTGGTGCAGTGGTATTTGCGTTAAAGATTTGGCGACACTACCTGTACCGTACGAAGTGTGTGGTCTTCACTGACCATAAGAGCCTCCAACATATCTTTGACCAAAAGGAACTGAACATGCGATAGAGGCATTAGGTGGAACTACTTAACGACTACGACTACGAAATTCGCTATTATCCTGGTAAAGTGAATGTAGTGGCCAACGCTCTGAGTCGTAAAACTCATTTTAAGGCTATTTGTATCTCTAGTGATCTGCATGCTTGTATTCGTGAAGCTCAGTATTCGTCAGCTAATGAAGGAAGTCTATCTGTTGAAGTTCTTGGCGCTAACGTTAATCAGCTCGATACTAAATCTGATGGTCTTTAGTACTATCTAAATCGCATCTGGGTGCCGGATCGCGATAACCTCCGTGAGCTCATTATGAATGAGGCTCACAAATCTCGTTACTCTATTCATCCAGGTGCCGATAAGATGTAACAGGATCTGCGTATGACTTATAGATGGCCTGGCATGAAGAAGGACATTGCATTATATGTTGCTAAGTGCCTTACTTGTTCGAAGGTTAAGGCTGAACATCAACGTCCTTCTGGACTTTTGGAGCAACCTAAGATTCCAGTTTGGAAAAGGGATAGCATTGCTATGGACTTTATTACTAAACTACCCCGTACGCCTTTTGGTCACGATAGCATCTGGGTGATTGTTGATCGTTTGACCAAATCGGCCCACTTTCTTCCTATTCGTGAATATTATAAAGTGGAGAAGCTTGCTCGAATTTATACCGATGAGATTATATGTCGTCATGGCATACCTCTTGACATAATCTCTGACCGTGATGGTCATTTTACTTCGCGTCTTTGGCAAACGTTTCAGTCCGCAATGGGTTCGCACCTGAATCTTAGCACGGCCTTTCATCCGCAGACGGATGAACAGACCAAGCGTACTATTCAAACCCTAGAGGATATGCTCCGTTCTTGTGTCATCGACTTTGGTGGTAACTGAGATGTACATTTACCATTGATTGAGTTCTCATACAACAACAGCTATCATTTGTAGGACCGGTTTTCAACTCCGTAATGATTGCGAACCGAACGTGTGACATGCGGAATCCATACACGAATGTGACCAAACACAAGAACGTACAATTAACGTGATTCTATTCATCAATATGACGAGTACAAGCACCACGAATCACCTTTCTCTCTCTAGACTTTCTCTCTCTAAATCTAGATCTCCAAAGCTCCAAAATGGCAAAAGTCCTCAAATGAAACCCTAAAGCTCCTATTTATAGGCACAAGGCATGAGGGATTTCCCCTTATTTACAAGTATGCCACCTTGCCTTTTCCCTACTTAAAACACTATAAAGTCACTTTTTCTTCTATTCTTTGCTACGAACTGGATTGACGGAGGCGATAGACATTACTGCACTAACATACTCCCCCTTGGATATTGCCGCAGTCAATCTCGTAGCATCTTGTCTTTCTCTCTCTCTGAGTCTTCTTGAAGGTTTGATATGATCAGCAACCACAGACTCCCTCATGCTTGAACAGAATCTCCGTGGATCTGTCTTTAGCTTCCGTTGCTCCCCCTTTCATTAGACTCTTTCTCTTCAGGCTCCCCTTTTCGTCAAGCTTCCGTGCTTTTGGGATCGACACCTGGCTTTCCGGTTACAAGCTCCCCCTTGCGTCGAGCTCGTCTTCAGACTCCCCCTAGACTCGGCTATCGGGATCGTAATCTGGTACAACATCTGCAATCCTCAAACATTTATAAGTAAAAGCATTATGAACATCCAGGATTGATGACCTGGCTTTCTCAACATATGCTAAAATATTTTTACAGTGAAAGCATTTTCAGTTGTCCAGGAATCGTAGACTGGCTCTTAAAACTTTTTCAAAACGAAAACCTGGCTCTATTGTATAAAAATATGAGTATTTCTAGGATTATCTTGGTTCCACTCCCCCTATCAACAAACTTCATAGATTTGACGATTTAAGAATCCAACAACGAAACCTAGCTCTTTACAACAGATTTTAACAAATTAAGAATCCAAAACCTTCACGATTTATCATCCAAGTCCAATTTAATGACCTTGGAGATTTCACAAACTGTTTTGATTTTTGATTTTAAAACTTCAAGTTTCAACTTAATGAACTTGTTTTATTCTTAGAAACACGATCAGCATACTTAGATTTTGAAACTCAGCATTCAGACACCGGTTGTCAAAAATAAAGCAGAAATCAAAATCTTTTTGTAATTTTCTGAAACATAAAGCAGTAAACAAATATTTACAGACAATATTTTTGTTTGAGTTCGTGTCAGAGGATCATATGAGTTTTTGACAAATCACTAGCATCGTTGAGCTATAAACACTTTAAGTTCTAAACGATTCACTTAGATTGTCAGTATACTGATCCACTTAAATTTTCACACAAAGTTCAATTGATTCGAGATACGATTTAGTGTTTTAAGGACTTAACTTATTCGCGCGCCCCACCTCAGAATATACTCCCGTATCAAAATTCCCTAGATTCAGTCTTACAGGTGAGTATACCAATCTGATATCTGTATCTGGGTTAGTGTGAGACCTTGAGAGCTCAGGTATGAACTTCCGTTCAGTCAAAGAGATGAAGACTCGACTTTAGGTGTGTTCCCTTTAGGGAATCTTTTCTTCAACTGCAATTGATTCTTATCTTTCGATATCTTTCGATATTTTTCAATTTTTATGCAGAGGGTAAGCTTTTAAAGCGCGTAAAGTATTATACGAGGTCTAGGCCATTGCTTCCGCAATATCAGAAGACCAGGTATTGTTGGTGCATATTCTGTGACAACAGCTTAGATTTGGTCTTTGGATATCTTGTAATTAGTTAAATGATAAACAGTTAGCGGGTTTAGCTTTGTATTAGTGAGATTATAGAGTTTGGGCTAAACAAAACCCAGTTTGGGTCTAGGGGGACTATTTGGGCCTTGCCCATGTAGGAAACCCTAGTCCAATTAGCAAACCTTGTGTTATATAAACAAGGTTAGCCTTTAGGGTTTAGGTTAATCAGCCAAAACAGTTTGTATGAGAATTTCGTGATAGCATTAGAGCTTGGACGAAATTGTGAGGGTTAGGGTTTTAATTGATTGTAATTCAGTTTGATTGATAATCAATAGAAAACCCGGTTTGAAAGTGAATTGTTGTTTCTGTTCCTACACGTTTTCTGCTATATTCTGATCAAGAGGATTCCGCACTCTTGATCGGATTGACAATTCTATGAAGATCCATACATCAAGGGGACCTACAATTGGTATCAGAGCATTAGGCTCTTGAAGGCTCGGTTCAGAATTGAAGACTGCAGAATTCGGGTGGAAGGGTTTAAAATTTTCGAAATTTTGAAACCTGAAACTAGGGTTTCGAAATTTTTTTTAATTCTGATAATTTTCTACGAATTTGTTGGTGTTTAATCAGTTTGTTTGTTTGATTTGGCTGATTTGCAGGTTTTCGGGACAGTATTTAGTTGCTTTTGAAGAGTATTTGGCTGGAATTCGAAGACTGTTCTTCGTGTTCATCATATTTTTTTTTCGAAAATAACTAATATTTTGTTGTTTCGATTTTGCAGGAACTGTTTAAGGAATCTGAAAATCTTCAGAATTTCGAGGAGATTAAGTTTCCAATTTTACTGGATCAGCGAAATTAACAAGTCAGCGAAATTAATTGTTCCAGCATATTTATTGGCGAACTTAAAATCCAAAGGCGACTTTGGTAACCGTGTAATTGTCCACAGCGAAATTTTCATGGCTTCAGAGAAATTTAGCCGCGAATTTGACCAGCGAAATTGATCAACCAGCATAATTAAACAGCATAAGTGATCAGCGAAATTACCCAGCGAAATTAAGCTGATTAAGCAGCGAAATTACCAGCAAATTTAAAAAGGTGGAAGATTTTTTAGCAAGCGTAAGGAAAAATTAACGTTTTCGTGAATAGAAAGTGATATGTAGCTCGTTAGACAAAACCGTTTGCACCTTTGAATTCCTTGCATTTTTAGGACAAAAAAAAATGTCGAACATGACCAAAAAAAATGTCGAACATGACTCTGGAAAATCCCGAATTCGGTTTTTGACATTATATATCATTGGATTCGTCTTTTCGAGACGATTCTAACGGTGTAATTTGGTAACCACTATTTTCGGAGATATTTTGTACGGTTTTCTCAGTCTGCAACGTTTAAAATGTCGAACATGACCAATTTGAATGCACCTAAGATGATGAAGGTGGAGAATTATCTTACATGGAAAGACAGCTTCAAATCCTTCTTTGAATCTCAGGATGCACGCATGTGGATCTGTATTGTAGATGGGTACACAAACCCAATACACGATTATGAGGGCAGACCACGTAGAACAGACTATGTGAACATGCAAGAAGATGATAAAAAGATGTATGAGGCTGAAAAGAGAGCCTTGGCTGCAATAAAGATGTCCTTACCTGATAGCATCAAGCATACCTTCAAGAAGTACACAAATTCAAAGGATATGTGGGATGCATTAGAAAAGAGGTATCAAGGAAATGAAGATGTCAAAAGGAATAAAGCTGCGAGCTCTACAGCACGATAAGGTTCAAATGATTGTAGTGTTCATCTGGAAGATAATGAGAGTGCAACTCAGGCATTCATGGCAGAGATAGTGCAAGTTGATGAGGTTGAAACTACTGTGAGTGATGCTGAATTTGAAGTGAAAAATGCTGAAGCAAAAGTGGATGCTGAAGTAGAGAAAGAAAGTGAAACTGAACAGGTTATTGCTGAACAAACTACAAAAGTTCATGAGGAAGAGGTACAATCTAATTCTGTGTGTTTGAGGTGTCGTGAATTAAAGGGTGAGGTTGACAGGTAGTCAACACAAAATCAATGTCTGGTAAGCGAGATGTCGAGCATAAAAGAGTCAAACTTTTTTGCCAAAAGAAACGAATCTATATACTTGAAGAAGATAAGAGGTTATGAAAGTGAAATTGAAGCTTTAACCTGCACACTAAACGAAAAACTTCAAGTCATAGACTTAGCTCATGACATGATGGCTGAGAAAACAAAAGAGGTTTCTGAAAAATGCAAAGAGTTGTCAGATGCACAACTCAAAATTGTTGAACTTGAAAAGAAATTAGGTCAATTCAGGGACTCTACTTTTGTTATGAAACACATGATGGGTGGGTTAAAGAAGAGTAATGACAAGACTAGTTTGGGCTTCCAGGGCTTTAATGAAGTCCCACCTCCTCTTAGTCATGACTATTCTTTCCTGCCAGATGAAGATGAGCTAGCAGACTTTATGGCAACTGCACCAAGTAGTTTCACATCAAGTCAAAGTGAGGGGTCTGAGAGTGATGATGCTAAGAAGAACAATAACAGGGAACATTTGAAAAATAAAAATTCACCTCCTAAGAGCAAAAATCAAACTTTTGTTAAAAAGATCGATTTTGTTCAAGGTAGTGATATGAAAAATGAAACGACTGTTATTGAAAATGAATCAAATGTAGAGTTTGCTAAAAATAAAAACAAAGAAATATCTGAATCCAAGCAAACTGAACAAAATTCTTCCAAGGCATCATCACCATCTGATAAGGGATCTACCTCAGAGACTCCATGTAACACCACGTAAAAACGTGTCCAATTATACATAGACACGTGTCCTAAACTCCGGTTATGCGAAAGATTGAGTTTAAGGGACTAAAGTTGACAATAAGTGAAAATATGCAAACGAAAGGACTAAAAGTGTCAACATGCCAAACTTGGGGCCTCTGAATGACCACACGTGAAGAAAATATTCTTAAATGGGTGATTGATTGGGTATGCGAAGCCGTTTGTGAAAATAATCGGAAGATTATAAATTTCAAGGGTTAAAAGTGTCAATATGTCATTTCTGACCTTTGAGTGGCCTTTTAACGAAACCGAGGCTTCGTAATATTCAAATATACTCCCGAGAATATGTGATAAAAATTTCACGTGATTCCGAGATCGTTAAGCATGTTTTCTAAACTTTGGGCTAAAAGCGTCAACTTAATGAAACTTGTGTTAATGAAGGAATTTAACGAACCCGAGCCTAACGAAGTTTGTTTGTACCTCCTTGGGCTTCAAGAAATTAACTACAAGGGCCTTGATTGCCAAAAATGAAGTTAAAAAGGGGTTTAAACGTTCAGGGACTGAAACTGCCAGCTTTGAAACTTGTTTTACCAGTCACCAGGGTTCAGGCGACCCGCGTAAGACCACCCTTAGGTCTTACGCGCCCCACGTCAGACTGCCAGTATCAGAAAAATGTTTACAGGTGCGGGTTAAGGCTATTACACCGCCTTACTTCGTTTTTAACGACCTAGGGAGCTGTAAGTCGGTTTAATTTAGTAGCTAGGACACCTGGGGTGATCCCAGGGCCTCCTAAAACACCTGGAAGCAATCAAGATCCATAGAAATCCCTATATAAGTGCACCTCCTCTTGTCTTCTTGACTCACACTTGCAACAATTCATTGTGGGACTTAATCTGGAGCTTCCAGCAGTAAGGAGAAGACTCTCAAGTGTAGAAAAGATTGCTAGGACCATTAGTAAGCTCCTAATTACTTCTTTAAGTTGTTTAATTAGCTTAATTACTTAAAAGTCAAACTTAGTGCTTAATTAGTTTGACTTTCGATCTAATTACATGTGGCTTAACCACTGATCAAATTGAAAGTGGTTTTGAAACCACATTAGTATAGGTGATTAACCCCTGAAAGGGTGTCTCCTATTTATCTCGTTTGACTAATTAAATGTCGGGTCAAAGTGGACAGAATTGACAAAAATGATTATAATTAATAAACCTAAGGTTCTAAATTACATTTTAACATTCTAATGACTTGGTAATAACCATCTAAACATGTTTTATCAGTCCTAACCCGACAATTAATAGTCTAAGGGCAGATTATAACCGAAAGTCGCAAAAGCTTGACTTTTGCTTTGACTTTCAGTTCTGACCCGTTCAAGTTTAATTCTTCCATGTTTTAAGCTTCCATTAGGACCATATTGCATTCTAGTATAACCCTCTGAAGTTATATTGCATGGTGCCTAATCGTTTGTAATTTATGCTCTTGATCGTAATTATGCTCATTAATGCCTAAAACGCCCTTTTTACAGAGAACCGAGATTTTTAGCAATGTGAGTGAACTAAAACCTTTGCTACTGATATTTAGACATGCCTCGAAAATTTGACATCAGTTTGAGGTCTAGAATGAGAGTTATGCTCAATAGCGTAATTAAGGGACTTTTTAGTAAATAAAAGGCGTAATTAGCATAAGGCCTATCTAAACCCGATTTTTGACACCAAACTTTTTACCTACTGATGTTAAATAATATTTTGGGATTTTTGAAGATTTTTAATTTTAGGCTGAGCTTAACATAGGATTATAGCCTAATTTTGGTAATTACTGGTTTTACCCTTTTCATGCATAAAATGAGTTTTACATAACATTTTGATGTCAAACTTTTTTCTACTGATTCCATATGATAGTTATAATATTTTGAACCTTATAAACTGACCAAAATATCAGATTTCCTATTTTTACCATATTAACCCTTTAAATCGCATATTAAGCGTTTTTAGCACCTAGTATGGGTCAAAACTATATTTATCATTTAAAACTCATTACCTACTGATGTTTTAAGCTAATTTACATAATATTACAGTAAACTAAAGTTTTAAAACTCAGAAGTCTATTTTAACCCATTTAAGCCTATGTAAAATTACCAAAATGCCTTTACGGTGCATAGTCAGTAATAAAGGGTATATTTTTCATATATTAAGTATGCTACTGATATAACTCATTAAAGTACATGTTTTTACTAATCTAATCAGACCTGGAACTCAGTTTTATAATTAAACTCTTTTATGAGCATTAAAATTACCAAAATACCCTTATGGGACTTATTTTGGTTTAAATTGCTTTTTGGGCATGAATGTTGATATACTACTGATATATTAACATATTTTGAGCATAATAATGATTAAGACCTGTTTATAGCTTGTCCGGTTACCCGTTACGCATTTACGCGTTCGGATCGGTTTACGTAACTAGTTTATGTAAAATAGCCGAAACGGGCTTAACCTTGTCATTAAAACCTCATTTTCCAGAATGTGTTTAGTTTACCCATATTATACAAGTATCCAAGCTTGTCGGGTCTAAATCACATTCTATCCCGGTCTCCGTCTAATCTACCGGATAGGTCCGTAAGGTTTCCTTCTAGCTAGCCGGTCTAAGTCTTTGACTTAAGTAAAGACCCGTTAGCATCCTAATAGATAAATTAAACCTTCTATACAGATTAATAGCTTTCGGTAATAAGTGCCTTTGAAGAATCTTAGGAACTTTACTGCTACCACCAGGTAAATACTTTTAACTTATTTTCCCTATACGGGCTTGGGATACGGTATATTAATACCGCTTGGTCGGGTATGGGATTATTTTGTCGGACTGTGATTTAATAAATCCGCATGACCCTTTTTAATCTGTATTATTTGATAACATAAACATTTGGGGGTTAACGACCGTGTCCTGGATATCCTCGGCTCATTTAAATTATTAATGGCCACGACCATGCACGGGGTGCAGGCATGCACCTGACAGATGCAAATGCTAAATATTAAATTACCCACAAGTTGGGGATAACTCCTCTGTGGGTTCTATAAGTGGTGAGTCAGTTAATCATGTCCGGCTTCCAAACCGGCCCCACTTGTATGACAAATATGTAAAGCTGTATACAAGATCTTAATAAAGATTGTCCCAAGTTATAAAAGATTTGTGCCATGTGCACCTAAATCAATTTTCTTAAATGTTTTCAAAACGTGTCAGTTAAATTGTATTTACCAGTGTATACTGACGTATTTTCTTAAAGATTGAATTGACAGGTACTTCTCGAAATAGGCTGGAGCTATATAGGGTGTTATAGAGGATCTTGCAAATCCCAATAGATACCCGGAGTCTGTAGTTTTTGTTTTCTTGTACTTTATGATCCGCCTGTGGATCTTATTACATTCCAGTCTGTATTATCTATGTACTCGAACATCGACAGACAGTATGGTTTGTAATAGTTTATTTACCCAGCCTTCCGCTGTGCTATATTATTGTGTGTGATTGACTATGATGATATCAACTACGTCACGATACTCCCCGCCGGGCCCACCGGTAACATGTGGAATATTGGGGTGTGACAGGTTGGTATTAGAGCCAACATTGAGTGAATTAAACATTAACCTTTTGTGTTTAATCTCAATGACACAATAAGCACATTCCTTAGACTCTTGAGTCTAGGCAAATGACCTAGGATGTATCTTTATCTTTCCTTTGCTGCTATTATGTTTTGTTTTATTTTTGTTTCTTGTTTCAACAGGAAGCTTACCATCATGCCTCCAAGAGTAAGAGGACGAGGCAAGGGTCCCATGCGTGGGGGACCGTCGTCAGCAGGACCATCACACAGACGCACTCCATCGGCGTCTTTATCCTCCTCCGGCTCTCACGATATGTGGGGTCAACCTTACGAGCCGGCAAGACACTCAGTCTCGCTAAGCTCATCGCCTTCTTTTCATCCGTCCTTCGGGCCGTTTGCTCCAGACGAGCCCGAACACTCTCATCACTCCCAACAATCTCACCATTTGCATGAATCTTACCCACCGCATAACTCTTTGCAATCTCATTCATTTCATCATTCCGAATCCCCATACTCTCCGAGACAGTTCAACCCAGCCGACTATGTTAACGACTTTCTTGGCTATAACCCATTGGGCCCTGAGGACCATTTCTCTCAGGAAATGGAGATGGATGATGACCCCAACTCGGAGATGCAAACAGGAACCCCGGGCCACCCTATCAGCATATCTAGTGGGTCTCTGTTTCAGGGATCCCCTTACCGTGGACCTGACTCCTTTCAGGAGAGGATGGGTACCTATGACTGGTTCTTTACCCCATCTTATCATAGCTCTCCAGCCCAACCACCATTGGAAGATCCTCAACTCCAAGCTGTCTCACCACCACCACTCCCGGTAGAGGAGCCACCGCAGCAGCCACCGCAACCACCTCCCGAGCCTCCAAGGCGAAGGAGGAACGCACACATGTCCGTGTGAGGAGGACCCCGTTTCAGTTCTCTACAAGGTTCGAGTTCCTATCCCCCTATTCCAGAGGACCCCCCCAGTTGGGTGGACCCTCTAACGCGGCACCGGAGGCTAATCCTCCGCAAGCTTCTTATGCACCACATCAGCCGCCTGTGGGTTTTGATAACCCCATCCCGACGTACCCAGGTTCAACCGGGTACAATCCTTATGGAGACCCGTCGGGGTATCCATCGGGATATGGAACTCACGATCCATATCTTACGGCTGCGCAGTATCATCACCTTTATCCTTATACTTACCCTCCTATGCTTCCAGCTGAATACCCAATTCAGGACTATCAGTATCCTCCGTACCAGCCACCTCCTCCCCAGCAGCTACAGCAGCAGCAACAAACTCAGGAAATCTTAGAGAGGTTGGATAAGGTCGAGCATAAGACTAAGAAGAACAAGGAAAGGCATAATAGTTTCATGAAAGGTCTTGCGAACCTTATCAAGGGGAAGAAGAAGTAGAGAGTTGTTTTGTTTCTTATTTATTTGTATCATGTCCCTGCGAGGACATTTGTTTGATTTCAGTATCAAGTCCCTGCGAGGACTTATTTTCCTTTCTGTATGCCCCTGCGCGGGTAGTTTGTCTTTTCCTAAGTCCCGTTTAGGGCAGTTGTATTTGTTTTTCATCGTAATGGAGTTTTAACTTTGGTTTTAATTGTGTATTTTATTTACACCATGTTATCTCTTTTCAATTTATAATTGATCTGCCAAAGAAACTCTTAAAGGTATAACCTAGCCAAAGTATTAATTGGCTATGATGGTATAACCTTTTTAAGAGAGCAAATCTCTGCTAACATCTGAAAACATGTTAACATTCCCAGCGGTGCGGTACGAGAAACCACACAAGCTTCCAAAAAGTACTTGGATGATTCCAAGTCACATAAAGCCAAAATGATCAATGCGAATCATGGCTAGTAAACATCAGTGTGATGTATACACCAAGACATCCATTTGAAATGCATGCTTTAAGCAAAAGTGTAAAATGACAATGAAAGTACAATTTATAAACTTCTTGTCAAAAGGCGATGAACTTTGTTCAGACCTTAAAAGATCACTGATCTTTGAGATCGTTAGTTAGAATCTCGACTCGTCCTTGTGACAAGCTTTTTAAAGCTATTTTAATGTCCTTCAAGACGAGTTTAATGATAAGTAAAATGTCTTTTATGACATTGACAGTTGTGAAATTTCTATCTTTCCCCTGTCCAATAGTGTATAGAATAATGCATTCTATTAACTTTCAGTTATGGCTTGAAATGGTCTAAATGGTTTAATAATACCATGACCCTTGGATCATCAATGCGATGAATTTATATGTAATTTAAATTATTATTATTATTGTCTATATTATAGCATTCAGAAATGGCTGGCTCAGAGGAAGCAAACAGTCATCCAGCAGAGGGCAACACCAGAATCAACATTACTGATGCCGAACTGCAAGCCCTTATCACCGCAGCGGTTTCTCAAGCGGTGGAGGCTAAGTTTAAAGAGCCAAGTGTTGTTCGGTCTCAAACACTTTCGAAAACCCATTCTTAGCTACATACTCACATGAAGAGTGAGGCCCTGCACTCGTCTAACCAGGGTAGTATACCCAAGAAGCAGGTTGTTCCTGAGCCTACCCTTAGGCACGCCAAGGGTTGTACCTACAAATATTTTGTTTCCTGTAAGCCAAGAGACTTTACAGGAGAGAAATGGGCAATAGACTGTATGAAGTGGTTAGATGAGATGGAAACGGTGATAGATATTAGCGGTTGCGCTAAAGAGGACGTGGTTATGTTTGTCTCCCAATCTTTTAAGGGCGATGTCCTTACATGGTGGAAAGCACTTGTACAATCCACCGGGAAGGTTCATCTGTATAATCTGTCATGGGAAAAGTTTGTTGATCTGGTTAAGGACACTTATTGTCCTCAGCACGAAGTAGAGCGCGTAGAGACTGATTTTCTCACCCTCGTGATGAAGGATCTAGATTGTAGATCCTATGTGACTAGTTTCAATTCCATGTCGAGGCTAGTACCGTATCTAGTCACACCAGAGCCCAAGCGCATTGCGCGTTTTATTGGTGGTTTGGCCCCTGAAGTTAAGGGGAATGTCAAGGCTTCAAAGCCAACCACCTACAGATCCGTTGTGGATCTATCTTTATCCCTCACTTTGGATATTGTGAGGAGTAGGGCGAAGAAGAATTCTGAAGAGGGGAAGAGGAAGAGAGAGGATGATCAGTCCTCTCAGTCGAACAAGAAAGGAAAGGGGAACTCTGGTTCCAAGAAAGGGCAAACTGGTGATAAGCCAAAGTGCAAGACTTGCCACAAGAGGCATTTTGGCAAGTGCAACCGGGACCCATAAGCCAAACCGTGTGGGATCTGCAAGAAGAAAGGGCACAAGTCTGTTGAGTGCCGGGACATTAAGGATGCAACCTGTTATGGTTGCAATGAAAAGGGGAATATCAAGACCAATTGCCCCAAGAATGCGAAGAAGCCTGAAGAGGCTAAGAAGGGTAATGCCCGAGTGTTTCAGATGCAAGCACGGGAAGCGGTGACCGATGATAACGTCATAACAGGTACCTTCCTCATCAATAATATTTATGCTAAAGTCTTATTTGATTCCGGTGCTGATAAGTCTTTCGTAGATCATAAGTTTTGTAAGTTGTTGAATTTGCCTATTAAGACTCTAGACATAAAATATGAGGTAGAACTCGCTGATGGTACCTTAGAATCAGCTTCAACTCTTCTTGATGGATGTTCCATATCCATTAAGAACCATTCTATCCTGTTGTCCCTCCTGCCAATGAAATTGGCTGGTTTTGATATAGTTTTAGGCATGGATTGGTTATCGCATAACCAAGCCCAAATTGCCTGTGATAAAAAGCTTATTATTATCAAAACCCCCTCCGGTGAATCAGTCACTATCCAAGGAGACACACAGTATGGGTTGCCCAGCAACGTGTCTATCCTTAGAGTATCCCAGTGTTTGAAGGGTGGATGCGTCATTTACATGGCACAAGTGACCGTGAATGATCCAAAGCCGAAGATTGAGGACATTCCAATTATTTCAGAGTATCCTGATGTCTTTCCTGACGAATTACCTGGATTACCTCCTGAGAGGCAAGTGGAATTCAGAATAGACATCCTTCCAGGATCTGCGCCTATTGCACGAGCTCCGTATCGTCTCGCGCCTACCGAGATGAAAGAGCTCAGAACTCAACTGGATGAGTTATTGGAAAAAGGCTTCATTCAGCCCAGCTCTTCGCCTTGGGGAGCTCCAATCCTGTTTGTGAAAAAGAAGGATGGATCAATGCGCTTATGCATTGATTACCGTGAACTGAATAAGGTGACGATCAAGAATCGTTATCCCTTACCCAGGATCGATGACTTGTTCGATCAACTCCAAGGAGCGAGTTACTTCTCAAAGATAGATTTGAGATCTGGGTATCATCAACTTAAAGTTCAAACAGAAGATGTTCCGAAGACGGCATTCAGAACAAGATATGGACACTTCGAGTTCTTAGTGATGCCTTTTGGGCTCACTAATGCGCCTGCAGCATTCATGGACCTCATGAATAGAGTCTGCAAACCATATTTAGATAAGTTTGTCATTGTTTTTATAGACGACATACTTATCTACTCGCGTAGCCAAGTGGAGCATGAAAAGCACCTTCGATGTATTTTAGGACTGCTTCGGCAGGAGAAGTTATATGCCAAATTCTCTAAGTGTGAATTTTGGCTTCGTAAGGTCCAGTTCCTTGGACATGTTGTCAGTGAACAAGGCATCCAAGTAGATCCTGCCAAAGTAGAGGCTGTAATGAATTGGGAAGCACCTAAGACACCTACGGAAATTCGTAGCTTTTTGGGCTTAGCTGGATACTATAGAAGGTTCATTGAGAACTTCTCAAGAATAGCAGCACCATTAACCTCTTTGACCCATAAGAATGTAAAGTTTAATTGGGGTCCAAAGCAGCAGGAATCTTTTGAGATTCTAAAGCAAAGATTGAGCAACGCTCCGGTATTGACTCTACCGGAAGGAGTTGAAGATTTTGTCATCTACTGCGATGCTTCACACACCGGCATGGGATGTGTACTTATGCAGAGGGGCAATGTAATTGCCTATGCATCACGACAGCTAAAGGTGCACGAAAAGAATTACACCACCCATGATTTGGAGTTGGGTGCCGTTGTATTCGCACTAAAATTATGGAGACACTATTTGTATGGAACAAAATGTGTAATCTATTCAGATCACAAAAGTCTCCAACACTTGTTCAACCAGAAAGAGCTCAATATGAGACAACGCCGTTGGATGGAAACTTTGAATGATTATGATTGCGAGATTCGCTACCATCCAGGTAAGGCGAATGTGGTTGTTGATGCTCTAAGTCGGAAAGAAAGAGTTAAGCCGATTAGGATCAATGCAAAGAGCATTGAGTTGAAGAATAATTTGAATGAAAGGCTGTTGGCTGCATAAAAAGATGCTGTATTGGAAGATAATCTTCCAAATGAAAAGTTAGGTGTAACTGCTGAACAGTTAACACCTGGAAAGGATGGAATTCTTAGAATGAACGGTAGAATTTGGGTTCCTATTCAAGGAGGACTTCGGGATGTAATCCTTCAGGAAGCCCACAATTCCAAGTATTCAGTTCACCCGGGAGGTGACAAGATGTATCAAGATTTAAGGGCCAATTATTGGTGGATAGGTTTGAAGAAATCTATTGCCACCCATGTAGCTAAGTGCCAGACATGTGCTCAGATTAAGGCGGAACATCAAAAGCCATCAGGTCTTCTACAACAGCCGGAACTTCCCACTTGGAAATGGGAAATGGTAACCATGGATTTCATCACCAAGTTACCTAAAACAAGGCACGGTAATGACACTATATGGGTTATAGTTGATAGACTGACGAAGTCAGCTCATTTCTTACCCATCAAGGAGACTCATAGCTCCGATAAGTTAGCCCAGTTATATGTTGATAAGATTGTAGCCCTTCATGGAGTACCGGTGGCTATTATCTCGGATAGAGATACTAGATACACCTCGCATTTTTGGAAAAGTTTCCAACAATCCTTGGGCACTCGTTTGAATTTTAGTACTGCTTACCATCCTCAGACTGATGGCCAGAGTGAGCGTACTATTCAAACCTTAGAGGACATGCTGCGTGCATGTGTTATTGATTTGGGTGGTAGTTGGGATGACCACCTGCCATTGATTGAGTTCTCCTATAACAATAGTTATCATACCAGCATTCAGGCTGCGCCTTTTGAGGCTTTATATGGTAGGAAATGCAGAACGCCTGTCTGTTGGGCAGAAGTAGGAGAAGCCCAGATATCAGGACCTGATATAGTCCTTGAAACAACGGACAAGATTGTCCAGATTCGTGATCACCTAAAAGCTGCCAGGGATAGGCAGAAAAGTTATGCTGATAAGAGGCGAAAGCCTCTCAAGTTTGAAGTAGGCGATAAAGTTTTGTTGAAAGTGTCACCTTGGAAAGGTGTGATGCGCTTTGGTAAAAAGGGCAAGTTAAGCCCTAGATATATCGGACCATTCGAGATCCTCGAATGTGTCGGCAGTGTAGCATATAGGCTAAGATTGCCAGAAGAGCTGAGTGGAATTCATGATGTATTCCACGTTTGCAATCTCAAGAAATGTTTAGCCGATGAATCTCTAGCAATGTCTCATAAAGACGTACAAGTTGATAAAAGCTTGAGGTTCATTGAGAGACCTATATCGATCGAGGATCGACAGGTCAAAAAGCTCCGAAGAAAGTACGTACCTATAGTAAAGGTTAAATGGGACACTCGTAGAGGTCCCGAGTATACGTGGGAAGTTGAGTCCACTATAAGACAGAAGTACCCTCACTTATTCTAGTAAATCTCGGGGTCGAGATTTCTTTTAAGGGGGTGAGGATGTAACACCACATAAAAACGTGTCCAATTATACATAGACATGTGTCCTAAACTCCGGTTATGCGAAAGATTGAGTTTAAGGGACTAAAGTTGACAATAAGTGAAAATATGCAAACGAAAGGACTAAAAGTGTCAACACGCCAAACTTGGGGACTCTGAATGACCACACGTGAAGAAAATATTCTTAAATGGGTGATTGATTGGGTATGCGAAGCCGTTTGTGAAAATAATCGGAAGATTATAAATTTCAAGGGTTAAAAGTGTCAATATGTCATTTCTGACCTCTGAGTGGCCTTTTAACGAAACCGAGGCTTCGTAATATTCAAATATACTCCCGAGAATATGTGATAAAAATTTCACGTGATTCCGAGATCGTTAAGCATGTTTTCTAAACTTTGGGCTAAAAGCGTCAACTTAATGAAACTTGTGTTAATGAAGGAATTTAACGAACCCGAGCCTAACGAAGTTTGTTTGTACCTCCTTGGGCTTCAAGAAATTAACTACAAGGGCCTTGATTGCCAAAAATGAAGTTAAAAAGGGGTTTAAACGTTCAGGGACTGAAACTGCCAGCTTTGAAACTTGTTTTACCAGTCACCAGGGTTCAGGCGACCCGCGTAAGACCACCCTTAGGTCTTACGCGCCCCGCGTCAGACTGCCAGTATCAGAAAAATGTTTACAGGTGCGGGTTAAGGCTGTTACACCGCCTTACTTCGTTTTTAACGACCTAGGGAGCTGTAAGTCGGTTTAATTTAGTAGCTAGGACACCTGGGGTGATCCCAGGGCCTCCTAAAACACCTGGAAGCAATCAAGATCCATAGAAATCCCTATATAAGTGCACATCCTCTTGTGTTCTTGACTCACACTTGCAACAATTCATTGTGGGACTTAATCTGGAGCTTCCAGCAGTAAGGAGAAGACTCTCAAGTGTAGAAAAGATTGCTAGGACCATTAGTAAGCTCCTAATTACTTCTTTAAGTTGTTTAATTAGCTTAATTACTTAAAAGTCAAACTTAGTGCTTAATTAGTTTGACTTTCGTTCTAATTACATGTGGCTTAACCACTGATCAAATTGAAAGTGGTTTTGAAACCACATTAGTATAGGTGATTAACCCCTGAAAGGGTGTCTCCTAATTATCTCGTTTGACTAATTAAATGTCGGGTCAAAGTAGTTTGACAAAAAGTCAAACTGGACAGAATTGACAAAAATGATTATAATTAATAAACCTAAGGTTCTAAATTACATTTTAACATTCTAATGACTTGGTAATAACCATCTAAACATGTTTTATCAGTCCTAACCCGACAATTAATAGTCTAAGGGCAGATTATAACCGAAAGTCGCAAAAGCTTGACTTTTGCTTTGACTTTCAGTTCTGACCCATTCAAGTTTAATTCTTCCATGTTTTAAGCTTCCATTAGGACCATATTGCATTGTAGTATAACCCTCTGAAGTTATATTGCATGGTGCCTAATCATTTGTAATTTATGCTCTTGATCGTAATTATGCTCATTAATGCCTAAAACGCCCTTTTTTCATAGAACCGAGATTTTTAGCAATGTGAGTGAACTAAAACCTTTGCTACTGATATTTAGACATGCCTCGAAAATTTGACATCAGTTTGAGGTCTAGAATGAGAGTTATGCTCAATAGCGTAATTAAGGGACTTTTTAGTAAATAAAAGGCGTAATTAGCATAAGGCCTATCTAAACCCGATTTTTGACACCAAACTTTCTACCTACTGATGTTAAATAATATTTTGGGATTTTTGAAGATTTTTAATTTTAGGCTGAGCTTAACATAGGATTATAGCCTAATTTTGGTAATTACCGGTTTTACCCTTTTCATGCATAAAATGAGTTTTACATAACATTTTGATGTCAAACTTTTTGCTACTGATTCCATATGATAAATATAATATTTTGAACCTTATAAAATGACCAAAATATCAGATTTCCTATTTTTACCATATTAACCCTTTAAATCGCATATTAAGCGTTTTAGCACCTACTATGGGTCAAAACTATATTTATCCTTTAAAACGCATAACCTACTGATGTTTTAAGCTAATTTACATAATATTACAGTAAACTAAGGTTTTAAAACTCAGAAGTCTATTTTAACCCATTTAAGCCTATGTAAAATTATCAAAATGCCCTTACGGTGCATAGTTAGTAAGAAAGGGTATATTTTTCATATATTAAGTATCCTACTGATATAACTCATTAAAGTACATGTTTTTACTAATCTAATCAGACTTGGAACTCAGTTTTATAAATAAACTCTTTTATGAGCATTAAAATTACCAAAATACCCTTATGGGACTTATTTTGGTTTAAATTGTTTTTTGGGCATGATTGTTGATATACTACTGATATATTAACATATTTTGAGCATAATAATGATTAAGACCTGTTTATAGCTTATCCGGTTACCCGTTACCAATTTACGCGTTCGGATCGGTTTACGTAACTAGTTTATGTAAAATAGCCGAAACGGGCTTAACCTTGTCATTAAAACCTCATTTTCCAGAATGTGTTTAGTTTACCCATATTATACAAGTATCCAAGCTTGTCGGGTCTAAATCACATTCTATCCCGGTCTCCGTCTAATCTACCGGATAGGTCCGTAAGGTTTCCTTCTAGCTAGCCGGTCTAAGTCTTTGACTTAAGTAAAGACCCGTTAGCATCCTAATAGATAAATTAAACCTTCTATACAAATTAATAGCTTCCGGTAAAAAGTGTCTTTCAAGAATCTTAGGAACTTTACTGCTACCACCAGGTAAATACTTTTAACTTATTTTCCCTATACGGGCTTGGGATACGGTATATTAATACCGCTTGGTCGGGTATGGGATTATTTTGTCGGATTGTGATTTAATAAATCCGCATGACCCGTTTTAATCTGTATTATTTGATAACATAAATATTTGGGGGTTAACGATCGTGTCCTGGATATCCTCGGCTCATTTAAATTATTAATGGCCACGACCATGCACGGGGTGCAGGCATGCACCTGACAGATGCAAATATTAAATTACCCACAAGTTGGGGATAACTCCTCTGTGGGTTCTATAAGTGGTGAGTCAGTTAATCATGTCCGGCTTCCAAACCAGCCCCACTTGTATGACAAATATGTAAAGCTGTATACAAGATCTTAATAAAGATTGTCCCAAGTTATAAAAGATTTGTGCCATGTGCACCTAAATCAATTTTCTTAAATGTTTTCAAAACGTGTCAGCTAAATTGTATTTATCAGTGTATACTGACGTATTTTCCTAAAGATTGAATTGACAGGTACTTCTCGAAATAGGCTGGAGCTATATAGGGTGTTATAGAGGATCTTGCAAATCCCAATAGATACCCGGAGTCTGTAGTTTTTGTTTTCTTGTACTTTATAATCCGCCTGTGGATCTTATTACATTCCAGTCTGTATTATCCATGTACTCGAACATCGACAGACAGTATGGTTTGTAATAGTTTATTTACCCAGCCTTCCGCTGTGCTATATTATTGTGTGTGATTGACTATGATGATATCAACTACGTCACGATACTCCCCGCCGGGCCCACCGGTAACATGTGGAATATTGGGGTGTGACACTCCAGCTAAGAAGTCTTTGAAAAGGGGATCGTGCTTCAGGTGTCACACCAAGGGACATGTAGCTAGTTGTTGTCCTAATAAAAACAGTGAAGCACAAATTAGTGACAAACAAAGAGGGAAATCACCAGAGAAGAAAGGTGATAGTGAGGAGAAAGGCTCAAATTCTCCAAAGAAATCTGCTCCTAAGCAACCACAGAATGTTGTTGTTGGTGTAGATAAGGTTGAAAATAGAACTCCACAAGTTCCACGTTTTCAAAGAAATCAACCAAGATTTCAGCCTAGATCTCCACCAGGCAGATATCAGAGACCTAGAAGCAGTTCACCTAGAATGAACAATTATAATTCAAATAACTTCAGAAGTCAAGGTCAATATCAAAATCGATACTAGAATAATGGTGGTCGAACTTTTTATAACAATGGCTTTAGAAATTACAACAATAATGCTTCTTGGAATCAAAATTCAAGGTATCAAAATCAAAATTTTCAAAGGTCAAATAGTCCAAACACATATAGGAACCCTCAGGACCAAAGACCTAGTGGAAATCAAAATCAAATTCCATCAACAGGTCTGAGATCCAAGACTCCAGTTAGGAGTAATGGATATTGGATGGATGTTCCAGTGGTTGGTGAATTTGGACGACCCAAGACCATTAAGGCTTGGGTCCCCCAATCTAACTAATTTCCTAGTTTGTGTGTGCAGGAGCTGCTAAGGAGGATTATCAACTTATGTTGATAGTGGCTGCTTCAGGCACATAACGGGAGATGTGAGATTGTTGATATATATATTAAATGATTTAAATTGAAGTTCAAAGTGCTAAGTCAACACACAAGATAACCTGGCAGATCTTTATACTAAAGCTTTTGACAGGGCTCGCTTTGAACATTTAGTCGAACTCAACGGGATGAGGAATTCTGAATAACTGGTTTTTGATAAGAATTTTTTAAATAGTTTATTGCTTTTCTTAAAAAATCAAAAATACAAAAAAAATTGAAAAATCAAAAACATAAAAAAAATAGAAAATCAAAAATGAGTTATCACTGTGTGAAAAAGAAGAGATGATAGTACATCAGCAAGTTAGATTGTCACACTGAAATTGAATCTAAATTGCTTAAGTGTGATAGCAGCTTCATCATATGATGTACCAGTAGGCAAAAGCATGAAATAATCAACTTACCAATGTGATATAAACCTAAACGAACTGTGTATGAGTGGGGAACACATCAGTGGTGTATGGTTTAATGACCTTAAATCTTGCGTTGATAGATTGCCAAAATCTGAGGTTTTGGGTCTTTATACTGTTATTTCATCTGGGGATATCAGGGTTGTCCTTCTGCTGCATCCAGATACATGCTGACCTAGGCACAACCAGGATATCTTAAAAGAGCAAAAAATGCCAAATCCCATAAATGAAGAAGCTCTTGTAGAGAGTCATTCAAAAAGTGTAAAATGCATAAATCGTACCAAAAAAATGGTATTTGTCATAGCCCTCGATAAGATATTTTGGTCTCTCTGCTGTACGGAAGTACTGACCTGTTCACCGATTATCTATCGATGAAATACAAAACGGATGAATTCAGTATACTCACCTACTATGATGAATCGTTGTGCATACCTTGATCGCGGGGGTATATCCTGATGTGGGACACGCTAATATTTCAGTATAATAAAATTACCTTAACGTATCATACGGTAATGGTACTTGAAATGTTCATGCATTTTGTTTAAATGGACAAACATACTGGTAATCGTCTTGAACTGCTTTTCACGAAAAAATAAATAAAGAATTATCTAATTGTGTGAAACAGTTTGATTGTGCTGATATGATCTTCTTACCAGTGATTCTCACAAAAATAGAGTGTTTATTGCTTTTGTATTTACTTGCTTTCAGAAAACATAAAAATCCAAAAATAGTGTCTTTTTCTGTTTAAAATTCTTAATGTACGGAAAACTGTTATTCGTGGAGGAATTGTTACTGATAGGGGGAGACGGTGTTAGAAAGTGAGTTCAAAATTTTAAATCAGACAGGTTCTTGTGTGTTGGACAAAATGTTTTGTGTGTTGGTGATAAAATTGAAAATGCTTAATCTGTGATACAGTTTAACTAATCTCTTGAAAAATAATAATTTATTTAACTTTGTTGAAAAATTCTTATGTTTTCTCGAGATGTTTGTTTTATAGTATACAAATTGAAGTGGTATGTTGCTGAGAAGTTGCTGTGAAGATGAGAGTTTGATTGGATGCATGGTAGAACCTCCTTTCTATATTGCAGACAAAGTTGAAGAGTTTGAAGATTGTTGTGCAAATGCTAAAGTGGAGTTTACTCAAGTGCTAACGTGTTGAAGATTTGGTGATTGGATGCATCAGCTTAGGGGGAGTCTGTTGCTGACGGAAGCTATTGAAGCTGAAGCTATCCAAAGACCAAAGACAGTGCAAGATTACATGAAGATTGCAAGAAGACTGAAGACAAAGTTTTTATGAAGCTATTGTCAAGGGGGAGTTTATTGGTGCATATTCTGTGACAACAGCTTAGATTTGGTCTTTGGATATCTTGTAATTAGTTAAACGATAAACAGTTAGCGGGTTTAGCTTTGTATTAGTGAGATTATAGAGTTTGGGCTAAACAAAACCCAGTTTGGGTCTAGGGGGACGATTTGGGCCTTGCCCATGTAGGAAACCCTAGTCCAATTAGCAAACCTTGTGTTATATAAATAAGGTTAGGCTTTAGGGTTTAGGTTAATCAGCCAAAACAGTTTGTGTGAGAATTTCGTGATAGCATTAGAGCTTGGACGAAATTGTTAGGGTTAGGGTTTTAATTGATTGTAATTCAGTTTGATTGATAATCAATAGAAAACCCAGTTTGAAAGTGAATTGTTGTTTCTGTTCCTACACGTTTTCTGCTATATTCTGATCAAGAGGATTCCGCACTCTTGATCGGATTGACAATTCTGTGAAGATCCATACATCAAGGGGACCTACAGGTATAATACCCCAGATATCAAACAGTATAAAGACCTAGTATCTCAGAATCAGGCAATCTTTCAAACAGGATTTCGGGGGTTACCCATATATCCTAGAGATGTTCCCCATGAGATAAGTAAGTGATGTGCGTGAAGTGTGTTATATTTTAGATGTATATTTAAGCCCTTTTTACACTTTTAGCCAAGTTTTAAATTTATAAAACACGATATTCACTAACACTAAACACACATGTGGGCAAGTGCACCCATCGTGGACGTAGTATAGTGTTGGTAAGATACCGAGGTCGTCCAAGGACACAAGAGCTTTTAATACCGGTTTATCCTCAACGTCTAATCAAATCAAAAAGTGAAAGAAATGTTTTAAACTAAGAAAAATAAAAACTAACTAAAATGCTGAAAATAAAAATAAAATAAAAACAGATAGACAAGATGAATCACTTGGATCCGACACGTGTATTAGTATAACCTTTGATTATTTTCGCACTTTTGCACTTGTTTAAGAGATTATCTTAGTTATTGTAGTAGGCCCCTCTTTTGAAGGCGACGTTACCCTCAACCCAGTAGTTTGAGTCAGCAAGGATACAATCCTAAAGGGTCGGATTATTGAAAGATAATGAATTAAGTTATTAATGCAAATTGTGGTAGGCCCCGCTTTTGGCGGCGACGTTACCCTCGGCTAAGTAGTCTGAGTCAGCAGGGATACAGTCCTAAATAGCCGGGTTATAGTATTAATAGTAGTTAACTTATGAGGGGGTCAAAGAGTTTGGATCCCCGCCATCCAATACCTATGGGCATTGAAGGAGATCCTACTAAATTTGACCCAGGTCCCAAGCAGGACCTCTAAACGCTGAACAAGGGCAAGACCCTTACCAAACCGTTCCCTTAACCCCCGACCAGGTAGCCAACATACCTCCATATAGACCGTGGAGATATGAATGGTGAAAATCTTTTATTTTATATAGACAGTAAAATAATGCCAAGACACCACGGACAAACGATAAGGAAAGATCACCTTCAACATAAGCAACTAGTTATTAAAGTCATTAATACAAAACCAAATAAAAAGTGCAAAAGATTAAAAATAAAAAGTATTATACTAAACACTTGTCTTCACCAAGTGATGTAAGAGACTTAGGCAAACATGGCCTTGATTGTCAAGAACTCTTACGATCAATCTTGGATCCCGAGACGACTCACACACTCTACAATGGACAATGGATGATGGTGGTGGATGATGGTGTTATGGTGGTGGTGGGTGGTGGATGAGGTGTGAGAGAGGTGGTGTGCCAAGGGATGAGAGAGAATGAAGCCAAGCTCCTCTATTTATAGGCTGAACAGAAGGCTGGACACGGCCCCGTGTCCGCTGGACACGGCCCCGTGCCCGTCTGACATTCTCTCACTTCATTAATTGTAATTGCGAATTACAATTAATGCGCCTGCTGTACTTTCACCACGCCCCCGTGCTCGCTGGACACGGCCCCGTGGTGGGCAATGGAAGCTTCTACTGGTTTGTCTTTTCTGCTGCTTCCTGGACACGCCCCCGTGTTCGCTGGACACGGGGCGTGTTCAGACTCTGTTTCTTCTCCTTTGCCTTGGGAGGTGCCGTTGAGGGTCCGGGCAATCCACTTTTGTTCCTTTTTCTTGTATTTATGGTAGAATTAGTTGTCTTTTTGCTTCTTTTGTGATTTTGAGCTCATTTCATCCTGAAAATACAAAAGGAAGACAAAAACACTCTTTTTCCAACATTAGTACTTAAAAAGGGTTAGTTTTATGCCTTAATTGATGTGATTTATATGTTGCATTTTACACACATCAAATACCCCCACACTTGAACTTTTGCTTGTCCTCAAGCAAAACTCTTTAAATGTGGCTTACACTCCCAAATGGAATAGGTAGAAGAGAAGTTTTTCAGCTTGTCCTAGAGTGTCGGGAATCCAAGGTTTTTATAGGTTTTATTTTTATTTATTTACAATCCTATTCGTTATGATTTATTTTGAACGTTTCATAAGATGAATTACTTATTTGGGTATAGCATGCCTTATTAAAATTCCATTTATATACAAGTTCACATACCTCACGGGAGATCACTCAACACTCGGCCGAAGGTGTATATTTTAGTGAATCACTCGAGAGCGGCACGGAACTTACGTCTTCCATAGGCTTGCCAAGCAATCAATCCTCCTCCTTTTTAACTTTTTACCTTTGTAAATATCAAGAGGACTTTTTGGGTGAAGGCTTGGGTTTAAAGGTGGGTGGTTGGTTAGTGGTTAGTAAAAAGGGCGAAAATCGTAACAAGCGTCGGTTTTCGTGAAGTACCTTGTTTTTAGTGACTTTTTATTTTGAAGTATTTCTCCAAACAAGCTTTTATAGCTTTTGTTTGTTTTTTACTTCATCATCATCATTTTTTTTTTCAATCGTCACATAAAAAGGTGAGTTTACGAAAAAGCGAACTTGTTACTAAAATTAAAAAAAATAAAAAGGTTTTTGGTGGGTAAAAAGGGTTTTGGGGTAATGAAATGAAAGGTTTAGGCTCAAAGGGGCTATCTAGGGGGATTTTGGGTAGGTAAAAAAAATGAAAAATAATGGTTTTGAAAGAAAAATGGTTAGTCCTAATGCCTCCATCATTTACTTACTTGGGTTTAAGTTGGTAAGGACCGGGAATGTATCGTCGTGGCAAGTTCTAGATTTGTAAGGACCGAACGGCTATTCACACAAGAAACGAAAAATGAGCATTTAATCTAAATATGTGTATTTTTATGCTCAATAAAGGCTCAAAACTCACTTTTGTGGGAATGGGTTTTTAATGTGACCAAGCATATATAATCGAATTTTTAACTAGACTTGTTATACCGTTTCATAATTTTCTTATGTTGGTTCTTTTTTTATCACGACGCTATCGGTTGTCAACTTGTAAAAATATAACCTTTTTAGAACTTGTTATTCCCAACTTAAACTAAGACAAGTAAAATAAAAAAAATGAAAAAGTTTTTGAAAAAAATTGGGGTGTTTAGCGGTTCCAATAGAGTTTTGTGTAAGGCTTGTGTTTAAGATTTTGCAAAATTTCAAGGGTTTTAGCATCCCCCCCACACTTAAATTACACATTGTCCTCAATGTGTCCAAAAATAATGTTTTTGGTTGATTAGAATGTATAAAAGTGGGATAAAAAAGCAAAGACTTATGTTACTGGCAGTCTGGACACGGCCCCGTGCCCATTGGACACGACCCCGTGGTGAACTGCCAGTAACGATAACTTACAGAAGCTGAACACGGGGGCGTGTCGGCTGGACACGACCTCGTGTCTGGCAAAAATTTGCAGGTCAGTAGCCAAACAGCAGATCTGGGAGATGAACACGGGGGCGTGTCGGCTGGACACGTCCCCGTGTGGACAGTCTGTTAGCCCGAAAAATAGGTTTTGTCTCCCGGTTTCTCCATCATGGGGCTGCAAGTGCTAATGTTTAGCACTCTAACCCTTGCATTGCACCTGTTTAAACACTAAATACCAACCAAACAAGCACAAACCATCCTAAATTACCATTGTCAAGCATCATCCAAACACAAAGTAAAAATAAAACAAAGATAAAAAGTAGTTAGAGAAAGTAAATTGTTCGACAAATGGCACGCAGGCCATGAATTGTTTGATAGATAGAAGGGCACTTAAACCTGTGGGCTCATCACCAACCAGCCCCTTGTTCCTCCAAGCCTCCTACTCCATGTCTTCATCACTACCATCACCTCCACCCCCTTGCCTCGCCATGTACTCCCGGATGCTACCGATATCATCTTGTATATCGTTAATGTTGCGTTCGATAGCTCCAACCCGGTGGTGTGTGTTGTTGGCGAGGTTGTAGGTGTTCCTTGAGCACATGAGGTTTTCCTGCAAAAGATCATGTAAACTTTGAAAGTTAGGAAAACCACCTTCTTGAGAGGAGGATTGGCCCGCATCGCCTTGGGGTGGATATTGAAAATGGGGATGTGGTGCATGAAGAACTAGAGCCTCTTGCGGGTTCCATGCATAGCCTTGCGTTCTCTGAAAGCTCACCGTCCCGTCCTCCGCTTCATAAAGCAAGTTCATGGATCGGCAAATGTGATAATCGACCCGTCCCGACCATGGACTCCTTTCGAAGGACCTTGGGATATTCGTGAAGTGCTTGAAAAGACGGTACACCCATCCTCCGAAGAAGATCGGTGTAGGAGCATGAGCAAGGCGGTTTAGGTGCATGTTTCGCAGTAGGAGGTACGGAACATCTAGAGGCTTCTGGTTGTGGATGCAGTGAAGGACAACCAAATCTTTCAACCCAACAACGCCACTACTGTTGTGGCATTGGTTCAGCGAGTACGATAGGAGCCTGTGGATGTATCGGTATAGCGGGTCCCTCAGTTTGGTACTTTTGGTGCTGCTCGGGTTGTAGATTCCTTCACCTATTTGAGTCCATGCGGCTTGGCGTTCGGTTGCATCCAAGTCTCGTAACCCCCCTGTATTCTCTTCATTCCCCGCTTCCTCTTCACTATATAGCCCAATGATGGCTCCAAACTGTGCCATGGAGGTTCTAAACGTGGTCCCTCCACATCGAAATTCAACCGCGTCATGATCAAACGGTTCGCGCCTCGAGTTGAAAATGAAGGTGCTGTAGAACTCCATCGTGCATTGATGTACCGACCGTAGTCGGGTGGTCAATGCGACATGCAGTGGACCCCTCACAATGTTGTTGAAGCGGTCAAGTTGGTTCACCATGGTTAGCAAATCAGTACACGCCCGCCTTGGGTACTCTTCCGGTCTTGTTTGTAGAACCTCGTACCGTGCCCTAGCGTCCAGTTCATTTGCGCTAAACCTTGTGAATTTCGACATCTGAAAAGAATACATAAAAAGTTAGTACGAAACAAGGAAAATCAGAGTGAAAACTGCAAACAGTGGGCTGGACACGGCCCCGTGTTCAGCGGACACAGCCCCGTGTCCAGGCGTCTGTAACCCAAAAATTCCATTTTTCGTCCCGGTTTCGAAAACCTGAAAATTTTTAGCCCAATAGTAGCGGTTTCCCCCGAAAATGAAACCCTAAGTGTCATTTTTCTCAAAACAAACCGTTTACCCTTTCAATTTCGTGTTTTTCGGTTCAAGAACAAGGGTTTGGGGTTTTATTTGGAAATCGGACAAATCTATCAACAATACATGCTTATTTACTTTCTACTATTCTAATCTAAACTACTACTAACAAATTTCATCAAAAATTTTGAGTTCGATCCGGATGAACATGAAGAACCCTAGATTTTTCCCAAATTTTTGATGTTTTAACTACATGCAAGTAACTAATCTAACTACTAATGAAGATAGAATCATACCTTGACGTTGTTAGATTCGGTGGTGACGTAGAAAAACTGCAGAAAATCGCCTCAAACCAGAGAATTTTCGGCTAAACGGGGCGTGTGGAATGGTGTAACTGATAGGAAAAGAGGGTTTTATCCCGACAGTCGCCTCGACACGGCCCCGTGTCCAGCAGACACGGCCCCGTGCCGGGCAAAGTTTTTGAAAAAAAAAATTTTTTTTTTATGTGCTCGTGTGCATGCCCCTTATTTCCGAAAAATGGTTAGAAGATTTACCGGTTTTTTAAACGTACACTTACCTGTAACATGTCGGGTATGAGTTTATTCGTTAACCGTTTGAAGTGAGATCTCCACTTCCTCATCCTCAATGGATCCTCGGTAGAGTTTCAGCCGTTGGCCATTGACTTTAAATGGTGTCCCATTTCGAGTTTTAATTTCTACTGCACCGTGTGGAAAAACATGGGTGACGGAAAAAGGTCCTGACCACCTAGATTTTAACTTACCAGGAAATAATCGAAGTCGTGAATTAAACAATAGAACTTGGTCTCCAACCCGAAATTCATTAGATTTAATATATTTATCATGCAAATTTTTCATTCTTTCTTTATAAATTTCGGAGTTAGAATACGCATAATTCCTAAGTTCGTCTAATTCGTTTATTTGACAAAATCGATTTTTACCGGCATTTTCCAAATCTAAGTTTACGTTTTTTATTGCCCAGTAGGCTTTGTGAGCTATTTCTACTGGCAAGTGACAACTTTTTCCATAGACGAGTTTATATGGGGTTGTGCCTATAGTGGTTTTATAAGCAGTTCGAAAAGCCCATAAAGCGTCGTCTAATTTGTCGGCCCATTCTTTTTTATTTATTCCTACGGTTTTTTCAAGTATTCATTTTAAACCTCGATTAGTCACTTCGGCTTGCCCATTTGTTTGAGGATGATATGCTGTTGAGACCCGGTGATAGACCCCATACCTTGTTAATATTTTTTCGAGTTGATGATTGCAAAAATGGGTACCTCTATCACTTATCAAAGCCTTTGGTGTCCCGAAACGAGAGAACAGCTTTTTCAGAAATTTTACCACCACTCTTCCATCATTTGTTGGAAGAGCCTCGGCCTCTGCCCATTTAGACAAGTAATCGACTGCCACAAGTATATATTTGTTTCCCTTCGAAGGTGGGAAAGGTCCCATGAAATCGAGTCCCCACACATCAAAGATTTCACAGACGAGAATGCCATTTTGAGGCATTTCGTTTTTGGAAGAAATATTACCTGATCTTTGGCATGCATCACATGTCTTTACAAGGTTTTGTGCATCCTTGTAAATGGTCGGCCAGTAAAATCCTGAATCAAATACCTTTCGTGCGGTACTTGAGGCGCCATGATGTCCTCCGTATGGACCTTCATGACAATGATGGAGAATTCTTCGTGCTTCATTACCATAGACACACCTTCGGATGAGCTGGTCGGCACACATTTTGAAAAGATAGGGGTCTTCCCAAAAGTAATGCTTTACATCAGCAAAGAATTTTTTTCTTTGATGATGTGGCCATCCTTTGGTGACTACACCGCTAGCTAAGAAATTAGCGTAGTCGGCATACCATGGTTCTTGTCTACTTTCCATCATTTCCAAGGATTCCGTGGGAAATTTCTCGTTGATTTGCTCGTCTCTGGTTGTCTCCAAAGCTGGGTCTTCTAAGCGTGAGAGATGATCTGCAGCAGTGTTTTCTGCTCCTCTTTTGTCCTTGATTTCAATGTCGAATTCTTGGAGGAGTAGAATCCATCTTATCAAACGGGGTTTTGCGTCTTGCTTCTTGAAGAGGTACCTGATGGCTGCATGGTCTGTATAGACTATTGTTTTAGAAAGAACAAGATAAGAACGAAATTTATCAAAAGCAAATACCACCGCTAGTAATTCTTTTTCTGTAGTTGTATAATTTTCTTGCGCATCATTAAGAGTTTTACTAGCATAATAAATTGGGTGGAAATGTTTTTCTTTTCTTTGTCCCAAGACTGCTCCAACAGCGAAGTCACTTGCATCGCACATGATTTCGAAAGGAAATTTCCAATCTGGCGCTATCATGATAGGTGCATTGACTAGCATTTCCTTGAGGGTTAGAAATGCTTGATTGCATTCCTTGTCAAAGATGAAGGGTACATCTTTTTCAAGTAATTTTGTTGGATGCCTTGAAATTTTTGAAAAGTCTTTGATAAACCTTCTATAAAATCCGGCATGTCCTAGGAAACTTCTGATTGCTCGCACGGAGGATGGAGGAGGTAATCGAGAAATAGTCTCTATTTTTGCTCGATCAACTTCCATTCCTTCGCTTGAGATTTTGTGACCGAGTACTATTCCCTCTGTTACCATGAAATGGCATTTTTCCCAGTTAAGGGCGAGGTTAGTTTCCTCACATCGGGATAGCATTCGTTCAAGATTATCGAGGCATTGGTCACATGAGTCTCCAAAGATGGAAAAGTCATCCATGAAGACTTCCATTGTCTTTTCGATCATATCATGGAAAATGGCGACCATACAACGTTGGAATGTTGCAGGCGCATTACATAGACCGAATGGCATGCGTCGATATGCAAAAGTTCCGTAGGGACATGTGAAAGTTGTTTTCTCTTGGTCTTCTGGTGCTATCGGTATTTGAAAGTAACCTGAAAAACCATCTAAGAAACAATAAAATTTATGACCGGATAATCTTTCTAACATTTGATCAATGAAGGGCAAAGGAAAGTGGTCTTTCCTAGTCGCTTCATTTAATCGCCTATAATCTATACAGACTCTCCATCCTGTGACGGTTCTCGTTGGTATTAATTCATTTTTCTCGTTAGTTATTACCGTCATACCTCCTTTCTTTGGGACTACTTGAACGGGACTTACCCACGGGCTATCGGAGATAGGGTAGATTAGTCCGGCGTCGAGTAGTTTGATGACTTCATTCTTAACCACTTCCTGAACATTGGGGTTCACTCTTCGTTGTGGTTGAATTACCGTCTTGTAGTCATCATTCATTAAAATTTTGTGCGTGCACATGGAAGGGCTTATTCCTTTAATATCTACAAGCTTCCAAGCGATCGCGTTTTTGTGTTTTTTAAGTAGGTTAACTAATTTCTCTTTTTCTATATTACTTAATTTAGATGAAATAATTACGGGTAAACTACCTTCTTTGCCTAGAAAAGCATATTCCAAACCCTTAGGAAGTTCTTTGAGCTCAATGGGTGGGTCTTTAGAAGACACCTTATTTTGTGGCTCATCTAGATCAAGAACCTTAAAAGTTTGTTCTATGGCTATCTCTTCCTCGACAAAGTGGTCCTCTTCGTTGGTTGTATCGGGTGGTTCATCTTCAATTAGGGGGTCATTGTTGCCAAAAGGATATTTCATTGAGCGCTCAAGATCTATGCTCCTTTTGAATGCCCCTAATTGGAGAGGTAGATTGTTAAATTTCCGGTTTTTTAAAGCTCTATGAGTTTGTACAAAAGGCTTTCCCAAGACTAAGGGGGTGTCATCTAGGATGACGAAGTCGGTTGGGATTACCATTTGATTTGTTTGAACCAGAACATCTTCAACTACACCGATTGATTTTATTACTTTCCGATTGATCTTCAACTACACCGATTGATTTTATTACTTAATTTTTCAAAAATATAGTTAGGCATTATGTTAACACAAAGATCTTTATCAATGGTGATATTACTAATAAAGGAATTTTGAAAGAAACATGGAACCGGTGTAATGTTAATTTCAAAAGGGTCTTCTTTTATTAGCGAGGTTTGATCATTAGTTAACTTAACACTCACTATTTCTTTGATTTTAGCACTAGTGTTTAACTCTTTTAAAAACTTAGCATGAGGGGTTACTAAACAATGATTTTCGAAAGTAGGTGACAAGAGATTAATTTCTTCAAAATTAGACTCTTCTTGTAATTTAACGTTATCAGACTCACCTTTTTCGTTGTTTAACTCATGTGTCGGTTTTTCACTTTCTTGTTCTTCCATTTTTACACTTTCAACTATCTCTACGTTATTATCATTTTTTAGCTCTTCTCTTGCGCGGGATTCCTCTTCCCTTGCGCGAGATTCCTTTATGCAACGTTCGATAGTTTTAATGTGCTCTAATATCCTATTGGTCACTTCGGTGAGATTGAAAGAATTTGGATCCTCAAAGCTTGAATCCGGTTGTTCGATCCTAGGTTCCTCATAGTACTCATATGAAGTAGATGGTTCACACCATTGTTCTTCATTGTAAGTATATGATGGATAAGGGTCGAAACTTTGTTCTTCATAGTACTCATATGAGGTGGGTTGTTCACGCCATGGTTCCTCATAATAAGAGTATGAAGGTGGTGGCTCATATCTTGAATCTTCAAAGTATGAGTATGAAGGCTCATACCTTGGTTCATCAAAATATGAGTATGAGGGAGTAGGTTCATACCTTTGGTCTTCATAGGATGTGTATGAAGTTGATGGCTCGTACCTGGGCTCCTCATAATGGTTGTATGAATTGGATGGTTGATATGAAGTATTATATTGAACCGAGCGTGCGTTACGACAACTAGTGCAATAATTACCCCTATAATCATCCTCATCATAGATGTAGTTGTAACCTCTTGAGTATTGATCCATAAGAATCACTCAACAGATCACAACTGAGTCTCGGGACCAGAAAACAAAAATAAGACGGAAACAGAAGCTGGACACGGCCCCGTGTTGGGTGAACACGGCCCCGTGTTTAGGGTCTGTATCTGGGCGTTTTAATTAAAGTTACTGGTCACGTTGAGCACGGGGGCGTGTTCAGCGAGCACGGCCCCGTGTTCAGACTCTGTATCTGGGTATCTAACTAAAAATATGCAGCACGGGGGCGTGTTCAGTGAGCACGGCCCCGTGTTCAGGCTACTGTAAATGCAAAACTACACTGTAATGCAGAAAAATGCGCGCGTTTTAAAAAGGTTTTGAAAAACTGATTAGGCCGTCGATTTTAAGCTTTCTTAAAATCCTTGTGTCCCCGGCAACGGCGCCAAAAACTTGATGTGCGTGAAGTGTGTTATATTTTAGATATATATTTAAGCCCTTTTTACACTTTTAGCCAAGTTTTAAATTTATAAAACACGATATTCACTAACACTAAACACACATGTGGGCAAGTGCACCCATCGTGGACGTAGTATAGTGTTGGTAAGATACCGAGGTCGTCCAAGGACACAAGAGCTTTTAATACCGGTTTATCCTCAACGTCTAATCAAATCAAAAAGTGAAAGAAATGTTTTAAACTAAGAAAAATAAAAACTAACTAAAATGCTGAAAATAAAAATAAAATAAAAACAGATAGACAAGATGAATCACTTGGATCCGACACGTGTATTAGTATAACCTTTGATTATTTTCGCACTTTTGCACTTGTTTAAGAGATTATCTTAGTTATTGTAGTAGGCCCCTCTTTTGAAGGCGACGTTACCCTCAACCCAGTAGTTTGAGTCAGCAAGGATACAATCCTAAAGGGTCGGATTATTGAAAGATAATGAATTAAGTTATTAATGCAAATTGTGGTAGGCCCCGCTTTTGGCGGCGACGTTACCCTCGGCTAAGTAGTCTGAGTCAGCAGGGATACAGTCCTAAATAGCCGGGTTATAGTATTAATAGTAGTTAACTTATGAGGGGGTCAAAGAGTTTGGATCCCCGCCATCCAATACCTATGGGCATTGAAGGAGATCCTACTAAATTTGACCCAGGTCCCAAGCAGGACCTCTAAACGCTGAACAAGGGCAAGACCCTTACCAAACCGTTCCCTTAACCCCCGACCAGGTAGCCAACATACCTCCATATAGACCGTGGAGATATGAATGGTGAAAATCTTTTATTTTATATAGACAGTAAAATAATGCCAAGACACCACGGACAAACGATAAGGAAAGATCACCTTCAACATAAGTAACTAGTTATTAAAGTCATTAATACAAAACCAAATAAAAAGTGCAAAAGATTAAAAATAAAAAGTATTATACTAAACACTTGTCTTCACCAAGTGATGTAAGAGACTTAGGCAAACATGGCCTTGATTGTCAAGAACTCTTACGATCAATCTTGGATCCCGAGACGACTCACACACTCTACGATGGACAATGGATGATGGTGGTGGATGATGGTGTTATGGTGGTGGTGGGTGGTGGATGAGGTGTGAGAGAGGTGGTGTGCCAAGGGATGAGAGAGAATGAAGCCAAGCTCCTCTATTTATAGGCTGAACAGAAGGCTGGACACGGCCCCGTGTCCGCTGGACACGGCCCCGTGCCCGTCTGACATTCTCTCACTTCATTAATTGTAATTGCGAATTACAATTAATGCGCCTGCTGTACTTTCACCACGCCCCCGTGCTCGCTGGACACGGCCCCGTGGTGGGCAATGGAAGCTTCTACTGGTTTGTCTTTTCTGCTGCTTCCTGGACACGCCCCCGTGTTCGCTGGACACGGGGCGTGTTCAGACTCTGTTTCTTCTCCTTTGCCTTGGGAGGTGCCGTTGAGGGTCCGGGCAATCCACTTTTGTTCCTTTTTCTTGTATTTATGGTAGAATTAGTTGTCTTTTTGCTTCTTTTGTGATTTTGAGCTCATTTCATCCTGAAAATACAAAAGGAAGACAAAAACACTCTTTTTCCAACATTAGTACTTAAAAAGGGTTAGTTTTATGCCTTAATTGATGTGATTTATATGTTGCATTTTACACACATCAGTAAGTATTTGATATTTAGGTTTATATCTCGAAAAGAATCTACTGAGCGTGTAAAAACCTACTAGCATATCATCAGTGAGACCGTTTATCACATTTGACTTTCCATTTCTTTAGCGTACTATGATTGTCTACTAATGTACTGTACTATCATTTCCTTTTTTTACACAAAACTCTTTTTGATTTTATCATGTTTTTGGCTTTTTCAAAGTTTCTAATGTTTTTGGATTTTCTGAAATATTCTTACTCCCCCTAAAATACAAAACCATTTAAAGAAAATTTGATAACCGATGTAGATAGCTTTGTCTCGCCATCAATTTTCTGCTTCACATGCTCTGTTTTGCAGAAACTATACCCCCATGATATACAACACAATGATATTTTACAGTTTGAAAACCGTTTTTCAATCTTGTGAAATTAATCATGTTTGTTCTGCCGTGAGGGTTTCGGCATCTTCAATCAACATATTTTTTATTTATAAAAATTTTTGATAAAATCTAAAAACAAACATATTTTTGATATTTCAAATTTTTGACAAAATAAAAACATATTTTTGGTTTTTAAATTTTCAACTTTTAGGGCTTTTGAAATATGGTTTATTTATGTACAAAAACCAATAAACTCCCTGTTTAACCAAACCGGAGTTCAGCAGCCTTCTCCTCTTGTGCCAAGTTGCTCATCAATTCTTTTTCTTGGCAATCAAACTTCATGAGCACCTGCACATTCACAATAACTCAATTACTTGAACAATTCAGCCCAGGTCTGTTTGACCTTAGGCATTTCAACACAATAAGCTTCATTTAATTTTGGAAAATCTTTGTCAGTTTTCACAAAGAATTTTTCATCTTTGACTTCAACTTTTTCATCATTCACAGGGACTAAAAGCGTCAAAAAGTGCATAAGTTTGCAGTTTCGCGCATATCTTACGTTCTGAATACATCCGGACATCCAAAAATTTATGTAATCATTAAAATATTTTCTTTTAGTGATTGGAATGAGAAAAATCCATTCGTCGCATAATTTGGATCGTTTTTCGTGTTCGTGCGTATTTCATCGTAATTAACCGAACAACGCAACCGTACGACCAAACGAACCGAAATTCGAGATATTTTTGAGCATGTTTCATGTTCCCTATACTTTAACTTCATATTAGAGCCTTGAAATGGGATTAACGGTGCTTAAACGTGTCAAAAATGCATCAAAAACCATGTTTTGCACATTCAGGGACAAAGATTGACAATCTGCCATAGTTATCTTAGGAAGTGACCAAAGTTGAAAATCTGATTTCCAACTTGTTCCAGCTGTTCCCCTCATTTGCACATGGTTTTAATGAAACTAGGGGCTTGTTTTGGGGTACCCATGGTATTCTAAAACCATGGGCACACATGTAAGGTCCAGATCGAAGCTCGGTTTTCGATGAACGATCCTAACGGTCTTGGTTTTCCTATAAATACCCTACCCCCCTTCACTCAAAACTCACACCTTGATCTAATTTCTCTCTAAGTTGAAGTGATTTCACTTCATACCTGAGAATAATCGGGTCAAACTTCCGTTCTTGGACCTTTTGTAAGTCTTCTTTCGTTCTTTTACGCATTTTTAGCGTGAAAGTCAAACTTTGTTTGACTTTCTGCATTGACCAGTCTATGGTTAACACGAAGTTCGTTTGAACTTCATAACATGAGCGTAATCACAATGGTTTTAGTCTCTTGTGACTATACCTACTGATTACCACATTATTTAGGCATAGTGACGAGTCGTAGTTTCGGCCAAAATGCGTATTCTTGCGTATTTTGTAACCAAACTACTTTTAGGTCTCAAGACCCTTTGTTTTGATACATAACCTGTTTTCAAGTTTCGTTAAACATGTTTAACTCGTCACTTTTAGATTTGTGCTTATGTAGGGTCGTAAGGTAAGCGATCTAAACAATCGCTTAGACTTTCAAACCCGACCCGTTTGGTCGATCATTAGGATCCGACCAAACACATTAGGTGACCATAGTTGAATAGGGAATAACCTTCCGAGGTTATACCTTATGGTCACTTCGTTTAGTAAGTTGTATGATAGGTAATTGTTATGCCTTAGGAAAATTACCAAAATGCCCTTTTTACGCCAAAACTCATTTTAAGCATATGTAACATAACTTTTGACATCTAAACTGATTTGGCAACATTATTAGACATGTTAAGGCATATATTACTTGTCATAGGACTAGTCAGGCGGTCCGAACGCGTTTTACGCGAACGACGCGTTAAAGTAGCATAAGCTACCTAAACGGGTCGTAATGGGTCGTAAGCACTTAGGATAGGTTTCGTTTTGGAATGTGGGCTTTGTTGAACCATATTACGTGAGTTCCTATACTCATTTGGTTTACGAAACCTCATTTTATCCGATCTTCCGATTTAGGTCCGTTTATTTACATAGTTACCTATATTAGGTGCCGTTTGATTTCGTGATCCCTCTAGCTTTGCTTGGTTGTTGTTCAAGACTTCTAAGCACCCTCAAGTGAGTACATAGACCCCTCTTTTACTGTTTTTAAAACATTTTGGGGTGAAACACATGTGCCTACTTGTTACTTTCATGCTTTCCATGTTTTCATATCATATACTTGCTATGTTCATTAGTACACTATTAGTACATCGTTTTACATTACGTTTTATGCTATGTATGTCCATTTAGTGCATACTTAGTACATTGTTTTACATTTCATTTTATGTTGTGTATGTCCGTTTAATGCATACTTAGTACATTATTTTACATTTCATTTCATGCTATGTATGTCCATTTAGTGCATACTTAGTACATTATTTTACATTTCATTTCATTTCATGCTATGTATGTCCATTTAGTGCATACTTAGTACATTGATTTACATTTCATTTTATGCTATGTATGTCCATTTAGTGCATACTTAGTACATTGTTTTACATTTCATTTCATGCTATGTATGTCCATTTGTTGCATACTTAGTACATTATTTTACATTTCATTTCATGCTATGTATGTATGTCCATTTGTTGCATACTTAGTACATTATTTTCATAAAACATTCTTACATTTTGGTATGACATTTGGTTTGTTTAAATGGCTCAAAAATACATTCATTAACATTAGCTACGCCGTTCGTTAGTAGGTAGTGGTACCATAGGAATTGACAACTCCCGTTCCTGACATCCTAGGTATGTTTGGATGGAAGGAATGACCTAATTCGATAAACATAACTCAGATAAATCTTTAATTCATTTAAGGGTTTATCGCCACAGTCTCAAGGCTTGAATGTATGCATTTTCACAACACCGCATAGATGTTTGTATCAGTAAAGCATGCATTATTTTACAAAACATAAATTTTGATTATAATTTATCAATTGCATTGTTTTGTACATTTCTTTCTAATAGGGTCAAGTAAATGCTTTTAATCAATAAAGGCTTTTTATTCACTCTATATCACATTTGTTTACACAATAACATTTCAACGTTTGTTTAAAACATTACATTTAGTTATACATAAACATTTTTACATTGGTGGTTTGTTTGGTAAGTGATTTAAGTAACGAGGCGTGTGTAATATGATACAAGCATGGTGGATACGCCGCTGGTACTTTCTATATATAAGTGCTTGTATGATATTACATATCGTAGCGTTATTTAAATCATTTCAATTTTGACATATTACATTTTACACAAATTAACATATCTTTACAAAACATTGTTTTACAAACAACACATTTTATACAAATTCATTTTACTTGGTTATTTATTTAACCATACATCTTTCCTTTATATCATCTGTTTCGTTATCGATTTTTATATGATTTATAAAACAAAAACATTTCACAAGGGTCATGACTGACTTTTGTTAAACAACTTTTTCTAAACTTATAAGTCATGAATCCTAAATCAATAAAACCTATGTATCTCACAGACATTTTTATGCTGACATACCTATTTTTACATGTGTTTCAGGAAATGATGCATAGGATTGATCAAGTTACACATAGGCAGACTCGGACCTTAGTGACAATAAAAGATGCAAGACTAGTTAATTATGTTATACTTCTTTGTTGTTATGACATTGTAACTTCTGTTAATCAATAAAACAACATATAAATTTCCATGTGTTATGAAACAATGAATCTGTTACAACACTCCCCGATGATTCCGTCACGATTTGTTGTTTTACGTGGTCGGAGTGTGACATCACATCCTCATATTTCTGTTTTTCAACATCAACGGGCTTTGGGTTTGGACACTTTCGTGCAAGATGTCCAATTTGATCACATTTGAAACAAGTTTTCCTCGAAACATCTTTAGCCTGTTATTGTTGCTTTTTCTGAGCATAGAACTCTTCATTAGACTGTCGTCTAAATTGGAGTTCTTTCTCTTCTTCCGAACTTTTCCCGAGAACGAAATTCATTTTCTTTTGAAAATTTTGCTTCTCAAACTTTTTATCTTGATTTTGTTTCTTTTTATAACCCAACCCTGCTTTCATATTCTTCTTTTTGTAACCAGGTTTGTTATAAAAAGCTTTCTTGCTCTTCCCAGCAAATTTTGAAATTTCTGACTTTTCGATCTCTATCAGTTTGAACACTTTGTCAATTTTATCCGCAATCACATTCTGAATCGAGAACTCGTTATCTTAGAATAGTTTGTCCAATCCAATCATGGTATAAGCCAATCCTTTTGGATCATCATTCGCAACTTTCTCAGATTTTGACTGTTTAAGATAGCCATCATGAAAATTTCCCTCATTTTCATCCTATGATTCAGACTTACCTTCGATAGACTCATCTTTCAAAACGCTTTCAACAACCTTACTTACCACCTCTGAATCATCAGCTTCATCAGATTTGGCGTAAGTCACATCGATACTTTCAGGTAATTGGTCAACTATATTCAGACCTTTTGCCACCTTTTCCTCATCATAAAAAGTATAATTATCTCTCAATGGTGGTGGTACCTGATGATATTCTGAACCAATACCCTTTTTATTCTTTTCAGAATCTTTGTCATCTGGTGTGATATTGAAAATGCATTCGAGAATGTATGAAGAACTATGATAACTTTGAAGTTTTGTAACAATCTTTTCTTTTTCAACCAGAACTTGTTTGAGATTAGCAACTTCATCAACACACTTGTTTAATTCAAGTTGCTTTTCTTTAAACTTTTTCTCATAAAGTTCCTTTGTTGTTAAGGTTTTAGACAATCATTCATCAAACCATTTGACTTGTTTCTTCAAAGTATCATAAGCTTCTTGTACCCTCTGACTTGACCATTTCAAATTTAACTCTTTTTGAAAATCTTGAAACATATTATCTTTTTCAACACAACCTTCACATTTTGTTGTACACATGTGTCTTAAAATTTCATTTTCCTTCTCAAAATCTTGACATTTCAGTGTCAGCTTTTCAATCTTTTGTTTCAAAATTTCTTCATTTTCAAGCATTTCCTTGCATTTTGTTTTGAAACCATTTTCAATTTTATTTATTTCAATACCTTTTGTTTTTATCTTTTCATCTTTCTCAGTACAGACTTTGCACATTTCTATGCAATTCCTGCACTTATCTTCAGTTTTCTCAACATTTTCAACATTTAACAATTCAGAAGATTCATTTACCTCAGTTTCATTCAGCACCTGTGATTCTTCTGTTTTCTTCTTCTGATCTTCTTCTTTCTTCTGTTCTTCCTCATCAGCATTCTCTGTCGTTCTCTTCACCTCCTCTATCAGCTTTTCCAGCTCTTGTTCTTTCCTTTTTCTCATTTCCACCACCTTTGGTAGGCTTGCTTCAAAAATTTCTTTCACTTTGTTCATCAGATCAGCTTCATAACCTTTTTCAGATAACCTTCTTGTATGATAAGTGTCCTGATCTGGAAAAAGATTTGTTACTACATCAAAATCCACCTTAGAAGGATCAACCACTGGATTACCCTGTGGATCCATGTAACATTCCAATTCAGCATTCCATCTTTTAGCTTTCCGAGCTTCTTTGAATGGTTCATTCAATTTTCTAATCTCATATCTTGCACTATCTCTTTGCCACAGTTTATCTTGAACCACTTCGGCTACAAATGCAGATTCGACATAATCTTCTTCTGGAAGAAATTGACTCCAGTCATAACCTTCGTCTTCTTGAATAACCACCATCGCCCTTGATTTTTCCTTTGACGATCCTTCACCGATTTGTTTTTGATTCGCATTTAATGATCCACTATTGCGATGATAAATTGCTTTCTGATAATAATCATCTTTGAATGGATTCACAACTTCATCAGTTTGCCTGTTTATACACTCTCTCTTGAAGTGTCCTTTTTGTTTACACTTAAAACAGGTAACTTTTGCCTTATCAAATCCCAATTTTGAATCAGCGGATCCCAAACACGATCTTCCAGTGATCTCCATGGAGCGTTGTGCTCTCCTCATTGCGCTAGCCATGCACCATTTAATATCCATTAGCTCCATCTCCTCTGGATCGATCTGGTCATAATCTTCCTTTGTCATTTTTGGGTTTCCAACTTTTCCCGCGATCAGACTTTCGTACGATTCCAGGACAGATGCTAAAAACACCATTTGTTGCTTGGCAGCTTCTGCATTCAGACTTTGAGAGTTTTTCAGATCTATGGCGATATTTCAATGTACTATGTTCGGATTTGATGAATTTGAACCAATTGAATGATAACCCGAATCTCTTGAAGGACTTTACTGAGGTGAATCCCTTGAGCTTCTAGCACTAAATGCCGTTTTTGACTTTTGATCAATCATGTTTCCTTTGTAGTATAGATCGACATTTTGTTTATACAGTTGGCTTCCTATTTTGTTTTGTTTCTTGATTTCTAAATCATGCCCCTCAAACTTCTACATCAGCCAGTCCAGGGTCACCTTGCTCATATCATTGTTGTTTTTGAGAATCATGACATAATGTAACCAGTTGTCTTCATTTGGAACAGCTTCTATCAACCTATCAATGATCTCTTCATTATCCTTTATCACACCAATTCTTTCCATTTCAAGTTTAAGGTGACAAAATCTTTCAATCATATGTGGTACAGTTTCACCTTTCATACATGCATACAAATCAAATTCTTTTTTCAATAACGAACGTTTGTTTTTAATAATCTCTCACTACCAGTACATTTTCTTTCTAACGCTTCCCACAAACCTTTTGACGTTTTCTCATGTTCAAGTAGTGAAATAATATCTTCTCTAACTGATTGATATAACAATGTAATCATTCTTTGTTCAACAACAATATGTTTTATTTCTTTTTCTGTGAGCTCTTCATCAGTTAATAAAACTCCTCCTTCTTTTGTTGGTTCTTTATATCCGTGTTTTAATTTTAACCAACTTTCATGTGCAAAAGCTTTTACCCAACCCTCAAACCGATTTTTCCACCAATTATAATCTTCAACACTCATTAATTTGGTGGTTTCTGTTGGTTTCCGTACATATTGTCGTATTTCAAACTATCCAAAATCTCTTTTGAAAGATCTCTTGTTTCTGTTCTTCTTTCGGAGGATTCTGAAGTGAATGAATTATAAAACGTGTTGTAAAATTCTTCAGCCATGATGTTTTATTCTTCGAATCACCTGAACAAACAAACAAACACAATTAGTTTAAACAATATCAAACACCTAGATCGGACGGGTATCCGATCGAGTGAGTCAACAAAAGTCAACAGTAACAAAGATTGGGTGACAGTGGATCGGGTGGGGATCCACTCAGGCGACAGTGTGTCTTGGATCGAGTGGGGATCCGCTCGGGCGACAATGTATTTTGAATCGGGTGGGGATCCGTTCGGGTAACAATGTATTTTGAATCGGGTGGGGATCCGTTTGGGTAATGATGCTGCCCGATCGGGAGAGTGTCCGATTCTTTGACAATCACTTGTATCACAATCAAACTGAAATGATTAGGATCGGGTGGTAATCCGTTCGGATTGCCACTTGATTCGTTGCACTTTAAACCTTTGAACAAGCAAATTCCTTTGACTCGGATTGTGACCCGATCGGGTGGGTCAACAAAGTCAAACTATTTAATGATATGTAATGGATAGGGTGGGTGACCCGAACAATTTACTTGTTGTCTGATCGGGTGTCTTTGTGGCCCGATCGAGTGACCACCCAATTTTACAACCCTTTTCAAATAATCAAATTTCAATTAGTCGACAAAATTACATGCATTAAATGAACAGTGGAATATAGTGTGCTAAACGTCCGACACAGTTGACTGACTTAACAAGTTTGACCAAGTTACTCTATCAAGTGAGAATGTTGAATCGGATTGCCGCCCGATCGGGTGGTAATCCGATCGGGTAGGTCAATAAAAGTCAAACTTTTAAATGCAATGTAATTCGGGTGGTAACCCGAACGAGTTGCCACTCGATTGATGGCACTACACGACAAACAATTTTTTCAAATATGATTCTTTATCAAATCTTTACCAAATATCACATGTAAACTGACACATCGCATGCACTTATCAATAGCCGAGAATAGTCAAATCAAACAACATCTTTGAATCACATGCAATATATGGATATTCGCAATCAGTGGCCGACAAATTGTTTTGATATAAAATGTGATTGGGCCGATAATATGTGGGTATGTTGTAATGATAATCTATAATTCACAACACATGCATTGGGTCATTCAAAACAAACACATGGATATTGACTTTATAGTTCACACCGATTGCAATTAATGATTCACATGTACTGCTGACAAAGTTTGACTGTCTAGACAATTTTGACCAAGTGACCCGATCGAGTGGGTCAACAAAGTCAAAATTTTAATGAATGAAATGAATCGGGTGAGATGTCGTTGAATCGGATTACCGCCCGATCGGGTGGTGATCCGATTGAAAGATAGTCAACACTAACTAGCAATGGATAGGGTGGGACTTTGGATCGGATGGTCACCCGATCGGGTTGCCACCCGATCGGTGAACATCAAGAATGCCAACAGCAACAGCAAGCATTTTGTCAACTTTTTCGAACCAAAAATTCTAGATTTCTCCCAAACTACTTTGAATTAAGATCTGAAATTTTGAAGGCTTGTAGATCAAGTGTTTTCGCACAACAAATCCCAAAATTAGTTGATTTTAACCGTAAAAACTCGTTTAATTTGGCGATTTTCAGTTGAAAACGTGAAATAGATGAAAAATGAAGAAATTGAACAAATCTGAATGAAATTTGGATCTGATTCTGATGAAATCTCGTGCGATTCAGTGTGTTTGATCTGTGCAATCGAGCTCCTGCTCTGATACCACTTGTAGGACCAGTTTTCGACTCCGTAACGATTGCGAACCGAACGTGTGACGTGCGGAATCCGTACACGAACGTGACCGAACATAAGAACGTACAATTAACGTGATTGTATTGATCAATATGACGAGTACAAGCACCACGAATCACCTTTCTCTCTCTAGACTTTCTCTCTCTAGACTTTCTCTCTCTAGACTTTCTCTCTCTAAATCTAGATCTCCAAATCTCCAAAATGGCAAAAGTCCTCAAATGAAACCCTGAAGCTCCTATTTATAGGCACAAGGCATAAGGGATTTCCCCTTATTTACAAGTTTGCCACCTTGCCTTTTTCCCTACTTAAAACACTATAAAGTCACTTTTTCTTCTATTCCTTGCTACAAAAACTGGATTGACGGAGGCGATAGACATTACTGCACTAACATCATTCCAGTATTCAGATGGCTCCTTTTGAAGCTTTGTATGGCCGCAAGTGCCGATCTCCTCTCAGCTGGCATGAGATCGGTGACAAGCAGTTTACTGGCCCTGAAATTATTCAAGAGACAACGAACAAGATTCTTCAGATCCGTGATAACTTGATCAAGGCTAGGAGCAGACAAAAGAGATATGCTGATGTTAGGCGTAAGCCTCTGGAGTTTGATGTTGGTGACCGAGTTCTTCTCAAGGTATCTCCTTGGAAGGGAGTAGTTCGCTTTGGTAAGAAGGGAAAGCTTGTTCCTCGCTATGTGGGTCCTTTTACGATACTCGAAAGGATTGGCAAGGTAGCATACCGACTTGACCTGCCACAGGAACTAAGCAACGTACATCCAGTGTTCCACGTATCTAATCTACGTAAATGCCTAGCCGATGAGGGACTACAGGTTCCCCTTAAGGACTTACAAATAAATCAAGCTGTGCAATTTGTGGAGAAACTGGTCGAAATCATGGATCAAGCTGTCAAGCGTCTGAGGCGCAGCAAGATTCCCATTGTCAAGGTTCGATGGGAAGGAAAGCGTGGCGCTGAATTCACTTGGGAATTGAAAAGTGATATGAAAGCCAAATATCCGCAGCTCTTCGAGCAGTCTTCTTCTAAGATTTCGGGGACGAAATCTCCTAAAGGAGGGGAGACTGTAACGCCCAGCGTCCCTAAACTTTAGGCTTTTGTCAGATTTAGCCCCTGGACTTTATCTCTTGGCAAGACTAGTCCCTGTGCTATGTAATGTGTGATACTTTGATAACTTGGAATGTCTAAATCTATGACTTGAATGCCTAATTCTATTTGTTTGGAATGTCTAAATCTATGTTTGGAATGCCTAAATCTATATGTCTGGAATGCCTATGTCTACATTTGGAATGTCTAAATCTATACATACTGGGAATGTCTAATTCTAGATACTTATTTGGTGCTTGACTCTTAAGACTCGTAAAACTTGATTCTTGGTTGAACGAGAGACTGGAGTCTTGTCACTGGCGGAATCTATGAATCTTGGAAAACTTTTGATGTTTATGATGTACTCTAGTTATACTATTCCCAAATAATACGCAACGCTTAATCTAATTCGCAAAACGAATCAAGGACGGGAACGCGGAACTGATGGGACTGACCAAGTGGCAGTCCGATCGGATGACCACCCGATCGGATGGCCACTCGATCGGCCTGCCATCCGATCCATGCACCGCCTCCTTAATCTCCTCTCTCACTATAAATAGGCCTGTCACATCACCATTCTCACTGATGTGACAGCTCATACGGACAGACGCACGCACACTACTTTTCTTCATTTTCTTGGCGATCCCGGTACGTTTTAGGCTAGATTCCTATACTTTCTTGATCTACAATTCATTCTCTACGTGATTCACCTTTGAAATCACACTTTACACCCTGAAATCTCTCGGATCTGAGGTCTTATGGATGATGTCATCATGGTGGTTTGTACAAACTGCTATGTGACATCATTCCTGGTAAGATCTAGCTCGGATCTAAGGAATTTCAGGTGTTTTGCACCCAATCTAAGCTAGATCTAGGGATTTTACAATAAAACTTGAGTTTTCTTCATCATTCACTCAATCTTTTACTTTAAACGGTGGAATCCGGGTATAAACGGACTTTAGACTTGATGAGTAGCCTAGAGTAGGTTTTGAAACGGATTATTGCCGGAGAAGACGACCATGGAACGGATTCCGACGTAAACCGTTGCAAACAGACGACTGACCGGACAGGGGTGATTCCCACCCGATTAGAACGGCTGTAAGATGATGAATTTACTATTTTCGCAATACGTACCGTACCGCCTAGAAACTTAGAAATTTTTACAAAGTGATAAAGACGGAACAAGGACCACTCGCTCGAGCGGTAACCCGATCGGATAGCCATCCGATCGGATAGCCACCCGATCGGATAGCCACCCGATCGGGTGACACTTGTCTCATACTTTTTTCAGACACTTAGAAACTTTTCAGGAACTTGGAACTTTGGAAACCTCGATCGAGTGGCAACCCGATCGGATAGCCATCCGATCGGACAACCATCCGATCAAAGTAACCAAAACCCTTAAACAGCAAACTTGAAACTTGACACTTGGATCGAGTGACCACCCGATCGGACAGCCATCCGATCGGATAGTCATCCGTTTCTTCTCACCATAGCCACCCGATCGACTGGCAATCCGATCAGATAGCCATCCGATCGGACAGCCATTCAATCCAGTGAACTGACCCGACACTTTGCTGGCAATCTCGTTATTCTGCCCGACTCTTATCTGTTGTAATCTAATCAGGCTAATTCTAAAAGAGCTCCCTTTGATCCAATAACAGTCTATACTATTAAGCAATCACTGTGAGTATACTCGATCCCTTTTTGCTTTAAACTTTGGGATGTAACATGTATCCTATAAACTTCGAAACTTGATGCTTTTGAATCTAAACTCTATCCTATGTGCATGTGAAACTTGTGATTCTTGATTCTTGATTCTTTGTGCTCTGTGACGTTTAATCCAGAGTGTATAGTTCCGCCTTAACAATAGTAGCGCTATAGGAGATGCACATCTCCCATTATTCTCGGGGGGTATTGTTAGGAGGATTCTAGTTTACCTTGAGTCTTGGGTAAACACTAAAGTATCGGGATACTTGAGCTATCACTGCGTGGACTGCGACACTAGCACGGCTGAAACTATTTTTATACTTACATTGTGGATATGAGTTGTTTTAAACTATTATGCTATTATTCAAACTTGTATACTCGCCAATACATTTTTGTACTAACTCTATTTTATTACATGTTGCAGGCTGACAGGAAGCTAGGATACATGAAACAAGCTAGGATGAAGCTAGATATGTCACGTAGCTAATTCTAGAAACTTGAGACAATGATGATGAATTTGTAATTTTGATGTTACTTATTGTGGTTGATGCTTTTAGACATTTTACAATGAAATTTTGATTAATATCTATTGAAACAACTAGTGTTATGGATTCTCATGAGCAATCTGAACGCTTAGTGCTCGCACCCCGATGTTTTCGCCATCGGTTGGGGTGTGACAGTTATTGTTATAACCGGTTCGGTTCCGGTTATTTAACCAAAAAACCATACCCCATGTGTCTGGTTCCGGGTATAGTTCGGTTCCGGTTCTTAAAAAACCGGGTATTAAAATACCCTATTTTCGTGTTTTTATACCCTATTTCCGAGTTTTTTAGTTCAATATTTTCGTAATTTTAATACTCTATTGCGTTTTTATTTCTCTATTTTCCCTTTATTATTATTATTATTAAATATGCATTGTATAATGTAAGAAAATTAAAATTAATGCACTAACATAAATTTAAAAGAAAGATATTAGAATCATGTATTGGGTATAGCCGGGTAAAATCGGTTCCGGTTCTTGTCCGGTTTCGGGTATGATCGGTTCCGGTTCCAGGTATTGAAATCAAAATGCATACCCTATATATACCCTACGGGTATGGTCAATTCCAGTTTCAGATATAGAATACCCAGGTATTAAAATACCAATTTCGATTTTTTTACCAAGTACGGTTTTTTTTACACCTCTACTTGTAGACATGTTCTCCACCACAATGTAAGAAGCTAATTTACCCACATTCCTAGGCTCTAGATCTTTTTTTAATGATTATTAGGATGCTCCATGATGGAGAGTGTGAAACACGGGTGCTAAAGTGCGTATCTTGTGTGTTTTATTTAGTTTTAAGTAATTATACGCGTCAAATAAGATAACTACGAGAAATGGTGGTTTTGCAGGTTTAATTGTTTAATTTGGTGAAGTTAAAGAGCTTAGAGATGAAGCAGAACATCCAAAGATGATAAACGGGGTAAACAAGATTGCTCGGTATGTGTTCGGGTTGGAAAATAGGTTGGATACGTAAAGAGTGAAAGAATACCGAAGTACAAGGGCTATTTGGTCATTATTTGGAAGTGAATATAGTAAAAATATGAAACGAATAAAGAATATTGAAATTGAGGGGCCAATGTGTTATTCAGTGAAAGTTGTTTTTGTGAGTTGGAAACAAGATGGGGAATGGCTTCATGAAGTTTACGGTTCATATATCAACTTTCATGGTGCAAAGTGTAACTTAGAATGTAAACACATTTAATACTCATAAATTGTGATATAAAGGAGGAGCATATTCTAGTTAGGTGACTAGAGAAGGACACAATTATCATATTGGCTGCTATATTCATAAGGAGATAATTGTTTTAGTAATCAAAGTTCAATGCATATCATTATTTTGTGGAGGTGGTCAACGCAGAAGAAAGAAAAAAAAAGAAACAGAATGTTGGAGTTGAGGCTTACGTTCTGACATCAAGGCTTACGGTCGGAAGTATTAAGAATGCACGTGATGTTTTTTTTAGTGGAATATAAGGGTTAAAAAAAAACCTAGTTATGGAGTGGGCTTTTATGATCGAAGAAAGTCAGCAACTTGAGGACTTTTTGGGCTCGCATGATCACAATCGAATTTTGGGGAGGACTTATAGCGGCAGCCATAGAACATCATTGGGGGAGAACATCTCAGCAACATCATCAATCAGCCGCGCAACACCGAATTCGACCATGAGTTCATCATTCTTTCAAGCTATTGAGGATTGTTCGAGCATCATGAACGGCTAGTCGTCCCGTGACCGTCTCCAGGAATAGGGTTTGTGTTTAAACATTGGGTTGCTTATTGTTACGATTGTTTTGGATTAGGATTCGGTTAAACTTTCGGTTAGTCGATCTTATTGTTTCTTATTTGATTAAACAATATTTGATTATCGTTTTCATTCGTGTTCATCAATTATTTGGTTTGTTCATCAACGACCGGGATTAAATTCTAGGTTGTCATTGTTTTAAACCTTTAATCATTGAACCTGTTAATGTTTATGAAATCTAAAATTGGTGATTAACTGGATTACTATTCATTTGCATCAATCTTTCGGTTTCGATCGTGGATCATTGCAATCAAATATATTATCCGTTAATTATTTATCAAAACAAGTTTTCAAATCATGTCTATGTGATTTCCAAATAGTGGTAACTTAGTAACCTGATTTTCTGCATAACCTGAAAACCTGGAGATTGGTCATTTCTCTCATTATTGTTTACAAATACAATTTTACAATCGTTTTCATAATTACTCTCACAAACTGCAAAAAGCAATTAGTTTAGAAATAGATGATAATTAAAACAGAGCTTTCATACTTTCCACTGATTCCCCGTGGATTCGACACCCTACTTGCCCTTTACTAGTAAAAGGTGAATAGGACACTTTTAATTATATTTTTGACCGACCTTACGACATCGATCAAAATGGCGCCGTTGCCGGGGAATCGGTGCGCTTAGTGTTTAGTAAGTTGTTTTTCTTAAAAAAAAAATTAAAAAAATAGAAAAAAAATCCAAAAATATTTCTTATAGTTTTTAGTTTTTTTTTATGTTAGTTTTCTATGCGGGTATGTTAGTTTGTTTGTGCAGGAAGTGAAATCTTTGGATTATGGATAGAGCTCATCAGTCATGCCCTTGTTGTGGAAAAATTCACATAGATGAAGATTGCCTAGTGTTTTGGGCTGACCCAGTGTTTTGGAAAGAAAAATTGATGTCTGGATACAAGGCACCTTCATATCAGGGACACTATCAGTCAAATGTCAACCACAGGTATGAGCAAAATTTGGATTACTATGAGTACGAATCCGAGGTTGTGCCCTTCTCAAAATACCAAGAAGATTATAATGGTCGTTACCATGACTACTCTGAGTCAACATACAATGATTTTTATATGCGGAATCAATGGTGTAATCATGGTAATTACCAAGGGAGTTCAGATCAGTCACACCAAAGTCAAAATGATTGTCAAGGTAAACACCAAAATTCTAAACTTGATGAAATCATAGATATTATGAGGGAGGTGGCACAAGAGAGTAGGTTGAGAACTGAGGCTATGGTCCAACGATCGAATCAAATAGACGAACAAATTGCAGCATTGAAGGTGGTGAAGGATAATACCACATCCATGCGTGCATTTGTTGAAGAAACACAAGAAATACCAGTTTTGGTTGTTGAAGATGAAGAAGAGGTTGAAAGTCTTCCTGAACTTGAAGTTATAGGTTTAAACCCACATGAAGACTTAGCACCCACTGAAGAACTAGAGACTGATGTAGTCCAAGTTTATCCCGAACCGCTGCATACTTTGATTACTTCAACTAACAAAGTGGGGGATGATGGCTCGAGTGGGAATAAGAGAAAGGTGAGTAGAGAAGATCTTGGACAAGGTATATTGAAGTGGCTAAGCAGTGATCCAACAGACGTATTCATGATAGGAAAGAAGGTGAAGACTCGACATGTCAATTATCGAACACACCATGGAAATTCGGCAGGCAAATGTGGATTTCACTGGTTCCGTACTGATTCAACAAATATTGTTGGCACAAGAGAGCAGATAGGAAGTTGGAATGTCAATTACCGAGCATATGCAGGAAACTCGGTAGGTAAATGTTCAACTCGACCACCATGTGTCACACCCCGAATTTCCACGTGTCACCGGTGGGCCCGGTGGGGGTATGGTGACGTAGTTGGCATCATCATAGACAAACAACACAATATAATAATGCACAGCGGAAGCAAAGATAGATTCATTTCAACTTTAATAAATGTAATATTAAATATCACTAGTAGTTGAAACGGATCCACGGGCGGATCAAAATAAAATATGATATTGTTCAACAGTTTTATTGTCGTCCAAGCTTGCGAGACTTATTGTGGACGCTCTAGAAGACAGCCAGCCTAGTACGTGTAGTACCTGCACTTAACCTTTTGGGAAAATACGTCAGTTTACACTGGTAAATACAAATTAACTGACTCATTTTTAAAATGATTGAAAATTGATTTAAATGCACATGGCATAAAATATTTTTTTAACTTGGGATAATTATGCAATATAATCTTGTGAACGAATTACATGTTACTTGTGCGTTCAGTAGCCCGGATCTTGTCCGGGTTAAAGATCAATAGACACACCACATTAAAGAGTTATACACTGACAGGTGTACGCCTACACCTCGTGCTCTGGTCGTGGCCATCCCGTAAGATGATGCCAAGGATATCCGGGACATGGTCATTAACCCCCCAAAGGCTTAAAGTAAAACAAGACTGTTTAAACGAGCCGATCAAACTATTCAATTGAACACCCAAGGGTGCAAGATTTGTACGCTCGATCAAGCGGTATTCTATATACCGTAACCCAAGCCCGTATAGGGAAAATAAGGAAGGTTTATAATAACCTATTAGATTCCTAACGGGTCTTTATTTAAGCCTAAGCTTAGACCGGTTAGTTTTAAGGACGATACGGTTCAAGCGCACGATTAAGCGAAGACCGGATAGAATGTGATTTAGACCCGATAAGTTTGAATACTTGTATAATATGGGTATGCTAAATACATTCTGGATTTTGAGACGAAAATGATAACGTTTGACCCGTTTCGGCCAATTTATGCAAACTAGTTACATAAACCGAACCGAACGCTAAAAGAGCGTTACGGGTAACCAAAAGAGTCATATGCAAGTTCCCTGAGATAATATGCTTTAAATATGATATAATATCAGCAAGTTATGTTCTATTATGCCCCGAATAAATTTAAACTCAATTTATGCCTTATAAGGGCATTTTGGTCATTTAAAAGATTATAAACGAGTTAAATTGGAAATCTGAGTTACAGGTCTGATTTATACAGTAAATATACTTAATTTGACATATTATAACAGTAGGGTATGACCCATATACAAAACTTATCATTTAAAATCAAACTATGCCCCTTAGGGGCAATTCGGTAATTTCACAAGGGCTTAAATGGTCAAAACTGGAAACCTGAGTTCAAAAACTTATACTTACTGGTATTTTATAAAAATATGCTAAATATATCAGTGGGTATAATCCTTATATGTTTAATATGGTTATAGCGCATACTATGCGCTAAAAACGCTTAGAAAGGTGATTTAGAGCCGTTTCCGGGTTTTTAAAAGAAAGCTGAGATTTTTATATTTCCAGAATGCTCAAAATAATTTATTTAACAAATAAAATCAGTAGAAAAAGGTTTGGGGTCAAAAGGATTTATAAAACTCATTTTATGGCTTAAAAGGTCAAAACCGGTATTAACCGAATCAAGCTTAGGGACCTATGATACGATCAGCCAAAAATTAAATAAAAATCTTCAAAAATCCCAAAATATTATATAACATCAGTGGGTAAAAAGTTTTATATCAAAAAGTGGGCTTAAATAGGTTATACGCTAATTACGCCGTTTATTTAACATAAAGCTTTAGTTTTACGATATCGAGCATAACTCTAAATCTGGACCTCCAACTGATATCAAATTTTCGGTGCAAGTTTATAAATTAGTAGTAAAGATTTCTAATCTTTCACTTTTCCAAAAATCACGTTTTATAGCAAAAAGGGCAAAATAGTCAACTTTAAGCATAAATCGGAAACATGCATATGAATCGGTTAAGCATGGACTCAAGTTGTAAAATTCCAGAGAGTTAAACATAAATATAAATGGTTCAAAATAAGCTCTAATGCAGATCTCAAACATGCATGCACGGATCCGAATCGAGAGTCAAAGAAAAAGTCGTTTTTTAAAACTTTCGGTTCCGATCCGGGCTCATACTAAAGATTGTCGAGTTGATCATGATAAAACATATTCTTACATTCATTATATAGTTATTTTTGATGATCAAACTGATTGCATATTATCTACATTACCATTTATGCTAGATTTTACAAAAACAAGTTCTGTTGACTTTTTAAGAACAACTTTGACTCGACAAATAGCATGCTTAGAGTGGGAATCAGAGAATACCCTTTTGAGGGTTTGTTTCCCACATAAATACCAACTTGTAGGTACTTTCAGTTTGAGAAATGACTGAGCCATTTTCGTTTAATCGAAAAGTCAAACTATAACTATGACGGATTGACTTTTGGCTAATAATCAAAGCTAGAACGAATTAGAGAAGGTTATGAATGCTTACAAGAGTCCTAATGAAGCTTATTTATCACTATGAAGTAGCCTTGTCGTCCAGAAAGCTCCTGAATAGCTCTTGTGAATTCTTGAAAGTTGTATGTGTTCTTGGTTACTACTCAAGACCCTCAAAAATGAAGCTTTGATCTGATTTTTATGGTGATTTAGATGTTATAAGAGTGCTACAGGTGTCCCATGTTGCATGTAAGATGATTGGTGCATTTGGGAGGTGATGCAAGCTGTCCTCAACTCAAAAATCGGACTTAAACAGCCACTGTTCGCGAATTCTGCAGCTGTCCTGAAGTTCCTGTCGCTGTACCTGGTTCGCGGCCCGCATAAGAGGCTCCAGGCGGGCCGCCTGGAGTCTGCAGATCCCCAAAAATTGTTTAAAAGTTGCAGTTTAGTCCCTGGTCTTCGTATACGAGGTTTAGGCCATTTATTTTGACCCTTAGACCCTCAAATCTGATTTTTAAGAACCTTGGAACATTTACCAACATGGTAATGTCCTCGGTTAACTTTGCGCTCACCCGAAAAGTCATGAAATTCGACGTTGACGCTTTTAACCCTTCAAGTACGGTTTTGGCCATAACTTTCTCATACGATAACGAAACTTCATGAAATTTTTACCACATATTATAGTGAGTATATTCTAGCATTACAAAGCTTCGGGGCTGCCAAAAGATCACTCAGAGGTATAAATTCAACATGTTGACACTTTTAGTCCCTGTAGTTTGTAATTCCTCACTTTCGTGCATTTTCCGCTTCGTATGATCCATGATCTATCCGTTTAGGGTTATAAACACCACGTAGGGTTATTATGGAGTCTATTTATCCATTGTTGACACTTTGGCCCCTTACGTTCCATAGTTTTCACTGTTTGTCAACTTTAGTCCCTCTAAAGTATATTTTCACATATCCAATGCCCATGACACGTGTCAATGCATTATTGGACGTAAATTTCCGAGGTGTTACATCCTCACCCCCTTAAAAGAAATCTCGACCTCGAGATTTACTGGAACAAATGAGGATATTTTTCGTTCATCATGGATTCCACTTCCCATGTGTATTCGGGACCTCTACGGGCATCCCACTTGACCTTAACAATAGGTACATGCTTCCTTCGAAGCTTCTTTACCTGTCGATCCTCAATCGACAATGGTTTTTCCACGAACTTCAAACTCTCATCTATGTGTATATCTGTATGCGGTATAACCAGTGATTCGTCAACGAAACATTTCTTCAAATTACAGATGTGGAACATATTATGAATAGCGCTAAGTTCTTCAGGCAAGTTTAACTTATAAGCAACTGACCCGACACGTTTGACAATCTCGAAAGGTCCTATGTATCTCGGGCTTAGCTTGCCTTTCTTACCAAATCGCATCACCCCCTTCCAGGGCGATACCTTAAGCAACACTTTATCACCTACATCGAAGTGAAAATATTTGCGCTTTGGATCCGCATAACTCTTCTGCCTATCCCTGACAGCTTTCAAACGATCGCGAATCTGAACGATCTTGTCCGTCGTCTCAAAGACGATTTCTGGTCCTGATAGTTGGACATCTCCAACTTCTGCCCAACAAATGGGCGATCTACACTTTCTACCGTATAGGGCCTCAAAAGGCGCAGCTTTTATGCTGGTGTGGTAGCTATTGTTGTAGGAGAATTCGATCAGTGGTAGGTTCTTATCCCAACTACCACCCAAGTCGATCGCACATGCACGTAGCATGTCTTCCAAAGTTTGAATAGTACGCTCGCTTTGACCATCAGTCTGTGGATGATAAGCCGTACTAAAATTTAAATGAGTGCCCAACGATTGTTGGAAACTCTTCCAAAAATGTGACGTATACCTAGTATCTCTATCAGAGATAATAGATACGGGTATACCATGCAGCGCTACAATCTTATCAACATACAATTGAGCTAACATGTCAGAGCTGTAAGTTTCCTTAATGGGAAGAAAATGTGCTGACTTGGTTAGCCTATCTACTATAACCCATATAGTATCGTTTCCCTTCCTTGTCTTGGGTAATTTGGTGATAAAATCCATTGTCACCATCTCCCACTTCCATGTGGGAATTTCAGGTTGCTGAAGCAAACCTGACGGCTTCTGGTGCTCAGCTTTGACTTGCGCACAAGTCAGACATTTAGCTACATGCTCAGCTACAGACTTCTTCAAACCAATCCACCGGTAGTTTGCCTTTAAATCCTGGTACATCTTATCAGCTCCAGGATGAACGGAATATTTGGAGCTGTGGGCTTCCTGGAGGATAACATCCCGAAGTCCTCCATAAACCGGAACCCATATTCGTCCATTCAGTCTTAGCATTCCATCTTTGTCGTAGGATAACTGCTCCTCAGTTACTCCTAACTTCTCTTCAGGATAGTTAGCTTCCAACACAGCTTCCTTCTGTGCAGCTAACACCCTTTCGTTCAAATTATTCCTTATTTCAATGCGCTTGGCATTGATCCTGATCGGTTTCACTCTTTCTTTTCTACTTAAGGCGTCAGCAACTACATTTGCCTTGCCTGGATGGTATCTTATCTCACAGTCGTAATCATTTAAAGTTTCCATCCATCGTCTTTGCCGCATGTTCAATTCCTTCTGATTGAACAAATGTTGAAGGCTCTTGTGATCCGAATAGATTACACACTTGGTTCCATACAAGTAGTGTCTCCATAGTTTCAGTGCAAATACAACGGCACCCAGTTCTAAGTCGTGGGTGGTGTAGTTCTTCTCGTGCACCTTTAGCTGTCGTGAAGCGTAGGCAATGACCTTGCCTCTCTGCATGAGTACACAACCCATACCAGTGTGTGACGCATCGCAATACACCACGAATTCTTCTATACCATCAGGCAATGTTAACACTGGTGCATTGCTCAACTTCTTCTTCAGAATGTCAAAGGATTCCTGCTGCTTAGGGCCCCAATCAAACTTAATCTTCTTACGAGTCAACGAAGTCAGGGGCGCAGCAATCCTTGAGAAATTTTCGATGAATCGCCTATAGTATCCTGCTAATCCTAGGAAACTGCGAATTTCGGTAGGAGTCTTTGGCTCCTGCCAATTCATAACTGCTTCTACCTTAGCGGGATCTACTTGATACCACGCTCACTTACCACATGTCCAAGGAATTGGACTTCTCGAAGCCAAAATTCGCACTTCGAAAATTTGGCATAGAGTTTCTCATGATGTAGAAGTTTGAGAATACAACGAAGGTGTTTCTCGTGGTCAGCTTGGTTCTTTGAGTAGATAAGGATATCGTCAATAAAGACGATGACGAATTTATCTAGATAAGGCTTGCAGACGCGATTCATGAGATCCATGAATGCGGCTGGTGCGTTAGTGAGCCCAAATGGCATCACTAGCAACTCGTAATGTCCATAACGAGTCCTAAACGCTGTCTTGTGCACATCTTCATCCTTGACCTTCAACTGGTGATAGCCTGACCTCAGGTCGATCTTTGAAAAGTAGCTTGCTCCTTGCAACTGATCGAACAGGTCGTCGATCCTGGGAAACAGATATCTATTCTTAATAGTGACTTTATTAAGCTCTCGGTAATCGATGCACAGACGCATCGATCCATCCTTCTTTTTGACAAACAAGATTGGCGCTCCCCAAGGAGACGAGCTAGGTCTAATAAAACCTTTAGCTAACAGATCATCTAACTGCGTCCTTAACTCCTTCATCTCCGTTGGTGCCAACCTATATGGTGCTCTCGCTACTGGCGCTGCACCCGGAATGATGTCAATTCGGAATTACACTTGCCTATCCGGTGGTAAACCAGGTAGTTCTTCAGGGAATACTTCAGGGTATTCTGAGATGACAGGGATGTCTTCAATCCTTGGCTTTGGCTCATCAATAGTAACTTGTGCCATATAAATGACACAACCCTTCTGCAGGCATCTAGATGCCTTGAGCATGGACACTTGCTCCGGCAATCCATGCTGGGTATCTCCTTGGATAGTGAGTGACTCACCAGACGGAGTTTTAACTATCACTTGCTTTCTATTGCACACAATCTGGGCTTGGTTACGCGATAACCAATCCATACCTATCACTATATCGAATCCGGCTAGCTTAAAGGGAAACAAGGATAATGGGAAAGAATGATTCCTAATGGATATAACACATCCATCTAAAACAGTTGAGGCGGTTTCTATGGTTCCATCAGCTAATTCCACCCTTATACTTCACACTTAAGGTTTTAACAGGTAGGTTTAACAACTTACAGAACTAATCATCTACAAATGACTTATCTGCTCCTGAATCAAATAGTACTCTAGCAAAAACATCATTTACAAGAAAAGTACCTGTAATGACGTTGTCATCTTGAACTGCTTCCTTAGCGTCCATCTTGAAGACTCTTGCATTGGTCTTCTTTCCATCATCGGCTTTCTTAGCGTTCTTTGGGAAATTAGGTCGGATGTGCCCTTTCTCATTGCAACCATAACAAGTTGCATCCTTTAGCTTCTTGCATTCCAAGGTTTTATGGTCTGTGGATTTGCAGATTCTACAGTGTTTTGCGTGAGACTGGGATTTCGACTCAAATCGACACTTCCCAAAGTGGTTCTTCCTGCAAGTTTTGCATCTGGGCTTCTCTCCTGATTGTTGCCCATCTCTCTTAAATCCCGACCCTTTCCTGTGGTCGTTATTCCCTCGGTGTCTTTTCTCCGATCTTCGTGAGGTATCGTCCTCACGCTTCCTCTTGTTCTCCTCCGAGTTCTTAAGAGCTCTCAACCTGACTACGTCCTGGGTGAGAGAGAGAGATAGATCAGCTACTGATCTGAACGTCGTAGGCCTCGATGCCTTAACACTCGCCTTAATCTCAGGTGCCAAACCCCCAATAAAACGGGCAATCCTTCTTGGCTCTGGGTTACCAAGTATGGCACTAATCGAGATAGAGTATTGAAAGTGGTGAGATATGCCTGGCAGTCTAGATTCTTCATTACCAAGGACACGAAGTCTGACTCGATCCTTTCAACTTCGTGCTGTGGGCAAAAGTTTTCTTTAATAAGGGCCACGAACTGATCCCATGACATACTGTAAAGTGTGGCCTTACCGGCAGCTTGCAAGAGGGATTTCCACCATGCCAGGGCGTCTCCCTTGAATGATTGGGATACGTACTTCACTACATCCCGATCAGCACACCCGCTGATATCAACAACTGTATCCATTTCATCTAACCAGGTCATGCAGTCGACCGCTCCTTTCTCCCCAGTAAAGTCTCGGGGTTTGCATGAAACGAAATATTTATACGTACAGGACTTGCTGTGCGTTTCATGCTTCTGCTTGATCTCCTTTTTCGGAACACTGCTGTGGGTAGAGGAGTGATTATCCTCATCATTCTTCTTTGGCTCATCTTTCTTTGATATATCTTTCTTAGAAGGCGGTTTGCTATGAGCCTCCGAATGATTCTTGGATTTGGAATGTGGTACAGTTCGGGTCCTACTTCGGGTCCCGCTTGATTCCCTAAATTGCCTATCAATGGCCTTGGCAACAGCATTTTCTACCAGTGCTTGTAGCTCCGCACCAGTTACATGAATCTTAGTATTATCTGGGTTTTCCTCAGAATGACTGTTTGTTTCTTCCGACTTGGCCATGTAGCTTTAGGAGCTACATAAAAGTAAGGACAAGGTCTATTTAGAAACCTAACAGTATTATCGTTCTTGACGATTTATTAACCATGGTAATAAAAGCCATATTAGTTAATTTATTTAATTTCATTCAGCACTTTTATTAGCAACTTTATCATAGAATGAAATATATATATATTGGCACAATAGGCCTAGTCACTTAGACAAACTTCTAAATTTTAAATTTAGAATTTTTATAGGATTAGAATTGTATAATTAAAACAAATAATCCTTTGCTTGGCAGGGAGTCTATAAACCACGGCTGCCTTTTTGTTTTATATGACATTAGTCATAACCCGTAGGCATCAAGTCATAATCAAACATGTATACAATATAATTTTGGACAATTTATTAAAGGGGTGACATGTGTGATTTTTCGAATCACGCTAGTCAAGAATGTTAACATGTTTACAGATGTCAACAGAGAGTTGAATCTTTTTAAACAGGTTTTACCATATTGGCCAGGTCCTTAATATGACATTCAAGCTAGGTTTTACCTTTTTAAGATTCATATTAAAATGGTAAATTAAAATAATAATTGATATTTTCCATTCATTTGTATATTATATTCATGTATATAGATAAAATGAAAAACTTAAATTAACCATCTTAAATAAAATAGACTAGTACTAGTTTGCCCTAAACGGGACTTTTACTCAAATAACATGCCCACGCAGGGGCTAAACCAATAAACAACAAAACAAACAAACCCACGCAGGGGTCAAACAGAAACAAACATACCCACGCAGGGGTAGAACAGGAAAGGAAATATGCCCACGCAGAGGCAGGGTACAGAATAAATGTCCTCGCAGGGACATGAGTAAATAAGCTAACAAACAAAGGATTTAATAATCCTTCTTGCCTTTCCCCTTGATCAAATCCACCATCTTCTTAAACATCCCGCGGTTATGTCGGCGATCTTCTCGCAATTCATGCCGCAATTCACGTCGCACATCGTTTATCCCCTGGAGGATTTCTTGAACCTGTGGCGGCGACATCATCGGTGCCGGCGGTGGCATCTGATATTGCGGTGGTTGAGGAGGCTGCGGCTGCTGGTATCCATGCGATGAGTATCCAAAAGTCGATTGTCCCGTAGCCCAGGGACCTCCAAAAGCACCCTCCTAATTGAGAAGGTTGTAGCTCGAAGCTATCCAGTAGGGATCCCCTGTATAGTCATAACCTGGGGGAAAAGTCGGCTCGAAAGGATTGAATGCTGCCGCGCTGGCATAAGCAGGGATTGGGTTCCCAAAATCCTGTGGTGGTGGTGGCGCGATTGGCGCAGATGTTACTTCTGAGACGGGATGCGAAGATTCTCCCATCTCTGGCTCCTCATGAAGGGGCGAGTATCGGCTGCTACCTGAATGTGGAGGGGTGCCGATGCGTATCCCTCCTCGTGTGGACATCCGGGCGTTCCTTCCCCTTCGCCTCTAAGGCGGAGGAGGCAAAACCGGAGGTGGTGGCGGCGGCGGAGTGACTACGTCGCACCAGAAACCCTCAGAAGGGTCCTGCTGCTGCTGAGGCTGCTGCTGAAGCTGCTGCTGGGAGTGCAGTGGAGAGCTGTGATGCGACTGGTGTAAGGGAGAGTTGTGGTAACTGGGGGTAAACACCCAGTCATGCTGCTTGAATCTCTCCTCATAATTGTCGAGACCATGGTAAGGTGATCCCACAAACGGTGACCCATCTGAAATCTCGATGGGGTGGTTCGGTGTTCCGGACGGTGGCATGGAAGGATCGGTATCCTCATCGACATCCATCTCGTTGCCACCTGGAAAGTGGTCTTCAGGTCCAAGTGGGTTATGACCCACTGGTTCTCCCAAGTAATCATCAGGGTTGTACAGGCCCTGATAGACAGGTGCTGGGTAATCAAAAGGTGATTGGTGGAGAGGAATGTAGGATTGATGGGAGTTGTGGGGCTCATTTTCTGAATGAGGCCCAAAAGAGTGGGGAATGGAAGGTGAGGTACTCAGTGATGCTGAGTGCCTGGCGGGTTCAGCGAACGATCTCCAAAGGTTTCGGGCATCAATGTTTTGGGGTCCTGAAGGGGTTCGCCTATGTGACGGTCCAGCTTCATGGTCATGTGAGGTCGCGAATGCTCCTCGTCCCCTTCCTCTTACACGTGGCGGCATTTTGAACCTGTCAAAAATCAAACAAGTGGCACAACAAAATATATATATATAAGACAAAGTTAGAGAAAAAAAATAAAAGGAATTTGAACATTTCCTAAGTTCTTTGTCTAGACTCGAAAATCGAGGAATGTGCAATTGTGTAACTGAGATTAAACACAAAAGGCTAGTGTTTAATTCACTCAGAGTTGGCTCTGATACCAACCTGTCACACCCCGAATTTCCACGTGTCACCGGTGGGCCCGGTGGGGGTATGGTGACGTAGTTGGCATCATCATAGACAAACAACACAATATAATAATGCACAGCGGAAGCAAAGATAGATTCATTTCAACTTTAATAAATGTAATATTAAATATCACTAGTAGTTGAAACGGATCCACAGGCGGATCAAAATAAAATATGATATTGTTCAACAGTTTTATTGCCGTCCAAGCTTGCGAGACTTATTGTGGACGCTCTAGAAGACAGCCAGCCTAGTACGTGTAGTACCTGCACTTAACCTTTTGGGAAAATACGTCAGTTTACACTGGTAAATACAAATTAACTGACTCATTTTGAAAATGATTGAAAATTGATTTAAATGCACATGGCATAAAATATTTTTATAACTTGGGATAATTATGCAATATAATCTTGTGAACGAATTACATGTTACTTGTGCGTTCAGTAGCCCGGATCTTGTCCGGGTTAAAGATCAATAGACACACCACATTAAAGAGTTATACACTGACAGGTGTACGCCTACACCTCGTGCTCTGGTCGTGGCCATCCCGTAAGATGATGCCAAGGATATCCGGGACATGGTCATTAACCCCCCAAAGGCATAAAGTAAAACAAGACTGTTTAAACGAGCCGATCAAACTATTCAATTGAACACCCAAGGGTGCAAGATTTGTACGCTCGATCAAGCGGTATTCTATATACCGTAACCCAAACCCGTATAGGGAAAATAAGTTAAAAGTATTTACCTTAGTAAGTATGAATCACAATTGGCAAGTGAGGGTAGCTTTTACTGGGCCTCCTATTCTGGAACAAAGGTTTATAATAACCTATTAGATTCCTAACGGGTCTTTATTTAAGCCTAAGCTTAGACCGGTTAGTTTTAAGGACGATACGGTTCAAGCGCACGATTAAGCGAAGACCGGATAGAATGTGATTTAGACCCGATAAGTTTGAATACTTGTATAATATGGGTATGCTAAATACATTCTGGATTTTGAGACGAAAATGATAACGTTTGACCCGTTTCGGCCAATTTATGCAAACTAGTTACATAAACCGAACCGAACGCTAAAAGAGCGTTACGGGTAACCAAAAGAGTCATATGCAAGTTGGGATAATATGCTTTAAATATGATATAATATCAGCAAGTTATGTTCTATTATGCCCCGAATAAATTTAAACTCAATTTATGCCTTATAAGGGCATTTTGGTCATTTAAAAGATTATAAACGAGTTAAATTGGAAATCTGAGTTACAGGTCTGATTTATACAGTAAATATACTTAATTTGACATATTATAACAGTAGGGTATGACCCATATACAAAACTTATCATTTAAAATCAAACTATGCACCTTAGGGGCAATTCGGTAATTTCACAAGGGCTTAAATGGCAAAACTGTAAACCTGAGTTCAAAAACTTATACTTACTGGTATTTTATAAAAATATGCTAAATATATCAGTGGGTATAATCCTTATATGTTTAATATGGTTATAGCGCATACTATGCGCTAAAAACGCTTAGAAAGGTGATTTAGAGCCGTTTCCGGGTTTTTAAAAGAAAGCTGAGATTTTTATATTTCCAGAATGCTCAAAATAATTTATTTAACAAATAAAATCAGTAGAAAAAGGTTTGGGGTCAAAAGGATTTATAAAACTCATTTTATGGCTTAAAAGGTCAAAACCGGTATTAACCGAATCAAGCTTAGGGACCTATGATACGATCAGCCAAAAATTAAATAAAAATCTTCAAAAATCCCAAAATATTATATAACATCAGTGGGTAAAAAGTTTTATATCAAAAAGTGGGCTTAAATAGGTTATACGCTAATTACGCCGTTTATTTAACATAAAGCTTTAGTTTTACGATATCGAGCATAACTCTAAATCTGGACCTCCAACTGATATCAAATTTTCGGTGCAAGTTTATAAATTAGTAGTAAAGATTTCTACTCTTTCACTTTTCCAAAAATCACGTTTTATAGCAAAAAGGGCAAAATAGTCAACTTTAAGCATAAATCGGAAACATGCATATGAATCGGTTAAGCATGGACTCAAGTTGTAAAATTCCAGAGAGTTAAACATAAATATAAATGGTTCAAAATAAGCTCTAATGCAGATCTCAAACATGCATGCACGGATCCGAATCGAGAGTCAAAGAAAAAGTCGTTTTATAAAACTTTCGGTTCCGATCCGGGCTCATACTAAAGATTGTCGAGTTGATCATGATAAAACATATTCTTACATTCATTATAAAGTTATTTTTGATGATCAAACTGATTGCATGTTATCTACATTACCATTTATGCTAGATTTTACAAAAACAAGTTCTGTTGACTTTTTAAGAACAACTTTGACTCGACAAATAGCATGCTTAGAGTGGGAATCAGAGAATACCCTTTTGAGGGTTTGTTTCCCACATAAATACCAACTTGTAGGTACTTTCAATTTGAGAAATGACTGAGCCATTTTCGTTTAATCGAAAAGTCAAACTATAACTATGACGGATTGACTTTTGGCTAATAATCAAAGCTAGAACGAATTAGAGAAGGTTATGAATGCTTACAAGAGTCCTAATGAAGCTTATTTATCACTATGAAGTAGCCTTGTCGTCCAGAAAGCTCCTGAATAGCTCTTGTGAATTCTTGAAAGTTGTATGTGTTCTTGGTTACTACTCAAGACCCTCAAAAATGAAGCTTTGATCTGATTTTTATGGTGATTCAGATGTTATAAGAGTGCTACAGGTGTCCCATGTTGCATGTAAGATGATTGGTGCATTTGGGAGGTGATGCAAGTTGTCCTCAACTCAAAAATCGGACTTAAACAGCCACTGTTCGCGAATTCTGCAGCTGTCCTGAAGTTCCTGTCGCTGTACCTGGTTCGCGGCCCGCATAAGAGGCTCCAGGCGGGCCGCCTGGAGTCTGCAGATCCCCAAAAATTGTTTAAAAGTTGCAGTTTAGTCCCTGGTCTTCGTATACGAGGTTTAGGCCATTTATTTTGACCCTTAGACCCTCAAATCTGATTTTTAAGAACCTTGGAACATTTACCAACATGGTAATGTCCTCGGTTAACTTTGCGCTCACCCGAAAAGTCATGAAATTCGACGTTGACGCTTTTAACCCTTCAAGTACGGTTTTGGCCATAACTTTCTCATACGATAACGAAACTTCATGAAATTTTTACCACATATTATAGTGAGTATATTCTAGCATTAAAAAGCTTCGGGGCTGCCAAAAGATCACTCAGAGATATAAATTCAACATGTTGACACTTTTAGTCCCTGTAGTTTGTAATTCCTCACTTTCATGCATTTTCCGCTTCGTATGATCCATGATCTATCCGTTTAGGGTTATAAACACCACGTAGGGTTATTATGGAGTCTATTTATCCATTGTTGACACTTTGGCCCCTTACGTTCCATAGTTTTCACTGTTTGTCAACTTTAGTCCCTCTAAAGTATATTTTCACATATCCAATGCCCATGACACGTGTCAATGCATTATTGGACGTAAATTTCCGAGGTGTTACACCATGAGGGTATATCAGGTACGGTCTGGCTGAAGACCTATAAACTTAGCGCTCTCGGGAGGCAGCCCGAGGATGTAGAGTAGTGTATATTTGTTTTGTTTTTGCGTGAGTACTTTTGCAGGTTATCAGGTTATTGATCTCTACGGATGCAATGGTCCAAGTGTGGGTATGTTTGGTGAAGTCCCATTACGTTCTAGTTGCAATTGCGGACGATGCGCGGGATTAGAGTTCAGTCAGAACTGTCCATACTCAATCTCCATTTGGACGGGGATGATTTGCACACTAATTGTAGAGATTGACCTGAGTACTTGTTGGACACGACTGCGAATGGAATGCTATACGGTCGTGGTGGAACATGACGCATGAGGACTCTACACTTTAAACCAGGGGAGTCTGTTCCACTTTTATTATCGCATTTTTATTCGCGTGGTTGGTGGTGTTAAACTATATTGTGTTTAGGGAATGTGTTTTTGCTAATTGTGTTAGGAATGGTCGCTCATGATGTTTGTTAGTTAGTATCCCGGGTTTGTTTTAAAAGCACTATACATTGGGGACAATGTCGCCCAAGTGTGGGGATATGGAAACCCGGGGAGGGAAAGGTTTGGGACAGAGTTTGAAAGAGGTTGAAAGTGATTGAAAACGATGAAAAGTGAAAGAGGTTGGAAAGTGATTGAAAACGATGAAAAGTTAAAAAAATTGAAAAATTTTGAAAATTTTAAAGAATTTCATCGCCTTAAGTGAACTAAATGGATACGGAAACCGAATGTTTCAATCACTAATGGGTTCCTGGCTGGTAGTAAACTAACATAGTCCTTTGTCATGGTTGTTCCTTTAAGTTTCATGAGAGTAGGTCCGACAAGTGTTTTTTATATAAAAGAATTGAGAAGAGATGTTTATTTAGGGGTAACATGCTTTAGATTGCATATGCTACGTGTCGGCAACCTTTTTACCCTTTCTTGGTAAGAATTTTGAGCCTGTAGAATGATAGAATGATTTACATTATGACTTCATTTGTTGAGAGCTGGCCGCGTGTTATTCTGTGTTAGAACTTGTATGATTTGATACATGCTGAGACTGTGGTTTGATATGTGCACGTAAATGATAAAGGCATTAGGATATACCCTACAACCTTCGTGTTTATTTGTTATGTGTTTACCTAATCATCACCCTTAGTAGCCCTGTTGAGCCTATTTACCTCTCGTTTGTCCACCTAATATAAAATGTTTGATACCGACCGTGAATGAAAAATCATTAAAAAAAAAGAAAAAAAAAGAGAAAACAAAGAAAAGAAAAAAAATAGAAAAAAAGAGAAAAAAACAAAAAGAAAGTTTTGTGAATATTGTTATATTGTCTTGGGTAGAAACCAACCCAAAAGTATGTTATGTGTTTTGCAAATAAAGTTATCACGGTTTGGTCGTTTGTCTATTCGCCACGAAAAAGAAAATATAAATATAAGCCCAAAATTTCCCACCCTTAGCCTAAGCCCAAAACCGAAAATCCTTGTGATTCTTGATTCTTTGTGCTCTGTGACGTTTAATCCAGAGTGTATAGTTCCGCCTTAACAATAGTAGCGCTATAGGAGATGCACCTCTCCCATTATTCTCGGGGGGTATTGTTAGGAGGATTCTAGTTTACCTTGAGTCTTGGGTAAACACTAAAGCATCGGGATACTTGGGCTATCACTGCGTGGACTGCGACACTAGCACGGCTGAAACTATTTTTATACTTACATTGTGGATATGAGTTGTTTTAAACTATTATGCTATTATTCAAACTTGTATACTCGCCAATACATTTTTGTACTAACTCTATTTTATTACATGTTGCAGGCTGACAGGAAGCTAGGATACATGAAACAAGCTAGGATGAAGCTAGATATGTCACGTAGCTAATTCTAGAAACTTGAGACAATGATGATGAATTTGTAATTTTGATGTTACTTATTGTGGTTGATGCTTTTAGACATTTTACAATGAAATTTTGATTAATATCTATTGAAACAACTAGTGTTATGGATTCTCATGAGCAATCTGAACGCATAGTGCTCGCACCCCGATGTTTTCGTCATCGGTTGGGGTGTGACAGTTATTGTTATAACCGGTTCGGTTCCGGTTATTTAACCAAAAAACCATACCCCATGTGTCTGGTTCCGGGTATAGTTCGGTTCCGGTTCTTAAAAAACCGGGTATTAAAATACCCTATTTTCGTGTTTTTTATACCCTATTTCTGAGTTTTTTAGTTCAATATTTTCGTAATTTTAATACTCTATTGCGTTTTTATTTCTCTATTTTCCTTTTATTATTATTATTATTAAATATGCATTGTATAATGTAAGAAAATTAAAATAAATGCACTAACATAAATTTAAAAGAAAGATATTAGAATCATGTATTGGGTATAGCCGGGTAAAATCGGTTCCGGTTCTTGTCCGGTTTCGGGTATGATCGGTTCCGGTTCCAGGTATTGAAATCAAAATGCATACCCTATATATACCCTACGGGTATGGTCAATTCCAGTTTCAGATATAGAATACCCAGGTATTAAAATACCAATTTCGATTTTTTTACCAAGTACGGTTTTTTTTACACCTCTACTTGTAGACATGTTCTCCACCACAATGTAAGAAGCTAATTTACCCACATTCCTAGGCTCTAGATCTTTTTTTAATGATTATTAGGATGCTCCATGATGGAGAGTGTGAAACACGGGTGCTAAAGTGCGTATCTTGTGTGTTTTATTTAGTTTTAAGTAATTATACGCGTCAAATAAGATAACTACGAGAAATGGTGGTTTTGCAGGTTTAATTGTTTAATTTGGTGAAGTTAAAGAGCTTAGAGATGAAGCAGAACATCCAAAGATGATAAACGGGGTAAACAAGATTGCTCGGTATGTGTTCGGGTTGGAAAATAGGTTGGATACGTAAAGAGTGAAAGAATACCGAAGTACAAGGGCTATTTGGTCATTATTTGGAAGTGAATATAGTAAAAATATGAAACGAATAAAGAATATTGAAATTGAGGGGCCAATGTGTTATTCAGTGAAAGTTGTTTTTGTGAGTGGAAAACAAGATGGGGAATGGCTTCATGAAGTTTACGGTTCATATATCAACTTTCATGGTGCAAAGTGTAACTTAGAATGTAAACACATTTAATGCTCATAAATTGTGATATAAAGGAGGAGCATATTCTAGTTACGTGACTAGAGAAGGACACAATTATCATATTGGCTGCTATATTCATAAGGAGATAATTGTTTTAGTAATCAAAGTTCAATGCATATCATTATTTGGTGGAGGTGGTCAACGCAGAAGAAAGAAAAAAAAAAGAAACAGAAGGTTGGAGTTGAGGCTTACGTTCTGACATCAAGGCTTACGGTCAGAAGTATTAAGAATGCACGTGATGTTTTTTTTAGTGGAATATAAGGGTTAAAAAAAACCTAGTTATGGAGTGGGCTTTTATGATCGAAGAAAGTCAGCAACTTGAGGACTTTTTGGGCTCGCATGATCACAATCGAATTTTGGGGGGGACTTATAGCGGCAGCCATAGAACATCATTGGGGGAGAACATCTCATCAACATCATCAATCAGCCGCGCAACACCGAATTCGACCATGAGTTCATCATTCTTTCAAGCTATTGAGGATTGTTCGAGCATCATGAACGGCTAGTCGTCCCGTGACCGTCTCTAGGAATAGGGTTTGTGTTTAAACATTGGGTTGCTTATTGTTATGATTGTTTTGGATTAGGATTCGATTAAACTTTCGGTTAGTCGATCTTATTGTTTCTTATTTGATTAAACAATATTTGATTATCGTTTTCATTCGTGTTCATCAATTATTTGGTTTGTTCATCAACGACCGGGATTAAATTCTAGGTTGTCATTGTTTTAAACCTTTAATCATTGAACCTGTTAATGTTTATGAAATCTAAAATTGGTGATTAACTGGATTACTATTCATTTGCATCAATCTTTCGGTTTCGATCGTGGATCATTGCAATCAAATATATTATCCGTTAATTATTTATCAAAACAAGTTTTCAAATCATGTCTATGTGATTTCCAAATAGTGGTAACTTAGTAACCTGATTTTCTGCATAACCTGAAAACCTGGAGATTGGTCATTTCTCTCATTATTGTTTACAAATACAATTTTACAATCGTTTTCATAATTACTCTCACAAACTGCAAAAAGCAATTAGTTTAGAAATAGATGATAATTAAAACAATGAGCTTTCATACTTTCCACTGATTCCCCGTGGATTCGACACCCTACTTGCCCTTTACTAGTAAAAGGTGAATAGGACACTTTTAATTATATTTTTGACCGACCTTACGACATCGATCACTCCACAAACTTTCCATTAGGTAGGGGTGCTAAACGGGTTGTGTTGGCGGGTTCAACTCGACCCAAATCCGAAAATTTTAGGTAAACCCGACCTGGATCTGAACCCGAAATCGTGCCATACATATGAATCCGAACACGACCCGAATATTCATGGGTTGATCTGAAAACGAACTGTTTAATCCAAATTTTTTATTTTTTTCCCAAATTAATAAGTTAAAAATAAAATTTACTAAAAACCACAAATACATATAATACATTTAAATTATAAAATATTATGTTAATTTCTCGTTTTAAGTTATAATTATGGCATAACATACACTCCCAATTTAATTTATAACATAAAAGATATTGTAAAAAATAATATAATATAAATGGGTTAAACGGGTCAACCCGCCAACCCAACCGGGTTAATCCAGACCCGACCCGACCCGTTTAGTTTAACGAGTTCGCAAGTTCGACCTAAAACTGACCCGAACCCATTTAAACTAAACTCAAACCCAAACCCACAAATTTTATGTGACAGCTATCAAATTTCATGCATCCGTACAATTAAGTAGACAATAATTAATTATTAATGACTGTGCTGATTTACAATTTATGACTTGAATTGTTTTCTGATCATACATACATGTGCATCATATATTGCAAATGACATAACATTATTGCATACAAACTTTATTGATTGGAATGATGCACGAAACAAGCAAGCACAATTTTCAGACAAATCAGAAAAATGCTGACAGAACTCAGTAGATAGACAGGCATTGTATTGAGACACGGAATGAGCCAGAAACCAAGTATTACACTAGTATAGTGTGTAGGAAAGTAAGGATCACAAAACTGCCTTCCTAGTGATAGTTTAAGTGCTAGAAAGTGCCTAAAACTTACATAAACTGCAGAATTCCACAGAATTCAGCAAAATTCAGCATTTAAACAACATAATATCATTCAGAAATAGGCTTAAATGGTCCTGAATACCTTCCTAAGTGTCGGGAATCAAAACTGTCACAAAAAGGTTACATAAAGCACACTAAACTGCGAAGTTTAGCACCTTAACGAACCGGTAACCAACCGAACAACCAGACACTACCCGAAACATCAAATTTGCACTAAAAGCATTGTTTCAACATTACCAAGCTAGTTATGGTCCCCAAATATCATAACACACACCACATAAATATCTAGTAACTGAATCCCTAACTAACACTTGAAATTTAACCACAAACTAACTAGTTGGTTAAGACCTACACCTAGAACTCCCCCCCCCCCACCTAGTTCATGGCCCAACTAATGGGACCCACTATTGATTTTATTTGTTATAAAATTTGATCTAGTTGGGCATATTCTACACATAATATGCCATATTCCATTACATGTTGGAAGAATTCCTATAAACCATGAGATTTAGCCAAAATCATTTCTTCATCTTCAACACAAAAGCTCCCCTTCTTCCTCCATACCTACGGCTCACACACACCTCCCACACATCTCCATTTTCACTTCCATTCCATCCATTCCCAAGTAATATTAAGGTGTAAGGAGCTAAGTTAGGAAGCTTGGAGCTTTCGGGAGTTCAAGGACCTCTCTTATTTGCTTTTATCCACTTGTTTCCTTCACTTGATCATCCCTAGCCTTGTGCTAGTGATAAGAGTCTTGATCTTGCTAGTTTACTTCTATTTTAAGTGGTTAAAAGGAGAAACATAATCATAATCTTGAAGAACACTAAAGATCATAAGAATGAAACTTGAACATAAGCATGATTAATGAAGAAACTAAGTTGTTATGTGTTGATTTACTTGATGATTGTTGTATGTTCATGTATATGACGTAGATCATCATATGATCTTGCTAGATCATGATTAAAAACATAATCTAGCAAGATGAGAAAGTAGAAATCTTGTAGGATGATAGATCATCCACACAAAGATCATGAACTTGAAAGAGTACATTGATTTCTTGAAAAATAATGATCAAAGTAAGTTGTGATACTTGTAGATCTAGAAATTTTATGGATGATTTCTAAAGAAACCAAGTTAAAAATATAAGTTTTACTAAATCTTGGTTCTTACATAAACAAACCTTATTTTTGGTGGTTAAACAAGTGTAGAAACACTTGTGAAACAAGAAGAATTCATAAAGAAACATTTTTAGAAAACATGATCATAAGTTGTAAAGATCAATCTTCTTTAAAAATGAAGTTTTTAAAGAACTAACCACACTTTAAAGGGTAACAAGGCTTACTAAGAACACTAGTAAGTTCCTACAAATTTTTACAAATATTCAAGTTCATGAAGTAGTAGATTATACTTGTTTTTGGCAAAATTGGTAAGTAAACGTTGTTTATTATTGATTGTGAATGGATTGTGATGATTTTTACAAAAGAAAATGATATGTTTGAAAGCATGGAAACCTCCATTTTTAGGGGAAACTATGGCAAAATTTTCTAAAAATCTAAACACTTAGAAAAATTTTTATAAACATGCACTTACAAGTGTATTTTCAACAATAAATTGTTAAATAAATTTTGCCATAATTTTTTGCTACAAAAATACAAATATTGGAGGTTGGTTTTTATAAACAAAAGTGACTAAATATGTATTTAGGAAATATATATTTAGCAGACACCATGTGTGTGATTATTTGTATATTTTGTGTATTAGTTATATTATTTTAGGATTTGGAATAATATAACACATCAAAATACCAAGAATTACAATCCAAAATATTAACAAACTTCCAAGGATATGAAGATACAAGTTATACACAAAATATTGATGAAACCGAACCAAGGAATATAACTCACAAAATATTCCGGAAATAATATTCATATGCATATTTTGGTAAATAATATTTTTGACACCAAGGAAATGAAAATAGGATTTTTACAATTACTACAAGAATATGTCACGTTTTTTGACAAGGGAAAAAAATATATTATTTTTGGCAAATAGGACTATATATTTTTCTTGAAATCTTTAGAAGACATATATTTTTTCAAGAAATATATATTTTCTTTCACAAACACGAAATACAATATTTTGAGGTGAAAGATATATTTTCCCAAACAAATATGAAGAATATCATTTTTGGAGAAAAATGAGTTTATATATTTTCCAAGATAGACATGAAAATATATTATTTTTGAAACTTATGAGAAAATACAAATATTTTTGCCAAAAGAAAAATTATAAAAATAATATTTGTTACAATATATATTTTGGAAATATATATTGGTGGACTATTATTAAAGATAATATTCCAGAAAAATTAACATGAAATTAAGTATAAGAATACTTACTGAATACAATAAAAATATGTATTCCCGTACGTATAAATTCACACCGAAATACGACCACAATACATGGCAAAAATATACAAATACAAGGATACGAATACACCCATCCTTGGGAAGGAAATACGAATATAAATACTTGAGAAGTAACAATGTTAATATATATTGTTTTAATAATTATTCCAAAAATTTAATAATTATAATTATAAGTTAAAATATTTATTATTTTAACAAATAATTATATAACTCAGAGTGATACCGAAGACACAAAAGAAACGTAACTCAGAGACATTAATACTAAGTCAAGGCACAACTCGTCCGTCTAATAGATCACAGTACGTTGTAGATAGTCGTGTACACCAAAGGAAACTTTGAGTTACAGGCGGATTCGAAGAACGCAAAGCTGTGAGTTCATGTCCCCCTTTTATTTAAACTGTTTTGTTTTATAACTTCGGGGGTGAAGTACATGTTACAAAATGATTACAAACAAATACAATTGGTATGGTTAGCTTGGAAAGTACAGTAGATCATGTGAATGGGTAGGCGCACTCTTAAGGCCATTAATCCTCGTTGTAGGACCGAGGGACATGAGTGATAGATCTATTTGGGTGTAGCGAGCCCCACCCATGAGTCCGTCGAGTGGACCATGTGGTGACTATGTCTTATTGCCGGAGGCAAGGTGTGCTAGGTTTGACTCTTCCTGCACCATGTCACGTATATTAATGTATTAGCTACACATTAATTGATCTGTTTCCTTGTTGCTTTCATACTGGGATTTCAAGTACATACAAACATACTTACAAAGGTTTATAAACAAACACACACATGAACTCGCTCAACTTTTGTTGATGTTTTCAAACTACATCTATTTCTTGGATAAGATACATGGCTCAAAACCTATTTTGTTTGTGTCTTTTAAAGAAGTCCAGTATGGAACTTTAAGCTTTGGTTGTCATGTGATCTAAACTTGAAGTCTGAGTTTGATGTTAAACAATGACGGTTGTATTATTTTGAAAATTATCTACAGATGAACATCTTGGTTTATCATATAGTTGTTTGTTATGGTTGAATGCAATGATATTAAGCAAGTCACACCAAATCACGCTTCCTCAAAAGTCAGGGTGTGACAGTTTGGTATCAGAGCTTCGATTGTAGCGAACTAGGATCATTAGGGCTCTCACGAAACTATTTTTACAACATGTTTTCATTGCATACACGAAACGCCCAGATCCAGGGAAACAAACAATTTTTACAAAAGAAAGACACGAAACACATTTCAAGGTTTATGTTTGTGGTTCAGTCTGAGAGACTGGGTGGTTCAGTCTGAGAGACTAGGTGGTTCGGTCTAAGAGACTAGGTGGTTCAGTCTGAGAGACTGGGTGGTTCAGTCTGAGGGACTGGTTGGTTTAGTCTGGGAGACTAGGTGGTTTAGTCTGAGAGACTAGTTGGTTTATTCTGGGAGACTAGGTGGTTTAGTCTGGGAGACTAGGAAGGATAGAAAGATTTCATGAGGAATGACAAGGATACATGATTACATGATAAATTGCCTTTGTTTGCATATATTGGGTGTTAGTGGTTACTATACGTACATACGTTAGGATTACGATGTTGCAGGCACATGTTATCCTCAGAAAATGGGTTGTCGGATGCCCGCAACCTGAAGGCAGTCGCGTCAGACGATGAGGTTATGCCACGCCAGAGAAATGTATGTCAGACACTAAGAGTGATCCTGACATGCTGTCCGAGGACGAGGACGATTTCCAACCGTTCGCGCTACCAGACTTTGATGATGATTTACCCTTGTTGATGGCTTCCCTGACGAGGATCCTTTTGTCATTCCTGTTCCAGTCCATGACCACCTTATCATTGGTCACCCCGATGGCGAGCACATCATGGCTCCAATCCTCGATGCCGCACCTCTTGTGGTCATTCCTCCCGAGGATCTGCCTTTCGACGAATAGTTGATGATGACTTTGATTTGTTTGTTGATGGTCCCCTGATAACGCCCATGATGATGGAAAGTTAGATGAGAACGTGGTTGCTATTCCACTACTTGAGATCCCTGTTGACGAATTATCCTCTGATTCTAGTTTGCACTCTGTTTCAGACTCCTTTGAGTCTGTGACATCTTCAGCTTTACAGACGGCCGGACTGCAGCTTTTGCTACTTAGATAGATGACGATGCCGCTATGACTGCCGCACTATCACCCGCTCGAGATCCCACACATCCACACGGCACAGAGCCTGCTCCTGAGCTAGCTCCTGTTCCTTTTGGGTCGGCCTGAAGTTACACCTATTGATCTTGAGCCGATTCCTGATCCTGACCATGCTCCTTTTTGGTTTACCTGACCTTGCACCCCTTATACCTGATCCAGCTCCTGCACCTGTTGATCCTCCTGTTGTTAAGCTATTTATTCCCCCGCCTGCACCCGCTGTTGTTGCTCCTTTTCCCCAATGGAGACCGACGTCCATCGCACCGACATGCCTATCGTTTTTCCTTCAGGACATACCCGCACCCTGAGAAAGTACTTCTGGTCAGCACCCGCGCGACAATCCCTTTGCTACAGCAGCATTTCCTCAAGCCCCACAGGCTGCACCGTTTGCTCCATTCATTTCTTCACCGCTGGACGAGCCATTCCGATGGTTCCTACCATACATTATGCTGATTTCAGACCCCTACCATCCCTCACATTATGGAGGCTACACATGGAATGAGTTGCTCCTGTCACATCAGCTACAGTTTGAGGTTATGAGTCGCAGAGTTTTGAAGCTTGAGCTGACACCACGTCCTCCACCCTGTCTATACCAGTATACTATGATCCTCCACATTCATCACTGTCTCTTTTTGCACTCCCATCTGCTGCAATTTTCACCTTTCTTAGGTTTTGATGCTCGTTTCTTTACTATCAAGCAGTAGATCAGTTACTTACTTCGATGTGTATACGAGCTCGAGGAGGAGCTCGCACACGTTAGCAGTTTGCTTTTCTTCCCTCCTCTACCTCAATCACCAGTATAGTTGGTTTCTGGTTTTATGCGGATTGCATTACTTTTGGGTAAAGACACTACTGATGAGCCGAGATTGTGGAGACTTTTGAAGACCACTTTTGATCACGTGATATTGATACACTGATAGACTTATTGGACAAGGGTAGGGTGACCCTGTGTTCCTTTTGATGTGACACACTTTGTAGACAATGTGATTGTGGTCGGAAAATAATGAAAGCTCAATCGTCATATTCCCCATTAAACATGTAACAATACTTTGTGGTCAATAACTAATGAAAGCTCAGTCGCCATGCCCTCACTAAGCACGTTGTTGATCTGCATGTGTGTGCTATAATTGTGATGCTATGTGCTTGTTTGTTATGTTCTCATTACATATGTTCCTGTCTACCTGTTTGTGCTATAATTGTGATGATGTATGATTGCTTGCCATGACGATTGCTTATATACATATGTATACTCACCTCCTAGGTCTTATTCGTTAAGTAGAGGCTTATGTGCCTGTGACTTCAAGGAAATATGTATACTGACCTAACCAATCTTCTTCCTAGAAGATGTCGCTTCAAGGAACACCGATACCAACAACCCTCTGCCAATGACAGAGGCAGAATTATAAGAGCGCATCTCACAGGCCATCGCACAGCACGAGGCCCTTCGCTCCAAACGCAGCGGAGGTACCTCAGGAAATAACCCACCCAACGGTAATGTTTAGTCACTTAAGACACATTACAAAATGTTTGGACATTTCCAAGAGTGCTTTGCTAATGCCTTACGTGAATGATGTTGCTTATGTCGCATGCTGCAACTACAAGCAGTTCTTGGGCTGCAAGCCCCTGGATTTCGATGGCACCGGGGGTGCCATAGCTTTTGTGCGTTGGGTTGAGAAGACAGATTATGTTTTGCGATTAAGTAAATGTGCCCCCGAACATCAGATCACGTACATAGCTGGACTGTTTCTAGATGGGGCTCTGTCATGGTGGAACCTTCAGGTTCAGACGTTGGGCGAGACTGCTGCGTATGCTTTGACGTGGGACGAACTGAAGGAGCTGATGCGTAAGAGATATTGCTCGAGGGCAAAAGTCCAGAAGTTGGAGACTGAACTTTGGAAGTTGAAAATGGAAGGTTCAAAGATAGCTGAGTATGTGTAGAGATTTCACGATTTATCACAAGTTGCTCCGCGTCTGGTGGAACCAGAGTTTAAGAGGATCGAACGTTTCATCGGGGGATTGGCACCTCAGATTCTAAGCCTGGTGACAGCATCTAAACCTCCAACAATCACCGATGCTATCGACTTAAGTGTGGCGCTCACTGAAGAAGCGGTTAGACTAGGAAAATTTTCCACTTCGGAGGAGAAAAAGGAGACTCCTGTGGAGCCATCTGGAGATAACAAGAAGAAGTTCGCAAATTTCAAGAAGGATACTCGAGCGAGTAACAAGAAGAAGGCCAAAAAGGGAAAAGAGTACATGGGTCTCCTACCTAAGTGCGACAATTGTCTACGTTATCATGTCGGGCGATGTAAATATGGAAAATGTGATAACTATGGCAAGAGGGGGCATGTCAAGGAGACTTGTAAACAAGGTACTGAACGCGGAAATGGAAGCCAAGATGGTAGCAAGAATCACGAAGGAAACAACGACAACAACGACTATTAAGGCAGGACGAGTGACAAACAAAAGCGTGCTCAAGGTTGTTTTAACTGTGGAAACAAAAGGCATTTCAGAAAATATTGCCGTAAAAACACTCAGGCACATGGATGAAAGCTCAATAGCGGAGCTACGGAAGCACGCCAGGATCCAGACATGGTCATCGGTACGTCCCATATTAGTCAACGTTATGCATCTGTGCTACTAGATACTGTTGCCAATTTTAGCATCGCATGTCTAGAGTTTAAGAGTATACTTGGTTTAGTAGCAAGTAAGTTAGATAACCCGTACTAGATAAGAACTAGCTAATGGGAAGCTAGTGGAAGCTAACGAAGTAATTAGAGGCTGTGTGATAGAACTTAAAGAGCGTAAGTTCTCAATAGGTCTTCTGCCAGTTGGGTTGGGAAGCTTCAACGTCATAGTTAAGATGGATTGGTTGTCGAGTAATCGTGCAGAGATTGTTTGCCATGACAAGATTTTCCGCAAGCCCGATGGCGAGGGAAGAGACGATCGTGATTCATGAAGCAGGATACGCCCCTACGGATTATCAGTCGTTGAGGACACGGAAGTTTTCGCGCAGCGGATGTGTTGCCTTCTTGGCTCATGTCGTGGACAAAGAAGCTGAAGAACCAAAGCTCGAAGATATCCCTGTGGTAAGGGAATTTCCTGAAGTCTTCCCTAAAGACTTGCCAAGATTACCCCCTCAACGACAAGTCGAATTTCGCATCGATTTGGTTCCAGGCGCCACGTCTGTAGCCAAGGCACCCTATCGACTTGCACTTCCTGAGATACAAGATTTGTCAACGTAGCTTCAGAAGTTTCCAGATTGGGGATTTATAAGGCAAGCTTTTTGCCGTAGGGAGTTTCAGTATTGTTCGTCAAGAAGAAGGACGATGGTTTTTAAATGAGCATCAACTACCAGGAGCCGAACAAGCTAACCAACAAGAGTCGGTAACTCTTGCTAAGGATTAACAAATTATTTATTTAACTAACTGTGAGGATCCAACTACTATTCTAAGACTGATCGTTGATCAAGTATCAGTAGCTGTGAATTCAGGGTAAAAGCATACCAAAGTACAGTGAGTCAGCAAATTGTTTTAGACATACACTAATACTGTGTTTTATACACGATACACAAAATAATTACACAAAAAATACAGAACCTTGAGGGTTTAGGAATCATGCACTTAAGACCTTCAGTGTCACACCCCGATTTCCACGTGTCACCGGTGGGCCCGGTGTGGGGTACAGTGACGTAGTTGGCATCGTCATAGACAATCAACACAATATAATAATGCACAGCGGAAGCAGAATAGATACATTTCAACTTTTAAATAAAGTGCAATAATAAATATCACAGTAGTTGAAACGGATCCACAGGCGGATCAAATAAAAATGAGAATAAACAGTTCAACAGATATTTGTCGTCCGAGCTTGCGAGACTATAGTGGACGCTCTTAGGAAACAGCCAGCCTATTTTCGTATAGTACCTGCACTTAACCTTTTGGGAAAAATACGTCAGTTTACACTGGTAAATACAAATCAACCGACTCATTTTGAAAATGATTGAAAATTGATTTAAATGCACAAGGCATAAATAGTTTTTATTAACTTGGGATAATTATACAATATAAACTTGTGAACGATTTACATGCACTCGTATCTTTGGTGGCCCGGGATCTGCTGTCCGGGCTAAAGATTAAATGACACACCACATTAAAGAGTTATACACGCCGAGTGTACGCCTACACCCCGTGCTCTGGTCGTGGCCATCTCGTAAGATAATGCCAAGGATATCCGGGACACGGTCAATAACCCCCCAAAGCCTAAAGTAAGACAAGACTGTTTAAACGAGTCGCACAAGCTATTCAAGACTGTACACCCATAAGGCGCAGGACTTGCGCGCCCGATCAAGCGGTATTTTAAATACCGTACCCCAAGCCCGTATAGGGAAAATAAGTCAAAACGTATTTACCTGAGCAAGTATGTAACACAAACGGTAAGTGTGGTAGCTTTTACTAGGCCTCCTAATCTGGAACAAAGGTTTATAATTAACCTATTAGATTCCTAACGGGTCTTTTATTTAAGCCTAAGCTTTGACCGGTTAGTTTTAAGAATGATACGGTTCAAGCGCACGATTAAGCGAAAGACCGGATAGAATGTGATTTAGACCCGACAAGTTTGAATACTTGTATAATATGGGTATACTAAATACATTCTGGATTTTGAAATAAAAATGATATCGTTTGACCCGTTTCGGTCAATTTACGCAAACTAGTTCCGTAAACCGAACCGAACGCAAAAAGGGCGTTACGGGTAGCCAAAAGAATCAAATGCAAGTTTCCTGAGATAATATGCTTTAAATATGATACAACATCAGTAAGTTATGTTCCATATTGCCCGGAATAAGTTTAAACTCAATTTATGCCTTAGAAGGGCATTTTGGTCATTTAAAAGATCATAAAAGAGTAAAATTAAAAGTCTGAGTTTTGGGTCTGGTTCATACAGTAAATATACTTAATTTAACATGTTATAATAGTAGGGTATGACCCATATATCAAATCTATCATTTAAAACCAAACTATGCACCGTAGGGGTATTTTAGTAATTTCACAAGGGCTAAAACTGCCAAAACTGGAAATCTGAGTTCATATACTTATATTTACTGTTATTACATGAAAATATGCTAAACACATCAGTAGGTATAAGTCTTATATTTTTAAAACGAGTATAACGCTTACTATGCGCTTAAAACGCTAAAAATGCGATTTAGAGCCGTTTCCGGGTTTATATATGAAAGCTGAGATTTTTATATTTCCAGAAGGCTCAAAATAATTTATTTAACATATAAAATCAGTAGGAAAAAGTTTCGGGTCAAAAGGATGTATAAAACTCGTTTTATGGCTTAAACGGTCAAAACCGACATAAACCGAAATAACTAAGTGATCTAAGATCCGTTCAGCCAAAAATTAATTAAAAATCATCTAAAATCCCAAAATATTATATATCATCAGTTGGTAAAAAGTTTTGTATCAAAACGTGGCCAGAAATGGGTTCTACGCGAAAAGGACCGTTTATGTAACTTTATAATATAGTTTTACGCTAATGGCCATAACTAAAAATCTGGACCACCAACTGATCCGAAATTTTCGGTGCAAGTTTATATATTAAAAATAAAGATTTCTACTCTTTCACTTTTCCAAAAATCACGTTTTATATCAAAAAGGGCAAAATAGTCAACTTTTAAGCATAATCGGAAACATGCTAATGAATCGGCTATGTATAGACTTAAGCAACAAAAATTCCAGAAAGTTTTACCAAAATAAAAATGGTCAAAAATACTTTCCAATACAGATTTCAAACATGCATGTACGAATCCGAATCGATAGTCTACGAAATAGTCGTTTTATAGGACTTTCGGTTCCGATTCGTATTTATACTAAAGATTGTCGAGTTGATCGTGGTAAAACACATTCTTATTTTCATTATAAAGCTATCTATGATGATCAAACAGATTGCATGTCATTTATATTACCATTTAAGCTATTTTTCTCAAAAATCACTTCTGTTGACTTTTTAGAATCACGTTTGACTCGACAATTAGCATGCATATAGTGGGATTCAGATAATACCCTTTTGAGGGTTTGTTTCCCACGTAATTACCAACATATATCTGGTTTCAATTCGAGAAATGACTGAGAGAAATTCGTTTAATCAGAAAGTCAAAGTTTATGAACAAATAGTTTGACTTTTACTAATATTTGATGTAAGAACGAACTAGAGATCGAATTAGAAGCTTACAAAGGTCCTATGGAAGCTTAGATGACACTAGTAATCGGCCTTGATGTCCAGGAATGCTCCAGAAATGCTTGAGAGAGAGTTCTTGCAAATGAGCTTCTTGGTTACTATGAAAATGTCCAAGAAATGGATGAACAATCTGATTTAAAGCTGAATTTTGATGTTTGTAAGGAGGTTACTGTGGCCTAGGCATGCATGGCATCTCATTGGAGCTTAAGGAGGTGAAAAACAGCTGGTTACCATTCAAAATCGGACCCAAATCGCTGCTGTTCGCGAAATCCGGAGCTGGGCGCTGGGTCGCGGCCCGCGTAGGACCTCAGGCGGGCGCCTGGGGTCTGCAGTCCCAAAGTTTGCCCATTTGTGGCAGTTTCGGTCCCTGTACTTTAGTTGCGATGATTTGGCCACGAATCTTGACTCGTAAACCCTCGAATCTGGTTTTTAGGAACCTTAGGACTTTTACCAACATGGTAATGTCCTCGGATAACTTTGCGCTCAACCGAAAAGCCACGAAATTCGACGTTGACGCTTTTAGTCCTTCAAGTACGGTTTTGGCCATAACTTTCTCATACGTTGACGAAACTTCACGAAATTTTAACCACATATTCTAGTGAGTATATTTTAGCTTCTCAAAGCTTCGGGTCTGCCAAAAGTTCACTCAGAGGTATAAATTCAACATGTTGACACTTTTGGCCCCTATAGTTTGTAATTCCTCACTTTTGTGCAATTTCCGCGTCGTATGATCCATGAACCATCCGTTTAAGGTTATAAACATTATGTAGGGTTATCATAGAGTCTATTTATCCATTGTTGACACTTTGGACCCTTACGTTCCATAGTTTTCACTGTTTGTCACTTTTAGTCCCTCTAAAGTTCATTTTCACATACCGGAACCTTATGACACGTGTCAAGACATTATTGGACGAAATTTTTCGAGGTGTTACATCCTCACCCCCTTAAAAGAAATCTCGACCTCGAGATTTACTGAAACAAATGAGGGTATTTCTCTTGCATCGTGGATTCCACTTCCCACGTGTATTTGGGACCTCTACGGGCATCCCATTTGACCTTAACAATAGGCACGTGCTTCCTTCGAAGCTTCTTTACCTGTCGATCCTCAATCGACAAAGGTTTTTCTACGAACTTCAAACTTTCGTCTATGTGTATATCTGTATGCGGTATAACCAGTGATTCGTCAGCGAAACACTTCTTCAAATTACAGATGTGAAACACATTATGAATGGCGCTAAGCTCTTCAGGCAAGTTTAACTTATAAGCGACTGACCCGACACGTTCGATAATCTCGAAAGGTCCTATGTATCTCGGGCTCAGCTTGCCTTTCTTTCCAAATCGCATCACACCCTTCCAGGGTGATACTTTAAGCAATACTTTTTCACCTACATCAAAGTGAAAATCTTTGCGCTTAGGATCCGCATAACTTTTCTGCCTATCCCTGGCAGCTTTCAGACGATCGCGAATCTGAACGATCTTGTCTGTCGTCTCAAAGACGATATCTGGTCCTGACAGTTGGACTTCTCCAACTTCGGCCCAACAAATGGGCGATCTACATTTTCTACCGTATAGGGCCTCAAAAGGCGCAGCCTTGATGCTGGAATGGTAGCTATTGTTGTAGGAGAATTCAATCAGTGGTAGGTTCTTATCCTAACTACCACCCAAGTCGATCGCACATGCACGAAGCATGTCTTCCAAAGTCTGAATAGTACGCTCACTCTGACCATCAGTCTGAGGATGATAAGCCGTACTAAAATTCAAACGAGTGCCCAACGATTGCTGGAAACTCTTCCAAAAATGCGACGTATATCTGGTATCTCTATCGGAGATAATAGATATAGGTATACCATGTAGCGCTACAATCTTATCGACGTATAATTGAGCTAACATATCGGAGCTATACGTCTCCTTGATGGGTAGAAAATGAGCTGACTTAGTCAGTCTATCTACTATGACCCATATGGTATCATTTCCTTTTTCGTCTTCGGCAACTTGGTGATGAAATCCATTGTCACCATTTCCCATTTCCACTTGGGAATTTCAGGTTGTTGCAGCAAACCTGACGGCTTCTGATGCTCAGCCTTGACTTGCGCACAAGTCAAGCATTTAGCTACATGCTCAGCTACTGACTTTTTCAAACCAATCCACCAGTAGTTTGCTTTCAAATCCTGGTACATCTTATCAGCTCCAGGATGAACGGAATATTTAGAGCTGTGGGCTTCCTGGAGGATAACATCCCGAAGTCCTCCATAAACTGGAACCCATATTCGTCCGTTTAGTCGTAGCATTCCATCTTTGTCGTAGGATAACTGCTCCTCAGTTACTCCCAACTTTTCTGCAGGATAGTTAGCTTCCAGCACAGCTTCCTTCTGTGCAGCTAACACCCTTTCATTCAAATTATTTCTTATTTCAATGCGCTTGGCATTGATCCTGATTGGTTTCACCCTTTCCTTTCTGCTTAAGGCGTCGGCAACTACATTTGCCTTACCTGGATGGTATCTTATCTCGCAGTCATAATCATTTAGAGTTTCCATCCAACGCCTTTGACGCATGTTCAATTCCTTCTGATTGAACAAGTGTTGAAGACTCTTGTGATCCGAATATATTATGCACTTGGTTCCGTACAAGTAATGTCTCCATAGCTTTAAAGCAAATACAACTGCACCCAATTCCAAATCGTGGGTGGTGTAGTTCTTCTCGTGCACCTTTAGCTGGCGAGAAGCGTAGGCAATGACTTTGCCTTTCTGCATGAGTACGCAACCCATGCCCGTATGTGATGCGTCACAATACACCACAAATTCCTCTATTCCATCAGGCAATGTCAACACTGGCGCATTGCTCAACTTCTTCTTCAAGATATCGAAGGATTCCTGCTGCTTAGGGCCCCAATCAAACTTAATCTTCTTACGGGTCAATGAAGTTAGGGGCGCAGCAATCCTAGAAAAGTTTTCAATAAATCGTCTATAATATCCTGCCAATCCAAGGAAACTGCGAATCTCGGTGGGAGTCTTCGGCTCCTGCCAGTTCATGACTGCTTCTACTTTAGCGGGATCTACTTGGATACCACGCTCGCTTACTACATGTCCAAGGAATTGGACTTCTCGAAGCCAAAATTCACACTTCGAAAATTTGGCATAAAGCTTTTCTTGATACAGAAGTTTGAGAATACAACGAAGGTGTTTCTCATGGTCAGCTTGGCTCTTCGAGTAGATAAGAATGTCATCAATAAAGACGATGACGAACTTATCTAAATAAGGCTTGCAGACGCGATTCATGAGATCCATGAACGCGGCTGGTGCGTTAGTGAGCCCAAACGGCATCACTAGGAACTCGTAATGTCCATAACGAGTCCTAAACGCGGTCTTGTGCACATCTTCGTCTTTGACCTTTAACTGATGATAACCTGACCTCAGGTCGATCTTGGAGAAATAGCTTGCTCCTTGCAACTGATCGAACAGATCGTCGATCCTGGGTAACGGATATCTATTCTTGATAGTGACCTTGTTAAGCTCACGGTAATCGATGCACAGACGCATCGATCCATCCTTCTTTTTAACGAACAAGATTGGCGCTCCCCAAGGAGATGAGCTAGGTCTAATAAAACCTTTAGCTAACAAATCATCCAACTGCGTCCTCAACTCCTTCATCTCCGTTGGTGCCAATCTGTATGGTGCTCTTGCTACAGGCGCTGCGCCTGGAATGATATCTATCCGAAACTCTACTTGCCTATCCGGTGGCAAACCGGGTAGTTCTTCAGGAAACACTTCAGGATATTCCGAGATAACAGGGATATCCTCAATCTTCGGCTTCGGCTCATCAATGGTAACTTGTGCCATATAAATGACACATCCTTTCTGCATGCATCTGGATGCCTTGAGCATGGACACTTGCTCTGGCAATCCATGTTGGGTATCTCCTTGGATAGTGAGTGACTCACCAGACGGAGTCTTCACTATCACTTGCTTTCTATTGCACAGAATCTGGGCTTGGTTACTCGATAACCAATCCATGCCTATCACTATGTCGAATCCAGCTAGCTTAAAGGGAAGCAAGGATAACGGGAAAGAATGATTCCTAATGGATATAACACATCCATCTAGAACAGTCGAGGCGGTTTCTATGGTTCCATCGGCTAATTCCACCTCATAATTCACACTTAAGGTTTTAACAGGAAGGTTCAACAATTTACAAAACTTATCATCTACAAACGACTTATCAGCTCCTGAATCAAACAAGACTCTAGCAAAAACATCATTTACAAGAAACGTACCCGTAATGACGTTGTCGTCAAGAACTGCCTCCTTGGCGTCCATTCGGAAGACTCTCGCATTAGTCTTCTTTCCTTCATCTGCCTTCCTCGCATTCTTTGGGCAATTGGGCCGAATGTGCCCTTTCTCGTTGCAACCAAAACAAGTTGCATCCTTCATTTTCTTGCAATCCACAGCTTTATGATCTGTGGACTTGCAGATCCCACAACGTTTCTCGAAAGACTGGGACTTAGACTCCTGCCTGCATCTCCCAAAATGATGCCTCTTACAAACCTTGCATTTGGGTTTCTCACCCGACTGATCCCCTTTCTTGAACCCCGACCCTTTCCTATGGTCGTTGTTTCCCTTGTGTCGTTTCTCAGATCTTCGTGAGGTGTCATCCTCACGTTTCCTTTTGTTTTCCTCCAAGCTCTTCATAGCTCTAAGTCTGACGACATCTTGAGTGAGGGAGAGGGATAGATCAGCTACTGATCTAAATGTAGTAGGCCTTGAAGCCTTGACGCTTGCCTTTATCTCCGGTGCCAGACCCCCAATAAATCGAGCGATCCTACGCGGCTCCGGGGTCACCAGATAAGGCACTAACCGGGATAAGGTGTTGAACGTAGTAAGATACGCTTGACAATCGAGATTCTTCATAACCAGAGATACAAAGTCCGATTCAATTCTTTCAACCTCATGCTGCGGGCAGAAGTTCTCCTTGATCGGGGCCACAAACTGTTCCCATGACATGCTATACAGAGCGGTCTTTCCAGTAGCTTGTAGAAGCGACTTCCACCATGCTAACGCGTCACCCTTGAACGACTGGGACGCGTACTTCACAACATCCCTATCAGCACACCCGCTGATATCAACCACAGTATCCATCTCATCAATCCACGTCATACAATCGACGGCCCCCTTTTCCCCAGTGAAATCTCTGGGCTTGCAAGATACGAAATACTTGTACGTACAGGACCTGCTGTGCGTATCATGCTTTATCTTAACTTCTTGCTTTGGGATGCTGCTGTGGTTGGAGGAGTGATTATCATCCTCATCCTTCTTCGGCTCATCCTTTTTAGAAGGCGGCTTACTATGAGCCTCAGAATGAGTCTTGGGCTTTACGTGCGTTACTGTTCGGGTCCTACTCCGAGTACCACTAGATTCCCTGAATTGCCTATCCATAGCTTTGGCAACAGCGTTATCTATCAGTGCTTGCAACTCTGCACCGGTGACGTGAATCTTTGCATTATCTGAGTGTTCCCCAGAATGACTGTTGGTCTCCTCCGATTTGGCCATTGTAGCTTTAAGCTACAATAAAGGACAAGGTCTATTTAGAAACCTAACAGTATCATCGTTCTAGACGATTTATTAACCATGGTATCAAGAACCTTAACAGTTAATTTAATAAATTTCATTCAGGCTCTTATTAGCAATCAAGGAATGAAAATATATATATTGGCACCATAGGCCTAGTCACATGGACAATTACTAAATTATAAATTTAGATTTTTGTAGGATTATAAATTGTATAATTAAACAAATAATCCTTTACTAGACAGAGAGTCATAAACCACAACTGCCACTATATGACATAGTCATAACCCGTAGGTATCAAGTCATAAATAGACTTGTATACAGATATAATCTGTAGATAATTTATTAAAAAGGGTGGCTTGTGTGATTTTTCAGATCACGCTTAGCCAGGAATGTTAACATGTTTTCAGATGTTAACAGGGAGTTGAATCCTTTCAACCAGGTTTTACCATCATGGCCAGGCCTGTTAATAAGGCATTCAAGCTAGGTTATACCTTACTAAGATTCTTATAAATAGCAAATCAAATAAAAATTGATATTTTCCATTATTTAAATATTAAATTCATGCACATAAATAAAAATGAGAAATTCCAATTAACCATTTCAAATTTCAAATAAGGTAACTAGTACATCTTTGCCCTAAACGGGACTTTAATTCAAATAACATGAATAACATGCCCGCGCAGGGGCTAAACAACTAACAACAACAATTAAAATAAAACAAACCCACGCAGGGGTTAACAGAACAACATACCCACGCAGGGGTAGAATAAGGAAATAGATGTCCACGCAGGGACATGAGTAATGAGATAACAATCAAAGGATTCAATGATCCTTCTTACTCTTACCCTTGAGTAAGTCAAACACCTTCTTGAACATACCACTGTTGCGTCGGCGATCAGCTCGCATCTCGTGTTGCAACTCACGTCGCATGCTGTTAATCCCATGCAGGATTTCTTGAACCTGCGGCGGCGACATCATAGGCGCCGGTGGCGGTGGCTGGTACTGCTGTGGCTGTGGTGGCTGTGGCTGCTGGTAACCCGGAGGGTAACCAAAAGTAGACTGCCCAGCAGTCCAAGTGTCTCCAAATGGACCACTAGGTGGGAGCGAGCTGTAGTTTACAGCTTGCCAATAAGGGTCTCCTGTGTAATCGTAACCCTGGGGGAAAACCTGCTCGAACGGGTTAAACTGGGCTGCGCTCGCGTAAGCCGGAATCGGCTCTCCATAGTTCTGCGGCGGCAGAGGCGGGATCGGTACTGAAGTGACCTCCGATACGGGATGCGGAGACTCTCCCGTCTCGGACTCCTCGTGAAGAGGCGTGTAGCGACTGCTACCAACGTGTGGAGGGGTGCCTATGCGAATCCCTCCGCGCGTAGACATACGCGCATTCCTCCTTGGCCTCTGAGGCGGAGGAGGTAAAACTGGTGGCGGCGGTGGCGACGGAGTGATCACGTCGCGCCAGAGGGCCTCAGATAGGTCCTGCTGTAGAGGCGGCTGCTGCTGAAGCTGCTGCTGCTGAGAGTGGTGCTGTGAGTGCACCGGCGATCCATGGTGAGACTGGAGCATCGGAGAGTTGTGGCGGCTGGGGGTGTAATACCAATCGTGCTGCCGAAACCTCTCCTGAAAGCTATCAACACCATTGTAGGGTGATCCCCTAAATGGTGACCCATCCGATATCTCGATGGGATGGTTGGGCGTACCTGACGGTGGCAGTGAAGGGTCCGTGTCTTCATCAACTTCCATCTCGTGATCACCAGGAAAGTGGTCCTCTGGTCCTAGTGGGTTATGACCCACTGGCTCATCCACAAAAGCATCAGGGTTATACAGACCCTGGTAAACTGGTGCTGGGTATTGGTGAGGCGACTGATGGAGCGGTATATAAGATCCATGAGAACCATGGGGCCCATTCTCCGAGTGGGGCCCAAATGATTGGGGTAGTGATGGCGAAGTGCTCATAGACACCGAGTGTCTAGCCGGCTCGGCGAATGATCCCCAAAGATCATTGGCTGCAGTGTTGTGGATAGCTGACGGGGCTCGCCTGTGTGAGGGTCCTGCCTCATGGTCGTGAGATGTAGCGAATCCTCCTCGTCCTCGCATACGTGGCGGCATGATGGTCCTGTCAAAAATTTAAACAAGTTGCACAACAAATATATAAGACAAAGCAAATAATAAAAAAAATAAAGATAAATAAACGAAATGTTGAACATTTCCTAAGTTCTTTGACTAGACTCGAAAATCGAGGAATGTGCAATTGTGTAACTGAGATTAAACACAAAGGACTAGTGTTTAATTCACTCAGCGTTGGCTCTGATACCAACCTGTCACACCCCGATTTCCACGTGTCACCGGTGGGCCCGGTGTGGGGTACAGTGACGTAGTTGGCATCGTCATAGACAATCAACACAATATAATAATGCACAGCGGAAGCAGAATAGATACATTTCAACTTTTAAATAAAGTGCAATAATAAATATCACAGTAGTTGAAACGGATCCACAGGCGGATCAAATAAAAATGAGAATAAACAGTTCAACAGATATTTGTCGTCCGAGCTTGCGAGACTATAGTGGACGCTCTTAGGAAACAGCCAGCCTATTTTCGTATAGTACCTGCACTTAACCTTTTGGGAAAAATACGTCAGTTTACACTGGTAAATACAAATCAACCGACTCATTTTGAAAATGATTGAAAATTGATGTAAATGCACAAGGCATAAATAGTTTTTATTAACTTGGGATAATTATACAATATAAACTTGTGAACGATTTACATGCACTCGTATCTTTGGTGGCCCGGGATCTGCTGTCCGGGCTAAAGATTAAATGACACACCACATTAAAGAGTTATACACGCCGAGTGTACGCCTACACCCCGTGCTCTGGTCGTGGCCATCTCGTAAGATAATGCCAAGGATATCCGGGACACGGTCAATAACCCCCCAAAGCCTAAAGTAAGACAAGACTGTTTAAACGAGTCGCACAAGCTATTCAAGACTGTACACCCATAAGGCGCAGGACTTGCGCGCCCGATCAAGCGGTATTTTAAATACCGTACCCCAAGCCCGTATAGGGAAAATAAGTCAAAACGTATTTACCTGAGCAAGTATGTAACACAAACGGTAAGTGTGGTAGCTTTTACTGGGCCTCCTAATCTGGAACAAAGGTTTATAATTAACCTATTAGATTCCTAACGGGTCTTTTATTTAAGCCTAAGCTTTGACCGGTTAGTTTTAAGAATGATACGGTTCAAGCGCACGATTAAGCGAAAGACCGGATAGAATGTGATTTAGACCCGACAAGTTTGAATACTTGTATAATATGGGTATACTAAATACATTCTGGATTTTGAAATAAAAATGATATCGTTTGACCCGTTTCGGTCAATTTACGCAAACTAGTTCCGTAAACCGAACCGAACGCAAAAAGGGCGTTACGGGTAGCCAAAAGAATCAAATGCAAGTTTCCTGAGATAATATGCTTTAAATATGATACAACATCAGTAAGTTATGTTCCATATTGCCCGGAATAAGTTTAAACTCAATTTATGCCTTAGAAGGGCATTTTGGTCATTTAAAAGATCATAAAAGAGTAAAATTAAAAGTCTGAGTTTCGGGTCTGGTTCATACAGTAAATATACTTAATTTAACATGTTATAACAGTAGGGTATGACCCATATATCAAATCTATCATTTAAAACCAAACCATGCACCGTAGGGGTATTTTAGTAATTTCACAAGGGCTAAAACTGCCAAAACTGGAAATCTGAGTTCATATACTTATATTTACTGTTATTACATGAAAATATGCTAAACACATCAGTAGGTATAAGTCTTATATTTTTAAAACGAGTATAACGCTTACTATGCGCTTAAAACGCTAAAAATGCGATTTAGAGCCGTTTCCGGGTTTATATATGAAAGCTGAGATTTTTATATTTCCAGAAGGCTCAAAATAATTTATTTAACATATAAAATCAGTAGGAAAAGGTTTCGGGTCAAAAGGATGTATAAAACTCGTTTTATGGCTTAAACGGTCAAAACCGACATAAACCGAAATAACTAAGCGATCTAAGATCCGTTCAGCCAAAAATTAATTAAAAATCATCTAAAATCCTAAAATATTATATATCATCAGTTGGTAAAAAGTTTTATATCAAAACGTGGCCAGAAATGGGTTCTACGCGAAAAGGACCGTTTATGTAACTTTATAATATAGTTTTACGCTAATGGCCATAACTAAAAATCTGGACCACCAACTGATCCGAAATTTTCGGTGCAAGTTTATATATTAAAAATAAAGATTTCTACTCTTTCACTTTTCCAAAAATCACGTTTTATATCAAAAAGGGCAAAATAGTCAACTTTTAAGCATAATCGGAAACATGCTAATGAATCGGCTATGTATAGACTTAAGCAACAAAAATTCCAGAAAGTTTTACCAAAATAAAAATGGTCAAAAATACTTTCCAATACAGATTTCAAACATGCATGTACGAATCCGAATCGATAGTCTACGAAATAGTCGTTTTATAGGACTTTCGGTTCCGATTCGTATTTATACTAAAGATTGTCGAGTTGATCGTGGTAAAACACATTCTTATTTTCATTATAAAGCTATCTATGATGATCAAACAGATTGCATGTCATTTATATTACCATTTAAGCTATTTTTCTCAAAAATCACTTCTGTTGACTTTTTAGAATCACGTTTGACTCGACAATTAGCATGCATATAGTGGGATTCAGATAATACCCTTTTGAGGGTTTGTTTCCCACGTAATTACCAACATATATCTGGTTTCAATTCGAGAAATGACTGAGAGAAATTCGTTTAATCAGAAAGTCAAAGTTTATGAACAAATAGTTTGACTTTTACTAATATTTGATGTAAGAACGAACTAGAGATCGAATTAGAAGCTTACAAAGGTCCTATGGAAGCTTAGATGACACTAGTAATCGGCCTTGATGTCCAGGAATGCTCCAGAAATGCTTGAGAGAGAGTTCTTGCAAATGAGCTTCTTGGTTACTATGAAAATGTCCAAGAAATGGATGAACAATCTGATTTAAAGCTGAATTTTGATGTTTGTAAGGAGGTTACTGTGGCCTAGGCATGCATGGCATCTCATTGGAGCTTAAGGAGGTGAAAAACAGCTGGTTACCATTCAAAATCGGACCCAAATCGCTGCTGTTCGCGAAATCCGGAGCTGGGCGCTGGGTCGCGGCCCGCGTAGGACCTCAGGCGGGCGCCTGGGGTCTGCAGTCCCAAAGTTTGCCCATTTGTGGCAGTTTCGGTCCCTGTACTTTAGTTGCGATGATTTGGCCACGAATCTTGACTCGTAAACCCTCGAATCTGGTTTTTAGGAACCTTAGGACTTTTACCAACATGGTAATGTCCTCGGATAACTTTGCGCTCAACCGAAAAGCCACGAAATTCGACGTTGACGCTTTTAGTCCTTCAAGTACGGTTTTGGCCATAACTTTCTCATACGTTGACGAAACTTCACGAAATTTTAACCACATATTCTAGTGAGTATATTTTAGCTTCTCAAAGCTTCGGGTCTGCCAAAAGTTCACTCAGAGGTATAAATTCAACATGTTGACACTTTTGGCCCCTATAGTTTGTAATTCCTCACTTTTGTGCAATTTCCGCGTCGTATGATCCATGAACCATCCGTTTAAGGTTATAAACATTATGTAGGGTTATCATAGAGTCTATTTATCCATTGTTGACACTTTGGACCCTTACGTTCCATAGTTTTCACTGTTTGTCACTTTTAGTCCCTCTAAAGTTCATTTTCACATACCGGAACCTTATGACACGTGTCAAGACATTATTGGACGAAATTTTTCGAGGTGTTACATTCAGGAACTTATGTCGAAACTCATTAAAGGTTGTCACATAGGAACCGCGTCTATTAACTCTGGAAAACACCATTATTCTGTCGTATACGCTACTTTAGTTAACCAAACAGATAAGGTACTCAATTTTCTCTAATTGAGATTTCCCACTTTTGCTTCGAGCAAGTAGAGTTTTGCATCTCTACTTCTCTTAATGGTAGTTGCATCGCGTCAGTTTTCTTCATTAAAGCAAACACTCCTTTGCCTCGATACTTGATCATTCCTTCATTACAGCAAATATTCATTGATTCGTTACTTGGCAATTCATATATTACGCATGCACCATTTGTTACGCATGTGGTTTCGTTTCGAATAAGCATTTCTTCAAAGTTCAAATATTAATTGCTAAAGCTAATTATTGATTTATGATTCGAATAACCTACATTATTGCAATTGTTGGCTCCTTTGCTATCAAGACAACGCACTTTCTTGAAACTTCTTTTCTTTCAAGTTACATTCATGGTTTACCTTTGTAACCATGCCGAGATTCCCTTGTCGATACATACGTTTATTGTCAGATTGCGTTGAAACCAAGTTCAATTGCTTGAACTTGTCGATTTCGCATATTCAATTCAAGACACCATATGATGTATTGAGAGCATCATATTCAGATTCATATTTGGCAATTGTTCCTTTTGTCCCGAGTCGTAGTAGACTTGTTTGGTTTACGGCTCCACTAAATCGTTTGTTGGTTCCGACACCTTGCAGTGATGGTTTCACTAAATTGAAGCTTGCGCTAATCACATTTACGCAACTCATACACGGATTTAATTGTTTATTTCTTGACTTGCTCTAAATCGTTTTGTTTTACCATGATTAAAGCAGCTTAACACAATTGTGTGCCAAGACAATGGTACATAAGTTCATTCCATATCATCCAGTGTACCTCCTAACGGTTCTTTCATTATCAATCGAATGCCTTGCAGTATTTATTGCTTTTTCATCTTCAATTGAAACCAGTAGTTCTTGATGTTCCATATTCGATTGAAAACCCCATGACATTGTTGAATCAAATTTCCAGGATTGCTTCATTACACTTTCATTTGATTTCAAACACAGTGAACTTGCTCGATCACCACTATTATTGAATTATATCCTTTTGACACTTTGTGGTGTCGGTACAACTTGTAGCTTGTGCTAATCATGATCAACCGTTTCACTCGAAACTACACATACTTTTGTTGACCTGTCATTTAAACATTCTTAATAAAACTACGTATTGAGACAACAATACACCATTTTCGATTGTATTTCCTTTCGATGTATTTTTACGATTCAGTACTGTCAACACACTAATTTTACTCATTCATTTGTTCGAAAGTTGACAGATCATTTTCATGTTACTGTTACATTTAAGCTTGCTGATTCTGAGTTCATCTAGCGGATGTTATTGTTTCTAAAACTCATTTACATACTGTGAACGATCGTTTAGAATTCTATTGGTTGAAACTCCTCTTTTATTGAACCCCTATGGAATAAGTTACACTAGATGATACATCTGTACATCTCGTGTCCTTTGAAATCAAATTCTGGAACACATACCTTTTTACCAATGGGTTCTTGTTGTGGTAATATGTCCCTGAATTCACCTGATTCGAATAAGTTTGATTCGGTTATGTGGTTATCTACCTCAGTATTATTCATATCCATGCATGTATAACATAACCCTAAGAAGTTAATGTAGTTTAAATTTCGGGGACGAAATTTTCTTAACATGGGGAGAATGTGACAACTGTCAAATTCATGCATCCGTACAATTAAGTAGATAATAATTAATGATTAATGACTGTGCTGATTTACAATTTATGACTTGAATTGTTTTCTGATCATACATACATGTGCATCATATATTGCAAATGACATAACATTATTGCATGCAAACTTTATTGATTGGAATGATGCACGAAACAAGCTAGCACAATTATCAGACAAATCAGAAAAATGCTGACAGAACTCAGTAGATAAACAGACATTGTATTGAGACACAGAGTGAGCCAGAAACCAAGTATTACACTAGTATAGTGTGTAGGAAAGTAAGGATCACAAAACTGCCTTCCTAGTGATAGTTTAAGTGCCGGAAAGTGCCTAAACCTTACATAAACTGCAAAATTCCGCAAAATTCAGCATTTAAACAGCATAATATCATGCAGAAATAGACTTAAATGGTCCTGAATACCTTCCTAAGTGTCGGGAATCAAAACTGTCACAAAAGGTTACATAAAGCACACTAAACTGCGAAGTTTAGCACCTTAACGAACCGGTAACCAACCGAACAACCGGACACTACCCGAAACATCAAATTTGCACTAGAAGCACTGTTTCAACATTACCAAGCTAGTTATGGTCCCCGAACATCATAACACACACCACATAAATATCTAGTAACTGAATCCCTAACTAACACTTGAAATTCAACCACAAACTAACTAGTTGGTTAAGACCTACACCTAGACCCCCCCCCCACCTAGTTCACGGCCTAACTAATGGGACCCACTATTGATTTTATTTGTTATAAAATTTGATCTTGTTGGGCATATTCTACACATAATATGCCATATTCCATTACATGTTGGAAGAATTCCTATAAACCATGAGATTTAGCCAAGATCATTTCTTCATCTTCAACACAAAAACTCCCCTTCTTCCTCCTCCATACCTACGGCTCACACACACCTCCCACACATCTCCATTTTCACTTCCATTCCATCCATTCCCAAGTAATATTAAGGTGTAAGGAGCTAAGTTAGGAAGCTTGGAGCTTTCAGGAGTTCAAGGACCTCTCTTATTTGCTTTTATCCACTTGTTTTCTTCACTTGATCATCCCTAGCCTTGTGCTAGTGGTAAGAGTCTTGATCTTGCTAGTTTACTTCTATTTTAAGTGGTTAAAAGGAGAAACATAATCATAATCTTGAAGAACACTAAAGATCATAAGAATGAAACTTGAACATAAGCATGATTAATGAAGAAACTAAATTGTTATGTGTTGATTTACTTGATGATTGTTGTTTGTTCATGTATATGATGTAGATCATCATATGATCTTGCTAGATTATGATAAAAAACATAATCTAGCAAGATGAAAAAGTAGAAATATAGTAGGATGATAGATCATCCACACAAAGATCATGAACTTGAAAGAGTACATTGATTTCTTGAAAAAATAATGATCAAAGTAAGTTGTGATACTTGTAGATCTAGAAATTTTATGGATGATTTCTAAAGAAACCAAGTTAAAAATATAAGTTTTACTAAATCTTGGTTCTTACATAAACAAACCTTATTTTGGTGGTTAAACAAGTGTAGAAACACTTGTGAAACAAGAAGAATTCATAAAGAAACATTTTTAGAAAACATGATCATAAGTTGTAAAGATCAATCTTCTTTAAAAATGAAGTTTTTAAAGAACTAATCACACTTTAAAGGGTAACAAGGCTTAGTAAGAAAACTAGTAAGTTCCTACAAATTTTTACAAATATTCAAGTTCATGAAGTAGTAGATTATACTTATTTTTGACAAAATTGGTAAGTAAAGGTTGTTTATTATTGATTGTGAATGGAGTGTGATGATTTTTACAAAAGAAAATGACATACTTGAAAGCATGGAAACCTCCATTTTTAGGGGAAACTATGGCAAAAATTTCTAAAAATCTAAACACTTAGAAAAATATTTATAAACATGCACTTACAAGTGCATTTTCAATAATAAATTGTTACATAAACTTTGCCACAATTTTTGGTTACAAAAATACAAATATTGGAGGTTGGTTTTTATAAACAAAAGTGACTAAATATGTATAGGAAATATATATTTAGAAGACACCATGTGTGTGATTATTTGTATATTTTGTGTATTAGTTATATTATTTTAGGATTTGGAATAATATAACACATCAAAATACCAAGAATTACAATCCAAAATATTACCAAAATTCCAAGGATATGAAGATACAAGTTATACACAAAATATTGATGAAACCGAACCAATGAATATAACTCACAAAATATTCCGGAAATAATATTCATATGCATATTTTAGTAAATAATATTTTGGACACCAAGGAAACGAAAATATGATTTTTACAATTACTACAAGAATATGTCACATTTTTTACAAGGGAAAAATATATTATTTTTGGCAAATAGGAGTATATATTTTTCTTGAAATCTTTAGAGAATATATATATTTTTAAGAAATATATATTTTCTTTCACAAACACGAAATACAATATTTCGAGGTGAAAGATATATTTTCCCAAACAAATATGAAGAATATCATTTTTGGAGAAAAATGAGTTTATATATTTTCCAAGATAGACATGAAAATATATTATTTTTGAAACTTATGAGAAAATACAAATATTTTTGCCAAAAGAAAAATTATAAATAATTTTTCTAAATAATATTTGTTACAATATATATTTTGGAAATATATATTGGTGGACTATTATTAAAGATAATATTCCGGAAAAATTAATACGAAATTAAGTATAAGAATACTTAATGAATACAATAAAAATACGTATTCTCGTACGTATAAATTCACACCGGAATACGACCACAATACATGGCAAAAATATACAAATACAAAGATATGAATACACCCATCCTTGGGAAGGAAATACGAATATAAATACTTGAGAAGTACCAATGTTAATATATATTGTTTTAACAATTATTCCAAAAATTTAATAATTATAATTATAATTATAAGTTAAAATATTTATTATTTTAACAAATAATTATATAACTCGGAGTAATACCGAAGACACAAAAGAAATGTAACTCAGAGACATTAATACTAAGCCAAGGCACGACCCGCCCGTCTAATAGATCACAGTACGTTGTAGGTAGTCGTGTACACCAGAGGAAACTTTGAGTTACAGGCGGATTCGAAGAACGCAAAGCTGTGAGTTCATGTCTCACTTTTCTTTAAACTGTTTTGTTTTATAACTTCGGGGGTGAAGTACATGTTACAAAATGATTACAAACAAATACAATTGGTATGGTTAGCTTGGAAAGTACAGTAGATCATGTGAATGGATAGGCGCACTCTTAAGGCCATTAATCCTCGTTGTACGACCGAGGGGCATGAGTGATAGATCTATTTGGGTGTAGCGAGCCCCACCCATGAGTCCGTCGAGTGGACCATGTGGTGACTATGTCTTATTGCCGGAGGCAAGGTCTGCTAGGTTTGAATCTTCCTGCACCATGTCACGTATATTAATGTATTAGCTACTGATGTGTGGTAAAATGTACAGATTTGTCCCGTGTAAAGTGTATTATTTTTGTGCAGTTTTTATTTGTTTTTATTTAGTTTGAATGTTATTTTATATTATTTTGTGTTTTGCTAGGTCCTGGTGCAAATGGAGCAAAAACGAGTAATATGGAAATAACCAGCCAATTGAGCAGAGTAAGGTGCCAGGGACCGAATAAAAGTTGCCGCTATTTTCCGCGAGTGGGTCGAGAGCACTATCTCTATATCATTATTGGAAGCTGCTACATCATTAATTATCTATTGTTGTTGAATTCGAAAAAGAGAATATGGAAGGGGCTGACATGTCTTGCAACTTGACCGATGCATTAATAAAGGATTTTGGGCTATTATTATTAAAATTTCGAAGACATCATCTTGGGGGATTCATATATATTGGACAACATCAGACGCATAAGAATCACGGCTGGGCCTGGGCTGCCATTCGTTGGACCAAAAAAAAAAAAAGAACATCACATCAGACGGCAGACTAAAGGATTCGCAAGTTTTATTTAAAGGAGGAGGCAGACGAAGTCAGAGAAAAAAAAAAAGAGGGGTCGGCTGATTTAACAGGAGGCTGCGATCGAGAAGAAGAAAAGAAAACCAATTGGTTCGAGGGTTCAAGCCACGATCAAGATTACAGTCCGGGTTTGCAAATAGTTTATAGTCAGTTTTAATAACTTTGTGTTTTTTGAACTTGATTGCTATGGATTATTTATTATTTGAGACTTGTTTCTTTTTATTGGTTATGATTATTGGCTAAACTTTTCATGCTACCTGGGTTTTGATGAACTAGAGGATTGTAATGCGTTTGTGACATGTTTCGGTTATTTGATGTGATTTACATAACTTTTCTTTGATATTGATCTTGATATTGCATGTTGGTGTGTTTTGGTTATTTTATTAGTCAATAAATTCAGCGGTTTAGGCACGAAGAAATGTTTTGGTTATTTTATTAGTCAATAAATTCAGCGGTTAGGCACGAAGAAATTCCCTCTAGACTTAGGATTTAATTTAATTCGTTGATCTTAGGATTTTCGGGTTAGGTATTGTGTTGAGAAATTGACCAAGTTGACTAATAATTAAAATCACTATATTAAAACTTGCATCCTCATCTTGTGACTCGAAAGACGATTAGGGTGAGCTAGGTTATTAGCTAATTATTGGTGGGTAGATTGGGTGACCGATAGCTCGGGCTCGTTTATTGCATCGTAATTAAGGTTTCCTAGGATTTCAATTAGCAAAGTTGGGTTTGCTTTGCGATTTTGGGATCTTCTCTTAACATAACTGTCTCTGAGGTCAAAAGGATTCTATTTTCGTAGGATTTGGTATCGATAGCTCGAGCCGGTTCGTTCTAGCACTTCACATTTAGTCTTGCTTCTTCATTTGGGACATCTCTAGCGGGGGTCAATTGAGGGAAATAGATATTTAGCCGTTATCATTGTCACATTAGCATTGCATGATTCTAGGGATTCGACACCTAGGTAGCCTTTATCTCATATATATTTGATCACAATTGGCTCGCGTGTTTGCTTCGTTTGCTTGCTTTGTTTCTTACGTCTTCTTATTTAATTTAGTTATTATTTAATTATTAAAAAATCACTTCAAAACAAATCTAAAATTTGACTACGTATTCGACAAAGGTTCATTATCTAGAGTTTGCATATAGTGTCCACGGATTGATATCCGGTCTTGCCATCTACACTACACTGCGACCGGTGCACTTGTCGATTGTGTGTGGTTTAGGTTGTGATTCCATTTTTAAAACTTGTTCGAATTTAATATACACATTTTCACACATCAGCTACACATTAATTGATTTGTTTCCTTGTTGCATTCTGTCACACCCCAATTTTCCACGTGTCACCGGTGGGCCCGGTGGGGAGTATAGTGACGTAGTTGGCATCATCATAGACAAACAACACAATATATAAATGCACAGCGGAAGCAAAGATAGATTCATTTCAACTTTAATAGAATGTAATATTAAATATCACTAGTAGTTGAAATGGATCCACATGCGGATCAAAATAAAATAAGATAATTGTTCAACAGTTTTATTGTCGTCCAAGCTTGCGAGACTTATTGTGGACGCTCTAGAAGACAGCCAGCCTAGTACGTGTAGTACCTGCACTTAACCTTTTGGGAAAATACGTCAGTTTACACTAGTAAATACAATTTAACTGACTCATTTTGAAAATGATTGAAAATTGATTTAAATGCACATGGCATAAAATATTTTTATAACTTGGGATAATTATGCGATATAATCTTGTGAACGAATTACATGCTACTCGTGCGTTCAGTAGCCCGGATCTTGTCCGGGTTAAAGATCAATAGACACACCACATTAAAGAGTTATTCACTGACAGGTGTACGCCTACACCTCGTGCTCTGGTCGTGGCCATCTCGTAAGATGATGCCAAGGATATCCGGGACATGGTCATTAACCCCCCAAAGGCTTAAAGTAAAACAAGACTGTTTAAACGAGCCGATCAAATTATTCACTTGAACACCCAAGGGTGCAAGATTTGTACGCTCGATCAAGCGGTATTCTATATACCGTAACCCAAGCCCGTATAGGGAAAATAAGTTAAAAGTATTTACCTGAGCTAAATATAAATTCAATCTCAGCCGTATACCATCAAGCAAGTACAGATAGCTTTTACTGGGTCTCCTATTCTGGAACAAAGGTTTATAATAACCTATTAGATTCCTAACGGGTCTTTATTTAAGCCTAAGCCTAGACCGGTTAGTTTTAAGGACGATACGGTTCAAGCGCACGATTAAGCGAAGACCGGATAGAATGTGATTTAGACCCGACAAGTTTGAATACTTGTATAATATTGGTATGCTAAATACATTCTGGATTTTGAGACAAAAATGATAACGTTTGACCCGTTTCGGTCAATTTATGCAAACTAGTTACAGGTCTGTTTTATACAGTAAACATACTTAATTTGACATATTATAACAGTAGGGTATGACCCATATACAAAACTTATCATTTAAAATCAAACTATGCACCGTAGGGGTATTTTAGTAATTTCACAAGGACTAAAAATGTCACAACTGGAAACCTGAGTTCAAAAACTTATACTTACTGTTATTATATGAAAATATGCTAAAGACATCAGTAGGTATTAACCGTATATGTTTAATATGGGTATAGCGCATACTATGCGCTAAAAACGCTTAGAAAGGCGATTTAGAGCCGTTTCCGGGTTTTCAAAAGAAAGCTGAGATTTTTATATTTCCAGAATGCTCAAAATACTTTATTTAACAAATAAAATCAGTAGAAAAAGGTTTGGGGTCAAAAGGATTTATAAAACTCGTTTTATGGCTTAAAAGGTCAAAACCGGTATTAACCGAATCAAACTTAGAGACCTATGATACGATCAGCCAAAAATTAAATAAAAATCTTCAAAAATCCCAAAATATTATATAACATCAGTGGGTAAAAAGTTTTATATTAAAACGTGGCCTTAAATAGGTTATACGCTAAATGCGCCGTTTATTTAACATAAAGCTTTAGTTTTACGATATCGGCCATAACTTTAAATCCGGACCTCCAACTGATATCAAATTTTCGGTGCAAGTTTATAAATCAGTAATAAAGGTTTCTACTCTTTCATTTTTCCAAAAATCACGTTTTATAACAAAAAGGGCAAAATAGTCAACTTTAAGCATAAATCGGAAACATGCATATGAATCGGTTAAGCATGGAATCAAGTTGTAAAATTCCAGAGAGTTAAACATAAATATAAATGGTTCAAAATAAGCTCTAATGCAGATCTCAAACATGCATGCACGGATCCGAATCGAGAGTCAAAGAAAAAGTCGTTTTATAAGACCTTCGGTTCCGATCCGAGTTTATACTAAAGATTGTCGAGTTGATTATGATAAAACATATTCTTACATTCATTATAAAGTTATTTTTGATGATCAAACTGATTGCATGTCATCTACATTACCATTTATGCTAGATTTCTCAAAAACAAGTTCTGTTGACTTTTTAAGAACAACTTTGACTCGACAATAATCATGCTTAGAGTGGGACTCAGAGAATACCCTTTTGAGGGTTTGTTTCCCACATAAATACCAACTTGTAGGTACTTTCAATTTGAGAAATGACTGAGCCATTTTCGTTTAATCGAAAAGTCAAACTATAACTATGACGGATTGACTTTTGGCTAATAATCAAAGCTAGAACGAATTAGAGGAGGTTATGAATGCTTACAAGAGTCCTAATGAAGCTTAGTTATCACTATGAAGTAGCCTTGTCGTTCAGAAAGCTCCTGGAGATGCCTTGTGAATTTTTGAAAGTTGTGGTGTTCTTGTTTTCTAACTCAAGACTCAATTTATGAAGCTTTGATCAGATTATAAGGGTGTTTCTGATGTTATGAGGGTGCTACAAGTGTCCCATGTTGCATGTAAGATGATTGGTGCAATTGGGAGGTGATGCAAGCTGTCCTCAACTCGCAAAATGGATCCCAGAGCTGCTGTTCGCGAGATTCTGCAACTGGGCACGGGTCGCGGCCCGCGTAAGGCAGCCCAGGCGGGCCGCCTGGGGTCTGCAGCTTCCAAACATTTGTTAAATGTTGCAGTTTTGGTCCCTGTTCTTTAGTTACGAGGTTTTGGCCATTAATCTTGACCCTTAGACCCTCAAATCTGATTTTTAGGAACCTTGGGACATTTACCAACATGGTAATGTCCTCGGTTAACTTTGCGCTCACCCGAAAGGTCATGAAATTCGACGTTGACGCTTTTAACCCCTCAAGTACGGTTTTGGCCATAACTTTCTCATACGATAACGAAACTTCATGAAATTTTTACCACATATTCTAGTGAGTATATTTTATCATTACAAAGCTTCGGGGCTGCCAAAAGATCACTCAGAGGTATAAATTCAACATGTTGACACTTTTAGTCCCTGTAGTTTGTAATTCCTCACTTTTGTGCATTTTCCGCTTCGTATGATCCATGATCTATCCGTTTAGGGTTATAAACACCATGTAGGATTATTATAGAGTCTATTTATCCATTGTTGACACTTTGGACCCTTACGTTCCATAGTTTTCACTGTTTGTCAACTTTAGTCCCTCTAAAGTATGTTTTCGCATATGCAAAGTCTATGACACGTGTCAATACATTATTGGACGTAAATTTTCGAGGTGTTACATCCTCACCCCCTTAAAAGAAATCTTGACCTCGAGATTTACTGGAACAATTGAGGATATTTTTCTTTCATCGTGGATTCCACTTCCCACGTGTATTCGGGACCTCTGCGGGCATCCCACTTGACCTTAACAATAGGTACATGCTTCCTTCGAAGCTTCTTCACCTGTCGATCCTCAATCGACAATGGTCTTTCCACGAACTTCAAACTCTCATCTATGTGTATATTTGTATGCGGTATAACCAGTGATTCGTCAGCGAAACACTTCTTCAGATTACAGATGTGGGACGCATTATGAATTGCGCTAAGTTCTTTAAGCAAGTTTAACTTATAAGCAATTGACCCGACACGTTCGACAATCTTGAAAGGTCCTTTGTATCTCGGGCTCAGCTTGCCTTTCTTACCAAATCGCATCACCCCCTTCCAGGGCGATACCTTAAGTAACACTTTATCACCTACTTTGAAGTGAAAATCTTTGCGCCTTGGATCCGCATTCGATACGGGTTTATCATTACATCACAAGTCTTCCAACCGTTATGTGATAGTGCTTCTTGACTTATTGGCGAAACATATCCCTTAATCCTTAGGGTGTAATACATTGCGAGCTTCACCAAGCTCCTTAAATAGGTTTTAGCTCATAAGTTATATGATCTATGATACATTTGATTCCTTCGAGTGATTTTATATATTCAGAGCTTACCTAGTCTTGGTAATTAACAAATTGGCACACCCTTCCAGAGTGATATCTTTGTTGAACCTTATTCCTTATCAAGGACTTTGGAGGGTTGCTATTTTCATTAACCTTTAATTTTTCTGCCAAAACTGGCAATCTTACGGATGATCAAGGATTTGTAGGATCCTATTCGTTGTTTCCAAGGCAATTATCAGACCTGATGATTGGACGTACCAATCTTCTATTTAACAATAGGTAATCAACATTCCATCTAAGCAAGGTCTCCAAAGGAGCCGCCTTGATACTTATACATCAACTATTATAGAAAAGCTTATCTTAATGTGAAATGGTTATTCCAACCATTACTTAAAACTAATCTTAAGGGATAGTTAATTCTCACAGTTAGTCGAACAATCGACGATCCTGGGCAGCTGATGGAAATTCTTAATTGTTGCCTAATTTGGGTTGCGGTATTCAATGCATAAGCAAAATGAACCGTCTTTCTTAATTAACAATACCGATTTCTTCAGGATATCGAGTTAGGCTATATGAATCCTTTATTTTAAAACTTACTTAATCAGGGTTTCGATTCTTCCAATGATGGTACTAGCTACCTTGAAGGTTTCATAATAGAATAACCCTGAATGGGATATAAATCTTAACTCTACTTGCCTCTCAAGAGGTGAATAGGGTAATCACGATACAATGAGGTTACAGAGATTTTCCAAACCTCAGACTCTAGTTCATCTGTCGTATTCTGTGTCAGATAAGTGACACATTTATGTCACAAGTCCATGAATTCCTTAATCTGGAACATTTACTTTGGCAAATTCCATTCTGGATATCATCCTTGAATACCATTAGTTGACTTTAGTACCATATGACCATCGGAATATCTTTGTGGTCCCATGCATTAAACTTCCATACTGATCAGGCATGGAAGTAATCTATGGAACATATTAAGATACATCAATCCTCATATGGCGCTTTTATCATACCGTCTAGTTTTCGCAATCGATCGAGTTCAAGGGGATGTCAACTATATATGCTGACGTACTGCTTCTAGAGAGAGGATACTTCTAGAATTCCATAATTAGATATTTCTAACAGGAACAGAATAATTGGTTCTCATAACTTCGCCTGTATGTTTTTCCTTACACTTAATATCTTTACGGTAAAATTTTTAAAAGTTTGCTAGGCTTAAAATCTTATGAGAGACTTAGCAATTCCTGAATTCAAACGTAACCCTTAACCAAAAGAGTCACAATAAGGGTTTATCTGACGTCATTAATAATGTGAACTGCCTCTAATTATTCATCAGGAAGGCTAAACGCCTCCATTCTTAATCCTTTTAAACTTAGCCATAGGATCTTTGACAATTTGTAGGGCAGTCTAAGCTTGACTGGTTATTTCTTAATTTATATAATCATAAGTAGCGGAGGTGGATCCATAATGGATTCATAGTAAGCAGGCTTTGAAACCTTAATGTGCCCTCTCGTTGCTGATGCTAAATCATAATATATATATAGTGCATTATGCTTAAATTCTAGGTTAACCGAATAAGAGCACTATTTCAACCAATGAATCAATGTTTGTAACCTACTGCCGATAGTTTATAGCCCTTATGGGGGTCGGAAAAATTCTTATTCCATCTTTTCCACTTCGCAAAACGGATACCAGGTTTTTCTAATAAGGTCCTTAAAATTTGGACCATCCCATACTGTATAAGTACATCCTAAGAGACGAAGTACTTTTTAAGTACATCCTAAAAAGAATGGGCTCCTTGCCACATATGATTATATTTGGGTCATTCTTCGCATATGGAGTATGAATAAACTCTTATTTTGAGTAGCGACATGTGTTTTAGAGTAAACAACATTTGGCTTCTTGAATCATCTCATGTGTTTTCTTATAACCTTTCTATCAACTGCGTTAACTTTGGTTTTGGAGATTAACTCCTTTAACATTGAGGTTCACTCTTGATGCACCGTTATCATTTGTCGCATCTCTAGCATTGCGACTGTTGTTTGCCTTATACGAGTTTTCCCCTACTCGAAGCTTTGGTATTAAATACCAGATTCAACAAGTGCTCGGGCAGTCCTTACCATGAGTCTTCCTTGAATTGCCAAGGGCTTAACATAAAAATCTTGATAACTACTTGCTTCTTATTACCTCTACTATAGATTTGGTCACAGGATGACTAATCCATTACTATTATTATATCGAGTTCCTATACTGCGGAAACAAGGATAGAGGATAAGAATGGTTCCTAACGGATATATACATCCATCTGATATTGCTGAAACAGTTTCTGGGTTACCATTGGCCAATCCTACTTTATACTTAACGCTTAGAGTTTTTTAACAGGCAGATTTAAAGATTTATAAAATCCATTGTCTACGAAAGACTTATCTGATCCTCAATTAAGTAATACTCTAGCATGAGCGTTAATGATAAAGGAATTACCTGTTGCGATATTGACATCCTGATTAGCTTCTTGAGCATCCAATTGAGAGTTTCCAGCGTTGTTCTTCTTAGTCTCCCCAGGCTTCTTGGTTTTATTCGGGCAGTTAGTTTTGATGTGCCCTATTTCTTTGCAACCATAGCAGGTTGCGTCTCCCAACTTCGGACAATCCAAGGTCTTATGCTCCTTGGACTTGCAGATTCCACAGGATAAAGGCTGGGATTTAAATCTGCATTTCCCGAGGTGGTTTTTCTTACAAGTTTTGCATTTGGTCTCTTTACCTAACTGCTGGTTGTCTTTCGAGTCCTTGCATTTATGGGTCTCGGGATCCACCTCTTTACAGATGACACATCCCTTGGTCTGCTCATAGAAACACTTTCCAAAGTGCTTCTTCCCGCAGGTTTTACACTCGGGTTTTGCCTCATTTGGCTTGAACTGGCTATAGTTTGAACTGGCCTTACCCTTTTTACAACCCTTACTCGGGGTGTCATCGGACTTCCGCTTGTGTTCCTTCAACGCACGGTCCACAGCGTTGTTTACGGCCATATCTATCATAGCCTGTAACTCGGTGCTCGTTAAATTCAGTCTTGCATCATCATTCTGATTAACTGGGTGATTGGGAGTTTCAGAGGGGTCGGCCATGATGACGCTTCGAAGGCTACAAACCAAGAAGCAATAGCTTACTTAATTTTAGGAAATTGTCGAACTTGATAATTTAAATAGCCATGGTGCAAACAAACCATACAGGCCAATAGATAGTATTAAGTTTATTTGATCATGTTTTGCCTAGGTTTTTAAATAAACCATCTTTGGCGTTTAAATGGAATAAAATCCTTTATACTTACTAGACAGGGGACATAAGTCACGACTGTCAATGTCATAGTGACATCTTATATAGTACAACGGCTTGTTCCATAGGACTTTTCGATGGCACAGATGCCTTGTCACTAGGGAAATTTTAAAACATAATCAATGATTCCTTTGGATCGGAAAATTTCATAATTCATTGTCTTGACAAGAAGTTATGAAATAAAACTATCGTTTTCATGTATGCATCCTTGCCCGTAGGTATACATCCCAGGTGGATGTTTAGATGTGTACATCATGTTCGACGATTGTTAGACATGATTCCTATTGATTACATAGGCTAAATAAAGGGGTTTGGAAGCTCCTAATATAAAGATGACAATCGTGATTTTATCGTATCACTGTTGTCGGGCGTGTTAACACGTTTTCAAGTGTTTAATAAGGATCTGAATCTCTTTTAAACAGGTTTTACCATTTTAGCTAGGTCTGCAATGACATTCAAGCTAGGTCAACCTTTTAAGATTCTCTGTTAATATTTATACTGGCAGGAAAAGAATGATATCCATTTTATTCAGGATTTTCATTATAATTATCCTAAATAAAATATAATTATGGCACAAAAGACCAAGTCACAGGGACAACCTTATATTATCAACCTTGATTTCGTAGAATTAAGGTATTTAGGCTCGAACGTGTTCTTGCCTTTTCTTGACTGGGAGTTGTAGGTTACGACTGTCTTTATTAAAATTTCTGGCCCGTGGGCCTATCAATTAACATCTCGTAAGATGTTAAGTCATATAGTCATTGTACTGACGATACGTTCAGCGGTCACAGTAATGACATGACGCCATGATCAGTGCCATTAATTTATTCAACTGTCGTTCAGTGGTCATAATAATGACATGACGGCATGATTAGCACTTAATTTGAATCAACTGTCATTCAGCGGTCATAATAATGACATAACGACAGGATTAGTACTTTAATTTGGGATCAATTGTTGTTCAGCGGTCATAATAATGACATGACGACCAGATTATCGTCTAGAGGGTTTGGAGCATAGCTAACCCCCTTAGGACGGGGAATCTCAAAAGATCACAACTGTCGATGTCGCAATCGGACAGTGTATTATAGCCCGTGGCACTTCGTCCTTAAGGGATGATTATTTTAATAAGGAAGGTTTGGAATAACCCATTCTAGGGATGATTTATGTGATTTTATCGAACCACGTTTGCCAGGAGTGTTAACATGTTTTCAGATGTTAACAGGGATACGAATCTTTTAAACAGGTCTTACCATCTTGGCCCGGTCTTATAATTGACCCGAAGGCTAGGTTTCACTCTTAAGATTCTGAGTTTATAATTAACGCAGAACAAATTTTAAATTGAAATGTTAATAAGGATCTGAATCTAAATTGAGGAACTGCCATCTTGGCCGGGTCTTAATATGACACGAGGCTAGGTCTTGTCCTTTTAGATTTTGCCATTTTATAATAATGGTAGATCTTGCAAAAGGAATGTTACTTTAATTTATTTCATATATTATATTCTTATATATTGAATAAATGAAATTTTGATAAAGCAGTCCAATGATCATAAAAATACCGAATTGTCCTAAAAGGAACTTAAAAGAAATGATGTTGTCCTCAAAGGGACCAGAAGATAAATACTGTTATAAAGACTTCTAAGGAAACGATCTTCAGTAAAAGGAGTCTCTTCTTCATTATTTTATTTCTGAATGCCTTCTTCTCGGTTGTACATTAATCCTAGTCGCAATACGGAGCTCGGCCTTTCCAAGGCTTCAACTGGGGAGAAATTTCACTGCAGCTCCTTGTTTGGCGACATGTTAAAATATATATAATTGGAAGTAACAAACCTCTGAACAGAGTCGAGAGTATTCCTATGTTAAGTCTAGACTCAAGTATGTGCAATTGTGTCACTGAGATTAAACACATTAGGATAGTGTTTAATTCACTCAATGTTGGCTCTGATACCAACCTGTCACACCCCAATTTTCCACGTGTCACCGGTGGGCCCGGTGGGGAGTATAGTGACGTAGTTGGCATCATCATAGACAAACAACACAATATATAAATGCACAGCGGAAGCAAAGATAGATTCATTTCAACTTTAATAGAATGTAATATTAAATATCACTAGTAGTTGAAACGGATCCACAGGCGGATCAAAATAAAATAAGATAATTGTTCAACAGTTTTATTGTCGTCCAAGCTTGCGAGACTTATTGTGGACGCTCTAGAAGACAGCCAGCCTAGTACGTGTAGTACCTGCACTTAACCTTTTGGGAAAATACGTCAGTTTACACTGGTAAATACAATTTAACTGACTCATTTTGAAAATGATTGAAAATTGATTTAAATGCACATGGCATAAAATATTTTTATAACTTGGGATAATTATGCGATATAATCTTGTGAACGAATTACATGCTACTCGTGCGTTCAGTAGCCCGGATCTTGTCCGGGTTAAAGATCAATAGACACACCACATTAAAGAGTTATTCACTGACAGGTGTACGCCTACACCTCGTGCTCTGATCGTGGCCATCTCGTAAGATGATGCTAAGGATATCCGGGACATGGTCATTAACCCCCCAAAGGCTTAAAGTAAAACAAGACTGTTTAAACGAGCCGATCAAATTATTCACTTGAACACCCAAGGGTGCAAGATTTGTACGCTCGATCAAGCGGTATTCTATATACCGTAACCCAAGCCCGTATAGGGAAAATAAGTTAAAAGTATTTACCTGAGCTAAATATAAATTCAATCTCAGCCGTATACCATCAAGCAAGTACAGATAGCTTTTACTGGGTCTCCTATTCTGGAACAAAGGTTTATAATAACCTATTAGATTCCTAACGGGTCTTTATTTAAGCCTAAGCCTAGACCGGTTAGTTTTAAGGACGATACGGTTCAAGCGCACGATTAAGCGAAGACCGGATAGAATGTGATTTAGACCCGACAAGTTTGAATACTTGTATAATATGGGTATGCTAAATACATTCTGGATTTTGAGACAAAAATGATAACGTTTGACCCGTTTCGGTCAATTTATGCAAACTAGTTACATAAACCGAACCGATCGCGAAAAGAGCGTTACGGGTAACCATAAGAGTCATATGCAAGTTCCCTGAGATAATATGCTTTAAATATGTTATAATATCAGCAAGTTATGTTCTATTATGCCCCGAACGCATTTAAACTCAATTTATGCCTTATGAGGGCATTTTGGTCATTTAAAAGATTATGAAAGGGGTAAATTGGAAATCTGAGTTACAGGTCTGTTTTATACAGTAAACATACTTAATTTGACATATTATAACAGTAGGGTATGACCCATATACAAAACTTATCATTTAAAATCAAACTATGCACCGTAGGGGTATTTTAGTAATTTCACAAGGACTAAAAATGTCACAACTGGAAACCTGAGTTCAAAAACTTATACTTACTGTTATTATATGAAAATATGCTAAAGACATCAGTAGGTATTAACCGTATATGTTTAATATGGGTATAGCGCATACTATGCGCTAAAAACGCTTAGAAAGGCGATTTAGAGCCGTTTCCGGGTTTTCAAAAGAAAGCTGAGATTTTTATATTTCCAGAATGCTCAAAATACTTTATTTAACAAATAAAATCAGTAGAAAAAGGTTTGGGGTCAAAAGGATTTATAAAACTCGTTTTATGGCTTAAAAGGTCAAAACCGGTATTAACCGAATCAAACTTAGAGACCTATGATACGATCAGCCAAAAATTAAATAAAAATCTTCAAAAATCCCAAAATATTATATAACATCAGTGGGTAAAAAGTTTTATATTAAAACGTGGCCTTAAATAGGTTATACGCTAAATGCGCCGTTTATTTAACATAAAGCTTTAGTTTTACGATATCGGCCATAACTTTAAATCCGGACCTCCAACTGATATCAAATTTTCGGTGCAAGTTTATAAATCAGTAATAAAGGTTTCTACTCTTTCATTTTTCCAAAAATCACGTTTTATAACAAAAAGGGCAAAATAGTCAACTTTAAGCATAAATCGGAAACATGCATATGAATCGGTTAAGCATGGAATCAAGTTGTAAAATTCCAGAGAGTTAAACATAAATATAAATGGTTCAAAATAAGCTCTAATGCAGATCTCAAACATGCATGCACGGATCCGAATCGAGAGTCAAAGAAAAAGTCGTTTTATAAGACCTTCGGTTCCGATCCGAGTTTATACTAAAGATTGTCGAGTTGATTATGATAAAACATATTCTTACATTCATTATAAAGTTATTTTTGATGATCAAACTG